>NC_137784.1:65610965-65982724 GCF_963455305.1 Plecotus auritus
GGTAAGAAATTTTCAAAGTGATGAATAGCAAGAACCTACAACCAAGCTTACTCTACCCAGCAAAGCTATCATTCAGAATTGAAGGGCAGATAAAGAACTTCACAGATAAGAAAAAGCTAAAGGAGTTCATCACCACCAAACCAGTATTATATGAAATGCTGAAAGGTATTCTTAAAGAAGAGGAAGAAGAAAAAGGTAAAGATAAAAATTATGAACAACAAATACATATCTACCAACAAGTGAACCTAAAAACCAAGTGAATTAAAAACCTGAGGAACAGAATAATCTGGTGAATATAATAGAATCAGGGGCATAGAAAGGGAGTGGACTGATAATTCTCAGGGGGAAAGGGGTATGGGGGGGTTCAAGAAGAGACTGGACAAAAATCATACACCTATGGATGAGGACAATGGGGGGGGAGGTAAGGGCAGAAGGTGGGGTGGGAACCAGGTGGAGGGGAGCTATGGGGGGAAAAGGAGAAACAATTGTAATAATCTGAATAAAGATTTATTTTAAAAAAAGAATGTTTTGCTAATTGAATTAGTTGTTAAACCACTCAAAGGTAATATTAACTATAATTTATTGAGCACATACAATGTATCATAAAATCTATTAAGAATTTAATTAATATAACTATATGCTGTGTTGTTGTTGTTTTTTTACATCAACTTTCCAATATCACTTGGGGTCCTAAAAATCAATTCAACTTTAAAACTAACTTCTGAGAGTTAGTGCAGACCCCACAGGTTAAGGTTTCAGTCCCACATGACTGCCTCACTTTAGACACATGCTATAGGTCTTAGATAAAACATTACCTGCACTCTTTCCAGATGACTAATAGATTCTAGAGTTCCCATGAGAATCTCCTCAGGTTTGATTATTTTCTAGAACAATGCATAGATCTCGGGAAAGTGCTTCACTTACAATAGCAGTTTTATGAAAAAGGATACAACCTGGGAACAGCCAAATGGAAGAGATATATAGGACAAGGATAGGGGTGGGAAGAATTTTCATGTCTTCTTCATGTCTTGCATGCTACCCTCCCAGTATATGCATTTATTTCCAAACCCAGAAACTCCCTGAACCTCATATTTAATAGTTTTTATATAGGCTTCACTACATGGGACCCTAGTGTATTTCTGGAAGGAATTCAAAATGTTTCAGTCATTGTTGAAACCATATAGTGCTTTCTCAAAAAAATTAAACCTAAGATTTCCAAATGATCCAGCAATTACACTTCTGGGTATGTACACAGTTCCCTTTTGATTAAGATACTGAGTTTATTTTTTACCTCCCCCAACTTCAAGTTTATATTCTAATTTCTTTGGGTGAAAATTTTGTGTGTTTTTTTGTTACTCTGTTCAATGAAGATGAATACCTTATATAATAAAATCCTAATATGCAAATTGCTTGACCAGGAGTTCGACTGCTTGCTATGACATGCACTGATCACCAGGGGGCTTAGTGGAATATGGTGGGCATCCATGATGCGGCCTTGGCAGTGGGCGGCAGTGGAGACATTGCTGGCCCCAATGGGCCCCAATGAGGATGGGACCACAGCAGGATGGTGGAGCAGGTGACTGGGCAGCACCAGGCCAAGGTGAGTGCAAGCCGGGGCCCAATTGACCCGCTGATCGCCCTATAGACAGTGACCAGAGGCAGCAGCAGGGGGCAGGGCTGCTGGCTGGATCCCAGTCGCTGAGGGAGCCAGGCGGGGGCCCAGCCCCAATTGATTGTCCTGCAGGCAGGATGGTGGAACAGGTGAGAGGGTGACACTAGGCCATGGCTGCCAGGGTGCCAGGCAGGGCTGCAGGGTTGTGAGCCTGGGGGCGCGAGCTGGGCTCAATCTCTACAGGCCACCTTGAGGGACCCCACCTGTGCACAAATTCATGCACCGGGCCTCTAGTATTCTATATATTCCTTCTATAACTTCTTCTAGAAGTTAAACAAGATAATAAATAGACCTTAACATTTCTAAGCTTAGTTTCTCTCTGGATCTAGGTTACATTGTGGGAGTTCAATTAATAGCAATATTTTTTTAAATTTGTATGAGAGATCAAGAGAGAGAGGAAGGGAGGAAAGGACAGAGGAAGGGAGGGAGGAAGGGAGGGAGGGAGGGAGGGAGGGAAGGAATATAGTACTTACTGAAAATACATTTTTTTCTGTATTCTATAAGATTATGAGATTTCAGAAACAGGAGAATATAAATAATTTCACAATTAATTTTATCAAATGAACATGTAGTGAATTTGAGTAACTAAAGATGGATATTTCTAAAGTTTAGAAATATTCCCAAATATAAGGTTCTGTCATATAGTCTGCAACCACAATTCTGTTACTACGTATCTATCTCTCTAGGTCTTCAGCACTCTCTCACATTCACCGTGAGTATCCAAGATGCTCATACTTTTATAAATTTTTATATTTGACCCCTGAAGAACATGTGTTTGAGCTGTTTTAGTTCATTCTTGAGGATTTAATTTTTTTTAAAATTCTTTATTATTTAAAGTATTACATATAGTATTACAAATGTCTCCTTTTTCCCCCATTGACCTCTCCCCGGCCACCCCCATGCTCCAGCACATGCCTTCACCTCCCTAGTGTCTATGTCCATTGGTAATGCTTATATGCATGCTTACAAGTCCTTTAGTAGCTCTCTTACATCCCCTGTGCCCCCCTCACAGCTTCCCCTGCCTTCCTTCTGAGGTTTGAAGGCCTGTTTTATGCTTCTATGTCTCTGAATCTATTTTTGTTCATCATTTTATGTTGTTCATTATATTCCACAAATGAGTGAGATCATGTGATACTTATCTTTCTCCGATTGGCTTATTTCACTTAGCATAATCCTCTCCAGGTTCATCCATGCTGTTACAAATGGTAGAAGTTCTTTCTTTTTTACAGAAGCATAGTATTCCATTGTGTAGATGTACCACAGCTTTTTAATCCACTCATCTGCTGATGGGCACTTAGTCTGTTTCCAAATCATAGCTATTGTAAATTGAGCTGCTATGAACATATGGGTGCATATGTCCTTTATGATTGGTGTTTCTGATTTCTTGGGATATATTCCTAGAACTGGGATCACTGGGTCAAATGGGAGTTGCACTTTTAATTTCTGGAGGAAATGCCATACTGTTTTCCACAGTGGCTGCACCAGTCTGCATTCCCACCAGCAGTGCACGAGGGTTCCTTTTTCTCTACATCCTCACCATTCTTGTTGTTTTTGATTTGTTGATGATTGCTATTTCTACAGGTGTGAGACGGTATCTCATTGTCTTTTGATTTGCACCTCATGGAAAATTAGTGACTTTGAGCATGTCTTCATATGTCTGACTACTGTATGTTCACTTTCCAAAAGGGTCTATTTAAGTCCTTTGCTCATTTTTTTTTTATTGGATTGTTTATCTCCCTCTTGTTAAGATGTATGAGTTCCCTGTAAATTTTGGAAATTAGGCCCTTATCCGATATAACATTGGCAAATATGTTCTCCCATGCAATGGACTTTCTTGTTTTGTTGATGGTTTCTTTTGCTGTGAGATTTCATTTTGATGTAGTCCCATTTGTTTATTTTCTCCTTATTTTCCATTTCACTTGCAGGTGTATTGGTAAAGATATTGCCGCAATATATCTACACTAATAAAAGAGAAAGATGCAAATTGACCATACCTCCGTGACACCCACCAGTCAATCAGGAGTGAGTATGCAAATTAACCCAACAAAGATGGGGGTTAATTTGCATACACAAGCACTAAGCGGCCTGGGTCCCAGTAACATCCTCGGGACCCAGGCTGCTCCTAGCCTGTAGGCCCTGAGTGGCCAGGGTCCCAGAACACCCCAGGCCACTCCGGGCCTATAGGTGCAGGCGCTGAGCGGCTGGGGGAGGGGTGGGAACATCCGCTGTGTTGCCATGGCTACGTGGCAGATGTTCCCACCCTGCGGCCCCTTGCGCATGCACTGGCACCAAGCGGCAAGCCCCCAACCTGGTGGAGACAATGCTGGCTGCCAGCCTTGGGGGCATGGATGCAACAGGGGGAGAGGATGAGAAAAGACAGACAGAAAACAGAATGGGATCGGGAGGACTGTAGCACTTCCCGCTTACAGTCCTGAGTTCATTTTCACCATACTTTTATACAGGGTCAGTTACATTCCATACAATACATCATTCCTATAATGTGGTAAACATAATTATACCCCTTTGTTTCAGGTTTCCTACTGACCTTTACACAAAGCTCCTTATCTTGGCTAAGATTCCAATGGCTATACTTGTACATACACCTCTGACGCCACCTAAGTTCCTTTCCATGAGATAATCTAGTTATGCTTCTTGCTTAAGGACAATTACACTTATAAATCAACTGTGCTTTAGGGTTAACTAAGCTCTAGGGGGCAGAATGTGTGATTAATAAACTATTGTGCTTAAGGGTCTCTAAGCCTAAGGGGGGCAGGATGCATGACTAACCTTGGGAACAGGCAGGCCACCTTGTGAAACCTGCCCTCTTAGGACTTTGTCAACTGAGGTCGCTCCCAACAGTTTTCTGTGAACAATATCATGTCATCTGTGAAACATTACAGTTTTACTTCTTTTCCAATTTGGATGCCTTTTATTTCTTCTTCTTGTCTGATTGCTATAGATAACACTTCCAGTACTATGTTGAACAAGAGTGGTGAGAGTGGGCATCCCTGTATTGTTCCTGTTCTTAGAGGAAATGGTTTTAGTTTTTACCCATTGAGTATGATGTTGGTTGTAGGTTTCTCATATATGGTTTTTATTATGTTGAGGTATGTTTCCTCTATTCACACTTTACTGAGAGGTTTTATCAATAAAGGGTGTTGGATTTTGTCAAATGTTTTTTCTGCATCAACTGATATGATTTTTATCCCTCAATTTCTTTATGTGATGTATCACATTTATTGATTTACAGATATTGTACCATCCTTGCATACCTGGAATAAATCCCACTTGGTCATGGGGTATGATCTTTCTAATGTAATGCTGGATTCAATTTGCTAGGATTTTGTTGAGGAATTTAGTATCTATGTTCATCCGGGATATTGGCTTGTGATTTTCTTTTTATTGTCTTTATCTGGTTTTGGGATTAGGGTAATGCTTGCTTCATAGAAAGAACTTGGAAGTGTCTTCCTCTTGAATTTTTTGGAATAGTCTGAGGAGGATAGGTTTTACTTCTTCTTTGAATGTTTGGTAAAAGTCCCCTGTGAAACCATCTGCCCCAGGACTTTTGTTTGCTGGAAGTTTTTTTGATTAGTGCTCTAATTTTCTCCATAGTTATTAGCGTATTCAAATAATTTTATCCTTACTGATTGAGTTTTGGATGGTCTAGATCTTCTAGAAATATGTCCATTTTTTCTAGGTTGACCAGTTTGTTGGAATAGAATCATTCATAGTATTTTTTCATAATCCTTTGTATTTCTGTATGGCCGTTTGTTACTTCACCTCTTTCATTTCTGATTTTTTTTATTTGGGTTCTCTCTCTGCTTCTTGGTGATCCTGGCTAGAGATTTATCAATCTTTTTAATACTTTCAAAGAACTAGCTCTTGGTTTTATTGATCTTTTGCATTTTTTTTTTTTTGGTCTCTATGTCACTTATTCTGATCTTTATTATTTCCTTCCTTCTGCTCACTGTGGGCTTTTCATTTTGCCCTATCTCTAATTCTTTATGTTGTAGTGTTAGATAATCTATTGCCAGTTTTTCATGTTTTATTTCAATTTTCCTGATAAATATTTTTCCATCCCTTCACTTTCATTCTGTATGAGTACCTTGTTGTGAAGTGGGTTTCTTGTAGACAGCATGTATTTGGGTCATGTTTTCTTATCCATTCAGACTGTCTATGTCTTTTAATTCGAGCATTTATTCCATTACTTTTAAGGTTATTATTGATAGGTACTTTTTTGTAGCCATTTTTATTATTTATGCCTCTTCCTTCTTCCCTTTCTACTTCTTCTTTTTACAAAAGTCCCTTTAGCATTTCTTGCATTGCTGTCTTGATAGTGATAAACTCCTTAGCTTCTTTTTATCTGCAAAGGTCCTGATTTTTCCTTCAATTTTGAATGATAGCTTTGCTGGATAGAGTATTTCAGTCCCTTGCTTTGCATCCCTTTGTATACATCATTCCATTTTCTTCTGGCCTTATGTCTTCCTATTTTTTGTTTGTTTTTATTGATTTCAGAGAAGAAGGGAGAGGGAGAGAGAGATAGAAACATCAATGATGAGAGAGAATCATTGTTTGACTGCCTCCTGCATGCCCCATAATGGGGATCAAGCACACAACCCAGGAATATGCCCTGACTGGGAATTGAACCCATAACCTCTAGGTTCCTGGGTTTATGCTCAACCACTGAGCCACACCCGGCTGGGCCTGATGTCTTTCTGTTGATAAATCATTTGATCATCTAATGGGAGATCCTTTGTAGGTAACTCTCTGTCTCTCTCTTGCAGCCTTTAAGATTCTCTCTTTGTTGTTAACATTTCCTATTGTAATGACGAAGTGTGTTTGTATGGGTCTTTGTGTTAATCTTGTTTGGGACTCTCTGTGCTTTTGTGACTTTTTCTTCTTCAAATTAAGGAAGCTTTCTATTATTTCTTCAAAAAGGTTTTCTATTCCTTGCTCCTCTTCTTCTCCTCCTTGCACCCCTATTGTACATATATTACTTTGTTTCATGTTCTCCCAAAGCTCCCATAGGCTTTCCTCCTGCCTAATTTTTTTTTTCTCCAATTGCTGTTCAGATTGGGTGTGTTTTCTGTACTATCATCTAAATCACTCATTCGTCCCTCTGCTTCTTCTAGTCTACTGCTGAAACCTTCCATTTTGTTTTTTATTGTAGCTACATTATTTTTTTTATATCCTCTTGATTCTTACATAAGTTGTTGATTTTCTCATCCAGCTGGTTTATGAACTGTATGAGCCTTACTCTGAATTATTTTTCTGACATATGGCATGCTTCCATATCATTTAATTCCTTTTCTGGCAATTCCTCCTTTTCTTTCCTTGGGGGTTTGTTTGTTTATCTCCTCATTTTTGTTGTATTTTTCTGGCCCTGGGCATCCTGCTTGGGGTTTGAAAGTTTAAAGACCCTATTGGGGCTATGATCAAGAAATTGTTACCTCAGAGGCTGGGTCTGTCATGAGTCCCACACCTTTATTGTGTCTGCTATGAGCTGTATCCCCTTCTCCAATGGATCTAGTCCCTCAGTTGTCTGCTTCAGATACTTGTGGTGGTGAGAGCACATGCACAGTTCCCCTGGTGTGCAGCTCCTTGTGAGTACCCATAGACTTCTTGCATGCAAATCACTGTGTGGCCTGGCACCAGTTCCAGAGTGGCACCCTATGTCCCGCAGGCAGTGCACCTGCATCATGGTCCTGTGACTCCTGGCTGGGCACACCAGCTTTCTCCGGTTCACTCCTGCAGCACCCTTCTGTGGCCTGGAGTGTGGCGTGTTCTGGGTAGCCCCTGCAGTTCTGTCCCAGGGACTGAGGAGAAGTGGGTGTGGGTTGCACTGAGTAGCACTGTCAGAGCTCCCCTGTGGCCTGAATGGGAACCATGCTGTGTTACTCCAGGTTTCCTCAGCAGAAAGACCCTGGGCTCAGGGTGGAGTGGGTACGGGTTGCTCTGGGTCACACAGTACTCACTTTCTTATAGCCTGGAGTGAGACACACGCTGGGTTTCTCCAGTTTGCCCCTCCTCAGTATGGAGTTGGGGCAGGTTGCCCTGGGTTGCTCAGTCTTCGCTCTCCTGTTGCCCAGAATGAGGTGCATATTGGGTTGCTCTGGATGGCTCTGGCAGGACTATCCCAGGGGCTAGGGTGGAGCTGGCATGGGTTGCTTAGAATTGCACAGTCGGAGCTCCCCTGTGACCCTAAATGAGGCATGCACTGGTTTCCTCTGGGTCACTTCTCCTTGTCAAGGGTGAAGCGGGCATGGGTTTCTCTTGGTTACCCCAGCAGGGCTGTCCAATGGGCTGGGTTGGAGCGGGCACCAGTTGCTATGCATCACACAGGTTTCTCTGGGTCATACAGTCTCCATTCTCCTGTGGCCTGGAGTTGGGCATGCTTTGGGTTGCTCCTGGTAGCCCAGACAGCAGGTCCCAGCATTCGAGGTGGAGCAGGCACCAGATGGCTCTGGGTCATGCTAGCAGCACAGTTCTGGGATCTGGGGTGGGTGTGGGGCACAGGGTTCCCCCTGGGATGCACTCATTGTGGGGTCTTGGATCCAGATCCTGGGACACTGGGTCCCAGTGGGCTGGTGAGGAGGCCTGGTGCGAGAGCTCACTCTGGTGGCACATGATTTCTGCAGACGTCTGGGAGCTGCATAGAGGTACTACACTACTTTGCCAGAGCATGGTGGTGGTTCCATGCAGGTTATGTCTGGCAAGTGGAGTTCTCTAGGCATCCTCTGCCTTTACTTATTGAAAGTTGTCTCCTCAGCTGTGTTTAATTTGTTAATTCAGGGTGGATATTCTCCGATTTAGTTGCTTTTCTGACCTGGCCCTAGGAGGAGATGAACAACACTTCTGCCTATTTGGCCACCTTTGTCTATCTCCCCGCTTATGAGGATTTTTCTTTTCAGTGAATACCTGTGTTGTTTTCCATCCACAGCTGGGATTCCATAGATGCAGAGGACTTACTGTATGCATTGATCTAATACATTTTATACAAGGTACTGGAGCATCCCTGGAATTTAGTATTCATTGGGGGGCAGTCTTTGAACCAATTCTCTAGTTGCCAAGAGTAGTTAAGTTTTGGGGGAGTCAACATTATGTGCAGATTTTTGACTATGCAAGCCTAACCTTGGTGTTGTTCAATGGTCAGCAGTATATTAGTACATATAAGTAAACTTCATGTCAGTACATTGAACTACCAAATTCAAATGAAAGCAGCTTACACTATCATTCCATATGCAATAGAAAGACCAGTATGCCTAGCAAACTCTCCAGAGTTAGAATAAGGTAATAGAGGTTATATTACTCTTAGTTATATCTGATTACAAGTTCCTGCTTCTACTGATTTAGTTCAATTTATGGATAATTTTGTTATCTCACATGAATAGGGCATATTTTTATACCATCTCACTTATGTTCCTTACTCCCTAACAGAAAGCATTTTCACTGAAGCATGCAACTACAAATTAAATATCAGCCATACTGGTTCTTACAGGTCCTCAGGCTCATCACCTATGGAATTGTTCATTGATCACCTCCTTCAAGCTTCTACCTGTTAGCATATCACTTGGCCCTCACCCTCCTTCCTCTAACTTCTTCCATTTTTCTAACTTTTTAGCCCTACCTTCTAATTTCTGTAAATATCTTAATTGAAACAGTTCAGCTACTTCTTCCTGGCATTTCATTAAACAGTTTTTATGTCTACAAGAAAAACTGTCAAAAAATGTAGTATATTTTAAACTATACTCAAATCATAAGTATTGAAATTTATCTTTTTAATACTTATTTCATTTTAGACACAGCCATGATCTAAAATATATTTTAACATACATTTTTTGTGTGTATGCATATCCAAAAATATTATATATTATGTATAATGTTATAGTGTGTATATAATAATACATATTATATATAGTATGTTATGGATATGTATACTTATGAATCATACTGTATATATGTATTATATATATATATATATATATATATATATATGTGTGTGTGTGTGTGTGTGTGTGTGTGTGTGTGTGTAGGTTTAAAGTTGTTAGTATGTAAATAATACAATAATTATTAAGTAATAATAGAAGAATAAACTCTGTGTTTAGTGTACTCACAATTGTAAATTTACTTTAGCTCCACCATATATATAACATAGTATGTAAATATTAATCATTCCCACCTTTTCTGTTAAACTTGTGGGATATGCCATTTGAGAAAAAAAAAGACATATTTTCACATTTTAGAAGATAGTTTTTGATAGATCCTCCCTCCCCCCAATTGGTGGGCGGAGTATGATGTAACCTGAGTCTGCGCTGGGACATCCCCAAGACATTCAACCACCAATCAGGGTGTGCCCAGTGCCCTGGGTCCCACCGCTTCCCGTTCCACCCTGGGCCCAACCCCTTCCTGTTCCTCCCCTCAAAGGCATTTTCACTGTTGCACGTGTTGCTGTTCTCCCAGTCTGCAAGTCAGCCCAGCTGGGTCCCTCCTTCTCCTCCTCCCCCTCCTCTAATCCTGGTCTTTCTACCTTCCTCCGTAATGAATCTCACTCGTTAGTGCAGAATAAACCTCCTCTTTAAAATGCCTTGGTCTCTGACTCCTGTTTCCTGCCCCTCGTACCTTACAGTTTTTATCTGGAAAACATAATTTTTGACACATCTTGAAAGAGTAAGTCATGGATGATATTTGCCTGCTCATCTGATTGTCTCTCCCTAATGGACTGGCAAATAGAAAAATATGAAAACAGTACAGTGCTGTCCTCTGTAAGTTTCCCTGGGGAAGAATTATTCTGCCAATCTCCCAGAGTTAACTTTGAAATCACTCATATATTTAACTCAAGCAGAAACTGTACTTATGTATTTAGCAGTTAAGGACAGGCAAATTGCTGCCAGCCAAAGTCCTGAATTTTGACAGGTATATACTGTTTAAGATTGTTTGTTCTCCTCAACCCCCTCCTCTTGTTCACACTTTGATGCTGGGGGGTACAAGAAAGAGAGTGCACTTTAAAAAGGTTATACTTGATTAGGACTTTTGCACATTTAATTTGGCTTACTCAGGAGAAACTGAAAACACAGTTGAATTTCTCTCTTTATAATAAGAAATTGAGTAGAATAAACATGTTCTTTATATGTAACCAGCTTTTCATTATGTGTCTTTCCAACTTTTCATTTTTATGCATAAACACACATACACTCACACAATCCCACTTATTGAAAACAATGAATAAATAATACTTGATGGTGAGTATATAAAAAAAGATACCTCAAAGATAAAAGATCACAAGATATAGTTACCAAAGTGAAATGTTAAAGAATCTTAGGTAATGTTTATCCTAAATAAAGAACCAGCTTGATTTCACTTTGTTTACTATTTTTATTTTCATATTTTTATCATTTACTTTCCTTTATTCTTTTTTAAAAATAATTCTTTATTGTTGAAAGTATTACATATGCCCCCTTTTTTCCACCATTAACCTCCTCCAGCCTGCCCTTGCCCCCCATCCCAGGTCTTCAGCACCCTATTGTCTGTGTCTATGGGTTATACATATATGCATACAAGGTCTTTGGTTAGTTTCCTCCCACTAATACACCATCCCCTGCTTCATTCTGAGATCCTGCACTCTCTTCCATGCTTCCATGTCTCTGGATCCAATCCATTCATCAGTTTATTTTCCTTCTTAGATTTCACATATGAGTGAGATCATGTGATACTTGCCTTTCTCTGACTAATTTCTTTCCTTTAGCATGATACTCTCCAGGTCCCTCCATGCTGTCTCAGAGGGTAAGAGAATCTTCTTTTTTACTGCTGCATGGTATTCCATGGTATAAATGTACCACAGCTTTTTTATCCACTGGTCTACTGATGAGCACTTGAGCTGTTTCCAGATCCTAGCTATTGTAAATTGTGCTGCTATGAACATAGGGGTGCATACATTCTTTCTGATTGGTGCTTCAGGGTTCTTAGGATACAGTATATTCCTAGAAGTGAGATCACTGGGTAAAATGGCAGTTCCATATTTAATTTTTTTGAGGAAACTCCACACTGTTTTCCATAATAGTTGCACCAGTCTGCATTTCCACCAGCAGTGTACTAGAGTTCCTTTTTCTCCACATCCTTGTCATTTGTTGATTGTAACCATTCTGACAGGTGTGAGGTGATACCTCATTGTAGCTTTAACTTGCATCTCTCTGATGATCAGTGACTTTGAGCATTTTTTCATATGTCTCTTGGCCTTCTGTATGTCCGCTTTGGAGAAGTGTCTATTTAGGTCATTTGCCCATTATTTAATTGGATTGTTTGTCTTCCTTTAGTTAAGTTTTATATTTTCCTTATATATTTTGGATATTAACCCTTTATCAGATGTACCTTTGGCAAATATGGTCTCCCATACAGTGGGCTTTTTTTTTTTTTTTTCGTTTTGTTAATGGTTTCTTTTGCTGTGCAGAAGCTTTTTATTTTGATTTATTCCCATTTGTTTATTTTCTCCTTAGTTTCCTTTGCCTTAGGATATTTATCTGTAAACATATTGCTACAAGAGATGTCAAAGATTTTGCTGCCTATGGTTTCTTCTAGGATTTTTATGGTTTCACAACTTACATTTATTATTTGTATGGTATAAGTTGGTGGTCTAGTTTCATTTTGTGGGTGTATCTGTCCAATTTTCCCAACATGATTTATTGAAGAGACTCTCTTTACTCCATTGTGTACTCTTGCCTCCTTTGTCAAATATTAATTGAACTTAATGTCTTGGGACAATTTCTGGGTTCAATGTATTATTCCATTGATCTATATGATTGCTCTTGTGCTAGTACCAGGGTATTTTGATTATGGTGGTTTGTAGTATAATTTGAAATCTGATATCGGGATTCCTCCAACTTTGTTTTTCTTTCTCAAAATTGCTGCAGTTATTTGTTTTTTTTTATTCCATATAAATGTTTAGAATATTTGTTCTAGCTCTATGAAATATGGCATTGGTATTTTAATAGGGATTGCATTGAGTCTGTAGATTGGGTTGGGTAGTATGAACATTTTAATGATGTTGGTTCTACCAATCCATGAACACGGTATGCTCTTCCACTTGTTTATATCTTCTATATCTTTTTTCAATGTCCCATAGTTTTCTGAGTTCAGGACTTTTGCCTCCTTGGTTAAATTTATTACTAAGTATCTCAATTTTCCCCCCAATGGTAAATGGGATTGTTTGTTTAAAACAATCCTACTTTTTTCTGAGAATTAATTATAGCTGTATAAAAAAGCCATTGATTTTTGGGTGTTGATTTTGCATTCTGCTAGATTGCCAAATTCATTTATTAAATCTAGTAGTTTTTTGATGGAGTCTAGGGTTTTTCTATGTACAATATCATGACAGCTGGGAATAATGAGAGATTTACTTTCTCCTTTCCAGTTTGGATGTTTTTTACTTATTCCTTTTGTTTTATTGCTGTGGCTAGTACTATGTTGAATAAGAGTGGTCAAAGTAGACAACCCAGTTTTGTTCATGTTATTCAGAGAAATGGTTTTAGTTTTTGCCCATTGAGTATGATGTTGCTGTAGGTTTGTCTTACATGGCTTTTATTATGTTGAGATATGCTTCCTCTATTCCCACATTGCTGAGAGATTTATCAAAAATTGGTGTTGGTTTCTCAACAGAAACACATCAGGCCAAAAGGGAATTGTATGAAATATACAAAGTGATGAAAAGCAAGGGACTGAATCCAAAAATGATAGCAAGGCTATCATTCAAAATTAAAGATGAAATCAGGAGCTTCACAGACAAAAAAATGGCTAAGGGAGTTTATTACCACCAAGCCAGCAATGCAAGAAATGCTACAGGGACTGCTATAAAAAGAAGAAATAGGAAGCATAGAATAAACACAGGCATAAAGAACAAAAATTGTGACAAACAAGTACATATTTCTATTATAAAAACCCTGTGGCTGTGACACCGTCACGCCATAATGACCAAATGCCAAAAGGCACCTGCTGAACTTCATATGATTTCTTTATGGGAACAAGTAAGTGTTGCTCTGTTCAATTCTCATCTTCCAACGAAGGTTAATTTAAGTGCTCCTGAGAAGGAAAGGTTAGGGTAGGAAACTGTTCTTATCTCTGTCCACAACTGTCTTCAAGGTGGGAAGGGCTAGGTGCACGGCAATGTGTGGGCTGGTGGGTGGGGATAGTGTGCGGCAAGGCGCACGTGGGTGGGCAAGCATTTGACACTGGGTTTCGTGCATGCTGGGTCTAGGTCCTGTGTGAATTCGCCTAGTGGGCCTCTAGTCAATGACACCTTAATCATAAATGGATTAAGTGCTCCAACCTAAATACAAGGGGTAGCTGAATGCATAAGAAAACATGACCCATATATCTGCTACCTATAAGACACCCACTTCAGAACAAAGGACTCACACATACTGATAGTGAAGGGATGGAACAAAATTTTTCAGGCAAATGGAAGTGAAAAAAAAAAAAAGATCTGGAGTAGCAATACTTATGTCCGACAAAATAGACCTCAAAGTGAAGGCCATAATAAGAGGTAAGGAGGGCCACCACTTCATAATACTAAAGGGAGTAATTCAACAAGAAGATATAAATCTGGTAAAGATATATACATCCAATGCAAGAGCACTCAAATACATAAAAAACTTCTGGAAGATATCAAGGGAGAGATCAAAAGCAATACAATCATAGTAGGGGACTTTAACACCCCATTGACACCAATGGATAAATCCTCTAAACAAAAAGTCAGCAAAGAAACTTCAATCCTAAATGACTCACTAGATCAGGTGGACTTAATTGACATCTTCAAAACATTTCACCCCAAAGCTTCAGAATATACATTCTTCTCAAGTGCACACAGGACATTTTCAAAGATAGACCACTTATTGGGACAAAGACAAAGTCTCTTCAAATTCAAGAAGACAGAAATCATATTAAGCATCTTATCAGATCACAATGGAATAAAATTAGAAATCAACTACAATAAAAACAATTTAAAAAATCAAACACTTGAAGGCTAAATAGCATGCTATTAAACAATGATTGGATTACCGGAAGAGATTAAAGAATAAATAAAAAGCATCCTGGTAAGAAACAACAATGAAAACACAGCAATCCAAAATAGATGGGACACAGTCCTGAGAGGGAAGTTCAGAGTCTACAGGCCTACCTCTAAAAATAAAAAACAATGGTAATAAACTATATAACCCTACAACTTAAAGAATTTGAAGGACAGCAACAAGAAAAGCTCAGAGTAAGCAGATGGAAGGAAATAATGAAGATCAGAGCGGAAATAAATGGCAAAGAGACCAACAAAAATACAAAAAAAAAAAAAAATAAATGGAACCAAGAGCTGGTTCTTTGAAATGATAAACAATATTGATGAAACTCTAGCCAGGCTGACCAAGAAACAAACAGAAGACCCAAATAAACAAAATCAGAAATGAAAGAGGTGAAGTAACAACAGACCCTACAGACATATACAGAATTATATATATATAAAAAAAATACTACAAACAACTCTACTCCAACAAAATGGACAATCTACATGAAATAGACATATTCTTAGAAAAATACGTCCTTCCAAAACTCAAACAGGAAGAATCACAAAACCTGAATAGGCTGATAACTACTGATAAAATTGAAGCAGTAATAAATCATACAGCAAACAAAAGCACTGGTGCAGACATCTTTACAGGGGAGTTTTACCAAACATTCAAAGAAGAACTAAAACCTATCCTCCTAAGACTATTCCAAAAAATTCAAGAGGAAGGCACACTTCCAAGCTTTTTCTATGAAGCCAGCATTACCGTAATCCCAAAACCAGATAAAGACACTACAAATAAAGAGAATTACAGGCAAATATCTCTGATGAACATAGATGCTAAAATCCTCAACAAAATTTGAGCAAATCGGATCCAGCATTACATTAGAAAGGTGGGGTTTCTAGAAAGGTGACCAAGTGTGATTTATTCTGGGGATGCAAGGCTGGTACAATACCCACAAATTAATAAACGTGATACATCACATCAACAAATTGAGAGACAAAAATCACATAATCATATCAATTAATGTAGAAAAAGCATTTGACAAAATCCAACACCCTTTCTTGATAAAAACTCTCAGCAAAGTGGGAATAGAGAGATCATACCTCAACATAATAAAAGCCATATATGACAAACCCACAGCCAACATCATACTCAATGGGCAAAAACTAAAACCATTTCCCCTAAGAACAGGAACAAGACAGGGATGCCCACTATCACCACTCCTGTTCGACATAGTACTAGAAGTGCTAGCCATAGTGATCAGACAAAAGGAAGAAATAAAAGGCATACAAATAGGAAAACAAAAAGTAAAACTGTCATTTTTGCAGATGAAGTGATATGGTACGTAAAAAAAACACAGACTCCATAAAAAAACTAGTAGTTTTAATAAATGAATTTGGAATGTAGCAGGATACAAAATTAACACCCAGAAATCTATGGCTTTTTATATACCAATAATGAACTCACAAAGAAACAAAAAAAAATCCATTTACCATTGCACCAAAAAATTAAGATACCTAGAAATAAACTTCACTAAGGAGGTAAGACCTGTACTTGGAAAACTACATGACACTGAAAAAACGGATAGGAGAAGACATAAACAAGTGGAAGAATATACCGTGTTCATGGATTGGTACAATCAATATAATTAAAATGGCCATACTACCCAAAGCAATTTATAGATGTAATGCAATCCCCATTAGAATACCAACAGCATATTTCACAGACATAGAATAAGGGCTCCAAAAATTCAACTGAAATAAAAAAGACCCCAAATAGCCACATCAATCCTTAAAAAACAAAAAAGAACAAAGTTAGGGGAATCACAATAACAGATATCAAATTATATTACAAAGCCACTGTTCTCAAAACTGCTGGTACTGGCACAAGAACAGACATGTAGCCTAATGCTGCGGTCGGCAAACTCATTAGTCAACAGAGCCAAATATCAACAGTACAACGATTGAAATTTCTTTTGAGAGCCAAATTTTTTTAAACTTAAACTATATAGGTAGGTACATCATTATTAACTTAATTAGGGTACTCCTAAGCTGGCCTTTGCTAAAAACTCAAGGGGCCAAAGAGCCACATGTAGCTTGCGAGCCTCAGTTTGCCAACCACTGGCCGAATGGAACTGAGCAGAGTACTCAGAAATAGTCCCAAGCCATTATGCTCAATTAATATTTGACAAAGGAGGCAAGAGCATACAATGGAATCAAGACAGTCTCTTTAATTAATGGTGCTGGGAAATTTGGTCAGATACATGCAAAAAATGAAACTATATCACCAACTTACACCATACACAAAAATAAACTCAAAATGTCTAAAGGAGTTAAACATCAAATGGGAAACCATAAAAATCCTACAAGAATCCATAGGCAGCAAAATTGCAGACATATGTCATAGCAATATCTTTACAGACACAGATCCTAGGGTAAGAGAGACAAAGGAGAAAATAAACAAATGGGGCTACATAAAAATAAATACTTCTGCACAGCAATAGAAACCATCAACAAAACAACAAAAAAGCCCACTGCATGGGAGAACATATTTGCCAATGTTATCAGGATAAGGGTTTAATCTCCAACATTTACAGGGAACCCATACAACTTAACAAAAGGAAGATAAACAACCCAATCAAAAAATGGGCAAAGGGGGACAATGTAGGAGCGATCAGGCCAGCAGGGAAGCAAGTTAGGGTCGATCAGGCCATTGGGGGGGGCGGTGTTAGAAGTGATCAGGCCAGCAGGGGGGCAAGTTAGGGGCAATCAGGCTGACAAGGGGCAAGGTAGGGGAGATCAGGCTGACAGGCAGAGGCAGTTAAGGGAGATCAGGCAGGCAGGCAGGTGGGATAGGGGCAATCAGGCCAGCAGGGGGGCAAGGTAGGGGCAATCAGGCCGACAGGGGGGCAAGTTAGGGGTGATCAGGCTGTCAGGCAGAGGCAGTTAGAAGCAATCAGGCAGGCAGGCAGAGGGGATAGTGGCAATCAGGCAGGCAGGCAGGCAAGCAGTTAGGAGCCAGCGGTTCCGGATTGCGAGAGGGATGTCTGACTGCCAGTTTAGGCCACAGGGATTGGGCCTAAACTGGCAGTCGGACATCCCCCGAGGCATCCCAGATTGTGAAAGGGTGCAGGCTGGGTTGAGGGGACCACGCCCCCACCCCCCCGTGCATGCACTGTGCTTCTAATACTGCTATAAAAAAGAAGGAATTTTTACCATTTACAATAGCATGGATGGACCTGGACAGCATTATGCTAAGCTAAATAACCCAGTGGGAGAAAGATAAATATCACATGATCTCACTCATTTGTGGAATATAATGAACAACATAAACTGATGAACAAAAATAGATACAGAGACAGAGAAACACCGAATGGACCATCAAACCTCAGAGGGAATGCAGGGGAGGGCATGGCAGTGTAAGAGATCAACTGAAAGACTTGTATGCATGCATATTAGCATAACCAATGGGCAAGGACACTGGGGGGTGGGTGCTTGTCCTGGGGGTTGGGAGTGGCAGGGGAGGAGTTGATGGGGAAAAAAGGAAACATGTGTAATACTTTAAACAATAAAAAAATAGCATTGAATTTTGTTGAATGCTTTGTCTGTGTCTATTGATATGATCATGTGATTTTTGTCTTGTGTTTATTGATTTGTGAGTATTGTACCAACCTTTAATCCCTGGAATAAATCCCACTTGGTCATGGTGTATGATTTTTTTTAATATATTGCTGGATGCAATTTGCTAATATTTTGTTGAGGATTTTAGCATCTATGTTCATCAGCGATATTGGCCTGTAATTCTTTCTTTGTAGTGGCTTTATCTGGTTTTGGAATTAAGATAATGCTGGCCTCCTAAAAAGAGTTTGGAAGTGTTCCTTCCTCTTAGGTTTTCTGAAATAGTTTGAGGAGTATAGGTGTTAGCTCTTCTTTGAATATTTGGTAAAACTCCCCTGTGAAGCCATATGTAACTAGGCTTTTGTTTGCTGGGAGTTTTTTTGTGTGTTTGTTTGTTTTTAATTGCTGCTTCTATTTCATCAGTTGTTATTGGCCTATTCAGGCATTCTGATTCCTCCTGATTCAATTTTTTGAGAACTTTGTTTACTATTTTTAAAGATATTTGTATTTTAGTGTTTATAAAAACTTTATATTAAATAAATAATGACTTTATATGAACTTTGAGATGATTAATCTGTGAGAGTCAAGGGTTCAAATATATATGTCACACAATAATGTTTTAAGGCTTTTGGCTTATGCTTATCCTTTGCCATTTATTTGCTGTTACTATTTTTTAAAATGTGTTTTTATTGATTTTAGAGAGAGAGGAAAGCAGAGGGAGAGAGAGAGAGAGAGAGAGAGAGACTTTGATCTGTAGCCTCCTATACACACCCTGACCAGGTACCAAACTTGGAACCTTGGCATGTGCCCTACCAGGAATCAAACCAGTAACCTTTGAGTGCATGGGATAATGCTCAATCAAATGAGCCCCACCGGCCAGGATTGATGTAACTATTAGTTTACTGGTTTTCAAAAAGAAAGTGATACTGTGATACTTATGGTGGATAAATAAGACAAACTTTGATATGTAATTTAATTGTTCCATGACATTCATTTTTTTCATTTAAACATAAAATTTTATTTTATTTTTTAAATATATTTTATTGATTTTTTACAGAGAGGAAGGGGGAGAGATAGAGTATTAGAAACATCGATCAGAGAGAAACATCAATCAGCTGCCTCCTGCACACCTCCTACTGGGGATGTGCTTGCAACCAACGTACATGCCCTTGACCGGAATCGAACTTGAGACCTTTCAGTCCGCAGGCTGACGCTCTATCCACTGAGCCAAACCCGCCAGGGCATGAAATTTTATTTTAAAAATTTTCAATTATAGTTAATATACAATGTTATAATAGTTTCAGGTGTACAGCATAGTGATTAGATATATACATGACTTAAAAAGTGATTCTTCTGATAAATCTAGTATCCATTTGACACCATACATAGCTATTACAATATTATTGCCTCTATTTCCTATACTATATTTACATCCCCATGACTATTCTGTAACTACCAATTTGTACTTCTTCATCCCTTCAATATGTCATTCTTAAAATATAAAAGTTAGAATGAGTAGGGCTACCATAACAATGATTATTTCTTAAAATATGCAGTAAATATAAAGTACCCTAAAAGCCAATAATATAGAATTTAGACTTCACCATGGAATACAGTCTAATAAAAAGGGAAATTTAGGCTTTGCATGTTTTTGTTTCTTTGTTTTCTTTCAGATTAGCTTAATGTTTGCCTTTTATAGTTTTTTTCACCATTCATAAAGACTTGTTTCTAAATAGTAAAGATATTTCTTCCCAAGTAAACTATGAGATAGTTTTAAGGTTAGTACATTTTAAACAAAACAGTAAAACTACAATAAATTCAAGTGAGGAATTCATCTGGCATTCATTGACATATTTAGAAATATGTCTTTGTTCTTTCAGTTACTTAGGCTCCATTAGCAGAAGATGCTTAGACTCCCTTACCTTCTTCCACCTCTAAATGTGCTTCAAGGCCTGTGTTTAAAGCACAGAAAATAGCCATGGCCAGTGTGATTCAGTTGGTTAGATCATCATCCAATACACCAAAAATGGGGTGGGATTGGTTCCTTGTCGTGGCACATACCCAGGTTGTTGCCAGTTTGATCTCTGGTAGGGGTGAGTACAGGAGACAACAGGTGGACGATCTCTCTCTCTCTCATCAAAAAATAGGACAAAATATTTCCCAAAAAACAACTATTGTAAGCCCCTATTACTACATTCTTCATCCAGGGGTCCTCAAACTATGGCCCACGGGCCACATGCGGCCCGCCGAGGACATTTATCTGGCCCGCCGGGTGCAGCTGCCTGTCCTGCTTAGCAGCTGACTCATCCCGGGCCCGCAGTGCCCATAGGAATTTGTTCATAGTTTTGTTTTGTTTTTAACTATAGTCCGGCCCTCCAACGGTCTGAGGGACAGTGAACTGGCCCCCTGTTTAAAAAGTTTGAGGACCCCTGACACTATTTGAGAACACAGCCATCTCCTCCGGTCGTCAAGAATGGGGACTATAAAAGTGGACTTTGGCAAGTGAATAATGTTTGGATTCATTAAGGCAGGAAGTCAACAAGATTGTAGAACAGACTAATGTATAACTAGAGCCATAGCATATCAGTAATATATAGCACCTCTAACATGATCTACTCCAGTTCCTCATTTACAGATGAGGAACTGGGGATCCATTTAAGACATGGGTGCTGGTTACACAGCTAGTAAGAGCTAGAACTGGAATGTAAACCTACGTCTACCCAAACCCTTGTCCAGCCCAGGAAAACAAGTTTTATGCTTTCTTTCTAATCTATTCCATTTCATGGGAGGAACTTTCCCCTGTCTAGCCAGAAACAGAACAGGTCAAAACCAAGCAGCAGCTTTATTCTAGCTGCCAGACACTCCAAAATCTGCATGTGCTTCCCTCTTTTACAGCATCATCTTTTTTTGTTTGTTTTATTTTTCCATCACCATTTATTCCCTCTATACCCTCTTCTACTTCTATCCACCTCCCTCACCCTCAGTCCCCCACAATTGCCACACTGTTGTCCAGGTCCATGAGTTCTCTCTCTTTTTTCACCTTCTTTTGCTCTCTTTCTCCCTTGGTGATGTTATCAATTGCAATGCATTCAATCATACCTCAATGACAATGACTTCCATATCTAAATCTTTAGTTCCTGCTAAACTCTTGGATTTCTAGCTCCCTGCTTGAACATACCATCTGAAGGTACTTTCTCTTGTTTTACATTCAACCATCTCTTTTTCTAATATATTAGTAAGAAAACTTAACATATCCATAATATTAGCCATATTTTTACTCCCCAACATTAACAGGTAAGTACTTTTCACCTTAGGCTAAACCATCATACCTTAACTGGAGAAGTGCAACAACTTTCTAATTGGCCTTTTCACTTTCTTCTTTATTCTGTTCATATACAAGTGTGTATGATCTGCTTAAAATATAAAGCAGATCATGTCACCCCTCTCCTTAAAAAAAAATGTCTAATTATATCCATTTCAACCAGAATATAATCCATAGTCCTTAACACTGTCGTCAGGGCACTATATAATCTTGACTTTATCTGTATCTCTGAGGTCATCTCTTCTTCTTGCTTCAACTCTCTTCTTTCTGTGCCACTCCCCATCCCCCATACAACTTCTCTTTTGCTTCAGGGCTGTTGCACATGCTGTCTCCTCGGCCTTTACTGCCCTTTAGTCTCCTCCACCCCTATCTTTCTTCATGAGGGAATATATTTTTTCTTCTCATCATTAAGCTCTCAGCTTCAACATCATCTCCTTATAGAGGCATCCATAGACCCCCCTATAAAAAGAAAGTCCATCCATGTTGTTCTCTATAGCCACACCCTGTGCATTTCTTTCATAGCACTTCTCAAAATTTGTAATTTTGATGATTTGTTTGATTTTTTACTTACTGTCAGAGTCCTTCTATGGACTATAAGTTCTATGAGGGTGGAAACCATTTTTATTTTACCCATCACTGTATAATTCAGAGCCTCAAACAGTGCTTGACATGTAGTAGCTCAATAAATATCCTATATAATAAAAGCCTAATATGCAAATTGACCGAATGGCAGAATGACTGGTTGTTATGATGTGCACTGATGATCAGGGGTCAGACACTCAATGCAGGAGCTGCCCCCTGGTGGTCAGTGTGCTCCCACAGGGAGAGCACCGCTCAGCCAGAAGCTGGGCTCATGGCTGGCGAGTGCAGCAGTGGTGGGAGCCTCTCCTGCCTCCACAGCAGCACTAAAGAGCAGCGAGCCGAGTGGTAAGGAGCAGCAAGCAGGTGGGCAGTAAGGGGCAAAGGCTCCTGGACTGTGAGAGGGATGTCTGACTGCCAGCTTAGCGGGGAGCAGGCCTAACAGACAGACATCCCTTGAGGGGTTCCAGACTGTGAGAGGGCACAGGCTGGGCTGAGGGATCCACTCCCCCCAGTCCAGAATTTCATGCACCTGCCTCTGGTATGTCAAATAATTGCTTAAAAAAGAATAGGGATTAGTCCTGAACAATATTCTTTGCACATAGTAGGTGTTCAACAACTGTACATCTCATATGTAGTTTAGGAAATTTTTCTACATACTTTTCTTTTAGAAAGGCTACTTTTTAGAGTAAGTTTTAAAATCACAGCAAAATTCAGAATAAAATATAGAGAGAGTTCTCATATAACACCTGATCTCACACATGCACAGACTTCCTCACTATCAATAGCCCTCACGTGAGTGGTGCATTTGTTATAATTGGGGTGAACCTAGATTGACCCATCATTATCACTGAAAGTCTATAGTTCACATTAAGGTTCACTCTTGGCATACCTTCTATGGGTTTTGACAACTGTATAATGACATGTACCCATCATGAAAGTTTCATACATAGGATTTTCATTGCCATAAAAATTACTCTATGCTCTGGTCATTTATCCCTCCAAGTTTTTATGCCCTGACAACCACTGATCTTTTTATCTCTCTGCCTGTTTGCCTTTGCCAAAATGTCATATATTTGGGATCAAATAAACAATATGTAGTCTTTCTAAAATGGCTTCTTTCACTGTGTAATATACATTTAAGGTTGCTTCATGTAATTTTTTGTGTGATAGTTCATTTCTTTAACTGCTGAATTAATATTCCATTGTCTGAATGCACTATGCATCTGTTGAAGGACATATTGGTTGTTTCAAGTTTGCCAATTACATATAAACATCCTTCAGGTTTTTGTGTGCACATAAATTTTCAAATACTTTGAGTAAATACCAAAGAACATGATTACTGGATTGAATAATAAGAGTATATTTAATTTTATAAGAAACTGCCAAACTGTTTTTTAAAGTGACTCTACCATTTGGCATGCCCACCAGCAATGAATTAGAGTTCTTGTTGCTCTATATCCTCTCAAAAATTTGGTGTTGTCAGTGTACTAGTCTTTTGCCATTATGATAAGAATGTAGTGGTATCTCATACTTTTAATTTGCATTTCTCTAGTGACATATGATGTAAAGTATCTCTTCATATGTTTATTTGTCATCTTTATATCTTGGTGAGTTGTTAAGGTAATTTGCTCATTTCTTAATTGGGTTTTTCATTGTCTTATTGTTGAATTTTAAGGGTTCTTTGTATATTTATATAGCATTTACTTTTCATGTATGCCTTTTCTAATATTTCCTTAGCCTGTGGTTTGTATTTTTATTTTCTTGAGAGTACATTTGGCATAGAAGAAGTTTATACCTCTAATGAATTCTAGCTCATCAATTATTTCTGTCATGGATTGTGCCTTGGTGTTGCATATAAAAAGCCATCACCAAATTCAATATTATCTAGATCTCTTGTAGGACTTTCATAGTTTTGTGTTTAACATTTATGCCTCAGATTAATTTTGATTTAATTTTTGTCAAGGGTGTAAGGTCTGTGTTTAGATTTATTTTTGCATGTAAGTGTTCAGTTCTTCCATCCTATCACCAACTGTGGAAAGACAACCTTTTAATTCATTGTATTGCTTTTGCTTATTTAATTTCTATTCTCTTAAATATGTTAAGGTATGTATTATGGTGCAGAATATGGTCTATCTTGGTGTGTGTTCCATATGAGCTTGAGAAGAATGTGTTTCCTATTGTCATTAAATTAAATAGCTAATAGATGTCAATTTTATTCTGTTGAGTGATGGTGCTACTGAGTTCAGCTATGTCGTTACTGATTTTCTGTCTGTTGGATCTGCCTATTTCTGATATAGAACTGATGAAGTCTCTGACTATAATAGTAGATTCATCTATCCCTCTATATGATTTTATTAGTTTTGTCTCATGTATTTAGATTTTTTTTTTGTTAAGTTCATATACATTAAGTATTATTATATCTTCTTGGAGAATTGACCACTTTTTATTATGTAACTAGAGGCCTGGTGCATGGATTCATGCACTGGTGGGGTCCCTCAGTCTGGCCTGTGCTCTCTTGGAATCTGGGACCCCTACATGGATCAGGCCGAAACCGGCAATCTGACATCCCCCGAGGGATGTAGTAGTGCGTGAAGTGGCAGGTGGCCAGGGAGGAGCCCGAGCCTGGGCTGGGTGCTGCACCGTTCCCCGCTACACCTGCTGCCACTGCTACTCCGCAGCGCTGCAGCAGAGGTGGAAAAAGCTTGTGCCTCCAAAATTGCACTTGCCAACCATGAGCCCTGTGTCTGGTGCCCATTGGTCAGCTGAGTGGCGCTCCCACTGTGGGAGTGCACTGACCACCAGGGGGCAGCTTCTGCATTGAGAGTCTGCCCCCTGGTGGTCAGTGCATGTCATAGAGACCAGTCAACTGGTCATTTGGTCATTTAGGCTTTTATGTATATAAACTAGTGGCCTGGTGCATGAAATTTGTGCATGAGGAGGGGGGTTCCCTCAGCCCAGCCTGCACCCTCTCGCAATCTGGGACCGCTGGCTCCTAACTGCTTGCTTGCCTGCCAGCCTGATCTCCTTAACTGCTCTCCCCTGCCAGCCTGATTGCCCTAACTGCTCTCCCCTGCTGGCCTGATCCTCCTAACTGTTCTCCCCTGCTGGCCTGATCCCCCTCACTGCTCTGCCCTGCCAGCTGATCCCTCTAACTGCTCTCCCCTGCTGGCCTAATCACCCCTAACCGACTCTGCCTCAGCCCCACCGCCATGGTTTTGTCCGAAAGGACATCTGGAAGGTCATCTGGAAGTTGTTCAGTCTAATTAGCATATTACCCTTTTATTAGTATAGATTGATTTCAGAGAGGGAGGGAGATAGAAACATCAATGATGAGAGACAATCATTGATTGGCTGCCTCCTGGACGCCCCACACTGGGGATCAAGCCCACAACACAGGCATGTTTTCTGACTGGGAATTGAACTCTGGGCCCTTCAATCCTCAGGCAGAGGCTCTATCCACTGCGCAACACTGGCCAGGGCTACACTTTCCCTTTCCGTTGGGACATCTTCTGTCTGCTGAAACACTGAAGTTGTCTCATTGGGGCAGAGTGGGTTGCACTGGACAGCTCAGGGCAGAGTGGGGTGCACTGGGTTGGAGCAGGTGGAGTCCCCTGAAAGCTGGAGAGGGGCCTCATTTAACAGCTGCACTGTTTCATGGCTGTGCTGTATCGCAGTTGAGCGGCCACACTGTTGGGCTGTGCCACAGTCAGTGGGAGTTTACACAACTGAGCTGTCTGCAGGGATAGTTTCCTCCTCACCGCACCCCCAAACTGGGGGTTCTTCTTAGGGTTGAAATGATACTGACCACCCTTGATTGGTAGCCCCATCGGCCACCTTGTAAAGGGAAGTAGGGAATCCTGATTTTATGTGAAGGCTCCAATTTCTTAAGTTGGCAACTAATGCAAACTTCAGATGTTTGGGCCAAACCAGAGAGGCAGTCAGGCCTGGTGTCCAGGTCACTGGGCAGCACTGGGCTCCTCTGTAACGGATTGGTGGCAGGGTCAACCCAAACCCTCCACCTCCTGGCTGTGGCCTCCACCCGGGGCGTAGGCCACAGCCCCCACCACCATCCAAGCTGCCATCCAGGGGCACCTGTGCTGGACCAAACCATCACCTAGTGCTGGGTGAGAAGGTGCTGCCATTGGACGGAGTCATCACCACGTGAGTGGGGAAGTCCCAGTGTGAGCACCCCTCCTTGTGGAGCCATTTGTTGCCATGGAGCTGCCACTCCAAACCATGCTGCAGGCTGTGGGGAGAGCCATGTGCAGGGAGCTGGTGCTGCACTGATGCAGAAGAGAGACCAGAGTAGGGAATGCTGTCATGAGGTGCGCCTTCGGTGTTTCTCCGCCCAGAGCCCGTGCCACCCAGACCCCAGGCTGGTCAGCCGAAAGGAGGGTCCATTTGCCCGGAGCCTGGGGCTAGGCGCTGAGGCAGTACCCGAAACCTTTGCGGGTGATTTGCAGGAGCCCAGCTGTGGGTCCTGCTCAGGCTTGGGGAGGAGTTGTGTACTGTCACTACTCATTGGGCAGGGGAATATTGAGCAGAACTCAGCCCAGCTGTAAGGGGACCCTAGGCGTCTGGGCAGGTGAAGGGGGTGGGGCACGCGTGGGTAATTCCGACCTCACCCCACTTGGTTTTAAACGCAAACCCGCCTTGGGGTGCAGGCAGGCCTTGAAGGTCTTTTTTCCTTCTTTCTGCTCACATTCAAGTGCCTAGCACTATGTAAATGAACACAATATACCTGGTGTTTAGTCAACCCTCTGGCCGGTGTTTATTTTTTTACTACATTCCTTCTGGGTGCAGTGATCACACTTCATCTGGAGCGAGGCAGGCTCGAGTGACCTGGAGGAAGCATGGGGAGACCAGTCACCGCTGGTCGCCCCTGGCACTGCTGGCAGTATCCTTTCTTCCTTGTGGAATGTCTAGGTATGGGAAGTGGCCGCAGTGCCCAAGGCCAAGTTCCAGGAGGCCAACAGCGCTGTCGGGATTGTGCCAGCAGCCCTGGTCCATTGTTGCCTGGCCTGTCCTCTTCAGATTCAACCTGCAGGACTACTAAGGGAGCCAGTCCAAGGGAGGGAAAATGGCCTCAGTGCCTGAGGCTGAGTTCCAGTAGGATGGCAGCGCTGTCAGGATCATGTCGGCAGCGCTGGTCCATTGGTGCCTGGCCTGTCCTCTGGAGATTAACCTTGCAGAACTACTAAGGGAGTCAGTCCCAAGTTCTGCCTCACCTCTGCTGCCAATTGATTTGAGTCTGAGGGCCAGGAAGAGGGACCAAGAGGTCTGCCTTCCAGCTGCTCACCAGTCACCAATCGCCTGTCACCGCTGCCACTGATTGATCAGCTCCCACTCCCTCAGCTCCTTAGCCTGGGCTTTGGTCGAGCCTTCGGTCATTTTGGACATTAAGGATCCTGTGTTTTTATATATTAGGATGCTCCCCTTTACCTAATAATTTCCCTTGCTCTGAAGTTTGCTGTGTCTAAAATTAATATAACTACTCTAGCTTATTTGTTTATTTAATACTAGTGGCCCGGTGCATGAAAATCATGCACATTAAAAGGGAATTAATTAGAGGAAATATTTTAATATTGCTATTTGCCCTTTCTCTATAATAGAAGTATCCAGCCATCCCCACCCCAATTGGGCAATATCAAGACCTGGCCAGCCCCACCCCCATCAAGCCCTGCTAGACAAGGGATGCAGCCTTACGTCCCAGGACTGGGGCGGGTGTGAAGCCTCAGGTCCCCCAGCCCTAGCGCCGGGGCGGAGGATGCAGTATCAGGTCTCCCAGCCCTTGCCCATGCCACACAGCCTCATCCAGACCCGCTGCACCATGAGACCCCATCAATGCACCTCCTGGTGACCAGTCATTTGGTTGTTACAGATGAAAATAAAGTCATGCACTTAAGCATGCATATTCATTTTCAATGCCTGATTTGTCTATCCTATATAATAAAGAGTAATATGCAAATTAACCATCACTCCGCTATACCCACAAGCCACACCCACAAGCCAATCAGGAGTGAATATGCAAATAAACCCAACCAAGATGGCTACTGCCACAGAGAGCAGGAGGGAGGCTTGGGTTTCCCCGACAATGGAGGAAGCCAAGCTTTCCGCACACCCTGGCCAGTCCAGGCCTCCTCTTAAGGCTACAAAGTTTCAATTATAGAAGATACATAAATCCCAATAGAAATGGTTGCCGCCACGGAGCAAGCAGAAGGCTTGGCTCTGCTCCAGGCTACAAAGTTTCAATTATAGAAGATAAATAAACCCCAGATACCAGGACCTCCGTGTGGGTCGCCAGGGGGCATGGCCAGCCTGAAAACCACCACAGGCCCCTTGCCTAGGCCGCCTCACACCCCAAGGGAACCCCCACCCTGATCCGGGACACCCTTCAGGGCAAACCAGCTGGCCCCCACCAGGGCACCAGGCCTCTATCCTATCTAATAAAGAGTAATAAGCAGATTGACCATCATTCCAACACACAAGATAGCTGCCCCAATGTGGTCAAAGATCCTGCCCCCATGTGGACACAAGATTGCCACCACAAGATGGGCAGCAGGGAGGGCAGTTGGGAGGGACCAAGCCTGCAAGGGAGGGCAGTTGGGGGCGATCAAGCCTGGAGGGGAGGGCAGTTAGGGGTGACCAAGCTGGCAGAGGAGGGAAGTTGGGGGCAACCAGGCCTGCAGGGAAAGGCAGTTGGGAGGGACCCAGGCCTGCAGGGGAGAGCAGTTGGGGGGGACCAGGCTTGCAGGGGAGGGCAGTTAGGGGTGACGAGGCCTGCAGGGGAGGGCAGTTATGGGCAAACAGGCTGGCAGGGGAGCAGTTAGACATCAATCAGGCTGGCAGGGGAGTGATTAGGGGGTGATCAGGCTGGCAGGCAGAAGTGGTTAGGGGCAATCAGGAAGGCAGGCAGGTGAGCAGTTGGGAGCCAGCAGTCCTGGATTGTGAGAGGGATCCCAAATTGTAGAGCAGCCGTGGGCAAACTACGGCCTGCGGGCCGGATCCGGCTGTTCTATCCGGTTCTCTTGCTCTCCCCTCTGCTCCTTTACTTTGAATTTATATTAGTTCACACAAACACTCCATCCATGCTTTTGTTCCGGCCCTCGGGTCCAGTTTAAGAACCCATTGTGGCCCTCGAGTCAAAAAGTTTGCCCACCCCTGTTGTAGAGGGTGCAGGCTGGGCTGAGGGACACCTCCCTCCCCTGTGCACAAATTTTGTGCACCGGGCCTTTAGTGTTCTATAAATTGAAAAATAAATAAGATCTTCAGCCAGATAGCATCATAATGCCAAGTTCTTTATATAATGACACATACCATTCTCTCCACTTAGTACGCTCCATTGGAATGGATTAAATGTATGTGACTCATATGAAAGGCACTTCAGCTTGCTCTTAATAGAGGAAGCATTAGCTCATTATCTAATGCCATAAAGTGGTTTAAATGGCATATACTGACTTGAAGAACAGAAGGAAAAATAACAAACACAAAACAAAACAAAACAAAACAAAACAAAACAAAACAAAACAAAACAAAAAACAACGTTCAGTGCCGTGGATGGCAGAATCCTATCCCTTTCCCTTTGTTTTTTTTGTTTGTTTGTTTGTTTGTTTTTTTGCTTTTCCCAGGAACCTATTCGCACTCTGCCTCAAAATCAACACAGAAGACAAAATCAGATGCTGTAATCTGCATTTTATAGTGTCATTTGAGTACAAAGTGGTGCTTTTCATTCTTTACCTTTTTTTTTTTTTTTTTTTTTTTTTTTTTTTAACCAATGCAGCTCAAACTTGCTCCCAGTGTTCCAGGAACCAGGCCAACATGGCTGTGCGCACACACCTTTGCTAGGTGCTGTCAGGCTTCAGGGCTGGGGCAGGGCACATGCCAGATGTTGCTGGAAACGAATCAGCTCTCCTCTCTACATAGCAGGAGTCTTTTCATTATAAAATGCAAAGCAGCAGCCATTTTCCATTACCCCAATCCCCAGCCCTCCTCACCTGGGGGCGTAGGAAGGGGCTGGGAGGATATTTACTCTTGGCTCTTTCTCTTATTTAACTGAGCCCAGTGACAGCTGCTTCTCTGAGCACAATGCCAGCTGGCTCAGGCCTAGCCATACCTGGAAGGCAAGCAGCAGAGCTGACCAGGGGCTTTGACCAAGCCCGAGCATGCGGGTCACAGCACCCTTGCCAGGCAGGCTTCTCTTGAAGACTCTAGGCCCCTCCCAGCTCTGCACCCCAGCTCCCTGCTCTCCCCCTTTCACCCACAGGCGCCACCGGTGTGGTGTGCCCCAAGGCTTGGTGTGCAGATGCCAGGGTTTCAGGTTCAAGATGCTCTGCCTCCTCCTGGCACTTTGAGCCATGAGCACCAGCAGGGACCTTTCCACTCGGTCTTGGTCTTTGGTCACTGCTGAGGTTTTCTGGACTTTCTAGGCCAGGGACAGCCAGGACCTTTGCATCTGACCAATTCCCTTCCTACAGTCTGCATGTGGTACCCCCAGCCCCAGGAAAGTGTGCGGGTGTGATTGGCCTGAGTTAGGGACCATGGGGCGTTGGGGGTTTGGCTAGCCACCCCACCCTCAATTGGGGTGGGAGAGGCTCATCAGAGGTGGGGCTGGTAGAGGGGCTGGGCAGGACAGCCATCTTATGAGGGTGTTATGGTGTGAGGGTCAATTTTCATATTATCTCTTTATTATATAGGATTAGCATGGTAATAGATTTTTCCATACCCTTACTATTAAACCATATATCTGTTTCTTGTAGACATTGTATAGTTGCACCTTGTTTTTACATCTACTCTGACAACCTCTGTTTTTTAATTGGTGTTTTCAGATTGTTGATTTTTAAAGTGATTAGTGATATAGTTAGACATAATGCCTACCATATACTGTATATTATTTTTTATCAATTGCCCTTGATCTTTGTACCTATATTTGTCAACTATTCTTTTTCAGCCATTTGTGGTTTTAATTAAACATTTAATATGATTACATTGTCTTTTCTTTCTCAACATATTAGTTCTTTTTAAAACTTTAAAAAATGCTTAAGCTAGCCCTAACTGGTTTTGCTCAGTGGATAGAGCATCAGCCTGTGGACTGAATGGTCCCAGGTTCGATTCCAGTCAAGGGCATGTACCTTGGTTGTGGGCACATCCCCAGTAGGGGTTGTGCAGAAGGCAGCTGATCAATGTTTCTCTCTCATCGATGTTTCTAACTCTCTATCCCTCTCCCTTCTTCTCTATAAAAATCAATAAAATATATTTTTTAAAAAAATTTTAAGCTAGAATTGTCTCTATACATTTACCACTAACCCAAATACACTTTCAAACACTATACAACTTCATAGTATATTACAATAACAAAATATTTTTTAATTTTTCTTCATGTTCTTGGTATAATTTTCGTCATTCATTGACTTATATATATACATATGTTATATATATACAAATATATTGTTGTTAATATTATTTTAAACAACCTTTTATCTTTTAGGTCTATTATGAATAAGAAAAATAAATCTTTGCTATCACTTACCCTATATAATAAAGAGGTAATATGGAAATTGACTGTCACGCCCTCGCACATGATGGCCACCCCCATGTGGTCACAAGATGGCAGGCAGGGGAGGGCAGTTGTGGGTGATCAGGCTAGCAGGGGAAGGCAGTTAGGGATGACCAGGCCAGCAAGGAATGGCATTTTGGTGCAACCAGGCATTCAGGGGAGGGAGGGCAGTTGGGGGGGACCAGGCCTGCAGGAGAGGGCAGTTAGGGGCGACCAGGCTGGCAGGAGAGGGCAGTTAGGGGTGACTGGGCTGGCAGGGAAGGGCAGTTACAGGGGACAAGGCCTGCAGGACAGGGCAGTTGGGGGCGACCAGGCCTGTAAGAGAAGGCAGTTGGGGGTGACCGGGCCAGCAGGGGAGGGCAGTTGGGGTCAATCAGGCCAGCAGGGGAGCAGTTAGACATCGATCAGACTGGGAGGGGAGTGGTTAGGGGGTGATCAGGCTGGCAGGCAGAAGTGGTTAGGGGTAATCAGGCAGGCTGGCAGGCAAGCAGTTGGGATCCTGCAGTCCCGGATTGTGAGAAGGATGTCCAACTGCTGATTTAGGTCCGATCCCCCTAGGGGTCCCAGATTGGAAAGGTGCAGGCTAGTCTGAGGCACACCACCCCAGTGCACAAATTTTGTGCACTGGGCCCCTAGTTCTTTCTATAATGCTGTACTTATTATGTAGAAATGAGTTAATGATCTATATCATTTTTTTTTCTCTCAGAATAACTTTTAAAACATCTTTTGTAAATATGTGGGTACATGTTATTTTTTCTCTTAGCATTTTAGTTCCTTTAAAATGCACAATAATACTTAAGGCAAAAATTGCAAGGTTTATTATAATAATTAGAGTTTATAGGTATAATACATGTGTCAAGTAGAACAAAAGCCAATTTTTGCACAATTTTTATATTTTACACAAAGTGATACAATTTGAACTCTAGAAAAGTTGTGCAAAGTTAAGGCTCTATAATCTCTAGAGAAATCTTTAAAAAAAAGAATTCAAGGAGCTATAGTTAATAAGCCAAACAAGGACTTTTCACAGACCTTGAAAATTTAATCATTTTAGACAAACAGATAACCAAGAAGAAACAGGACATTCATAAAGAAGGAAACCCAAAAGATGAAGAAACATCTAAATTTCTGAAAGTAAAAAATAAATACAAATAAAGCAATGCAATACCATTTCTGACCCAACATACAAACAACAGTGTAATAATACCATGTGTTTGCAAACATGAGGGGCAAAAGGGATGCTTATAATCACTGATGTAAACATAAATCAGTATAAATACTTTAGAGAGCAAAGTGGTGGTTCTTAGAGAAGATGACGATTTAAAGTAATTATGGTAGAGTGCAAATAGATCTACATTATATTAGTTCTGTACTTTAAAATAAAAATGGATAGAAAACAAGACAAAACAAAAACATATTTTGTAAGGTAATTCTATTGTAAGAAAGCAACATTTCTCAGTATTTGTCAAAGAAAATTTTATTTCTCCTTCACTTTTGAATTATAATTTTGCATAATACAAAATTCTGAGTTGGTATGTTTTTCTCTCTCAGCACTTTAAATATTTCACTCCATTATTTTTTTTCTTCTTCCATGGTTTCTGAGAAAATGTTGGATGTAATTCTTATCATACTTCCTCTATATGCAAACTTTCTGGCAAGATTGTATTTTTTTTTGTGATATAATATAATGTGTCTATGTTCAGGATTTTTCACATTTATATTTCCTGGTGTTTTCTGGTCTTTCTAGATCTCTAATTTGGTGTCTTACATCAATTTTGGGAAATTCTCCATCATTATTGCTCCACACATTTCTTCTTTCTTTCCCTCTCTTCTCTTTCAATTATTCTTATTACACATACTAGTGGGCCAGTGCACGAAATTTGTGCACGAGGGGGGTGTCCCTCAGCCCGGCCTGCACCCTCTCCAATCTGGGACCCCTTGAAGGATGTCCTACTGCTGGTTTACAAGGATCAAGCCTAAACTGGCAGTCGGACATCCCTCTCGCAATCTGGGACTGCTGGCTCCTAACTGCTCACCTGCCTGCCTACCTGATTGCCCCTAACCACTCTGCCTGCTGGCCTGTTCACCCTCAACTGCCCACCACCACCGGCCTGCTCGCCCCCAAATGCCCCTCCCGCCAGCCTGATCACCCCCAACTGCCCCCTGTGCCAGCATGCTAGCCCCCAACTGCACCCCACGCCAGCTTGATCACCCCCAATGGCCCCCCACCTGCCTGATCACCCACAACTTCTGTCCCATCCTGGCCTGATCACCCACAACTGCCTACCCCTCTTGGCTTCTAACTGCCTCTACCTCAGCCCTGCCACCATGGCTTTGTCCAGAAGAATGTCCAGAAGGTCTCCTGGAAGGTCTCACAGTCTAATTAGCATATTACCCTTTTATTAGTATAGATAGAGGCCTGGTGCATGGGTGGGGGCTGGCTGGTTTGCCCTGAAGGGTGTCCCGGATCAGGGTGGGGGTTCCCTTGGGGCATGGGGAAGCCTGGGCTAGGGGCCTGTGGTGGTTTTCAGGCTGGCCATGCCCCCATGGGGTGAGGGTCCCCGCTGGGGGGTGTGGCCAGCCTGGGTGAGGGGCTGAGGGCTATTTACAAGCTGGCCATGGCCCCAGAGGGGACCCTCACCCCATGGGGCATAGCTAGCCTGAGTGAGGGGATGATGGCTGTTTGCAGGCTGGCCACACCCCCCAGCGGGGACTCTTACTCCATGGGGGTGTGACCAACCTGAGTAAGGGGCTGAGGGCCATTTTCAGGCTGGCCACACCCCCTTCAGCATGAGGGGTCCCGCTGGGGTGCCTGGCCAGCCTGGATGAGGGGCTGAGGGCCGTTTTCAGGCTGGCAATACCCCCTTCAGGGTGGGGGTTCCCACTGGGGTGCCTGGCCAGCCTGGGTAAGGAGGTGAGGGCCGTTTTCAGGCTGACCATGGCCCCCCTGTGACCCCGGCCCCCAGCCACTCCTTGAGCCAAGGACAGGGCAGGCTGGAAGCCTAGGTTGCCCCCAGTGACTCAGGCCCCCAGCCACTCCTTTAGCAGAGGCAAAGGCAGGTGGGAAGCTTGGCTTCCTCTGTCGCCAGGGGCAACCCAAGCCTCTTGCTCACTCCAGCTCCATGGCAGCCACCATCTTTGTTGGGTTAATTTGCATACCCCTCCTGATTGGCTGGTGGGCATAGTGGAGGGATGGTCAATTTGCATGTTTCTCTTTTATTAGTGTAGATGTTATACCTTTCATAATTGTCTCACAGATCTTGAGTATTCTCTTTCATATTTTTCTCTTTGATTTTCAGTGTGAGAAGTTTATGTTAACAAATTCTCTAGCTCAGAGATTTTTTTTCAATTATGTATATTCTAGTAATGAAACCATCAAAGTCATTATTCATTGCTGTTTGTATTTTTTTATCTTTAGTATTTATTTTTCATTATTTCTCTACATTTTCAATCTCTCTGTCTACATTATACATCTGTTTATGTATGTTGCCCATGTTCCCCATTAGAGCCTTTAGCATATCAATCATATTTTTTTAATTCATTGTATAAAACTTGCAACTTTCCTGCCATTCCTGATTTTAGTACTGATGCTTGTTCTGTCTCTTCAAACTGTTATTTTATTGAATTTACTAGAGGCCCGGTGCATGAAAATTCATGCACTGGAAGGGGAGTCTCTCAGCCCAACCTGCTCCCTCTCACAATCCAGGTGCCCTCAGGGGCAGGAGGTGACCCAATGATCAGGGGAAGGTGATGCCCCCATCACACCCCTGTTGCTGCCACTGCCAGCAGTGCAAGCCTCAGGTGGCCCTGGTTACCTGAGCCTCAGGCAGCCCTGGGCAGCTGGTCAGCTGCCATCTGTGGCTTGCCTGTGCCTCGGGATGGCCCTGGGTGGCTGGGGGGCTGAGGAGACTGGGAGCCACTGTCTTGTGGCTGTGGGTGCCGCCATCTTTGAGGGTGTGACAGTCAATTAACATATTCCCTCCTTATTGGCTGTTGGAACCACCATCTTTGTGAGGGTGTGAAGGTCAATTAGCATATTCCCTCTTTATTTGATAGGATTCATGTGGCACTGGCAAATAAAATTATGTAGGTTGGGGGTGTACAATTCTATAATACATCATGTGTATCTTGCATTGTGTGTTCACCACCCAAAGTTGTGTCCTTCCATCACTGTTTCTCCCACCTTTATCCTTTTCTACCTTCCCTTGTTTCACCAATGACACATCTGATAAGGGGTTAATTTTCAAAGTACATAAAAATTTATACAACTCAACATCAAGACAAACAACACAAATAAAATATAGGCAAAAGACCCAAATAGACACCTTTTCAAAGGGACATACAGATAGTCACTATACATATGAAAAGATTCTCAGCATCACTAATCATCAGCAAAATTCAAATTAAAACCAACATGAGATACCACCTCACACCTGTCAGAATGGTTCTCATTAATAAATCAATAAACAAGTGCTGGCGATGATGTGGGAAAAAGGAAACTCGAGTACACTGTTGCGGGAATGCAGATTGGTGCAGCTACTGTGGAAAACAGTTTGGCGTATCCTCAAACAATTAAAAAATGGAACTTCCTTATGACCTTGTGATTCCACTTCTATAAATATATCCATAGAAACCTGAAACACTGATTTGAAAGAATTTATGCACCCTGTGTTAATTGAAGTGTTATTTATACCATTTTTAATTTTTTATGTATTTTATTACTTTTTGTTGACAGTCCAATTTGATGTATTAGCTAAAAGGCACTACAATAAACAGGCCTTTAGTAATGTGGTAGTAAGGTGTGTGTGTGTGTTGGGGGAGTATAATATCATCTTCAGTCATTTAGTGAGTCTGTGTCCCTTGGCTGTGAAGTTCACAAATATATCTCAGTTTTTCTGCCTTGACTAAGATGGGGAAGGATGTTGTAAAGAATGTACCTGGGTACATTCAATCACAAGTCAATCTATGATAATAAAATGGTAATATTCTAATTAGACCAGAAGTCCTTCCGGACGACCTTCTGGACAAAACCACAGTAGCGGAAGCTGAACCCCAAGCACAAATTTTGTGCATTGGGCCTCTAGTAACTCTAATAAAATCCTAGTAAGTTAAGCTCTGTTGAAATAGCTTCTCTCAAAGGAAAGCCTTGTTAAGAAGAACAGAATACTCTTCCATATTTCAAAATTGTACTTTCTTCTTCCCATTCCAAAAACCCAAGAGGATTTTTTTCCCAATCTTCACTATGAAAATCTGATAGAGTTCCAGGATATAAATGTCACAAAAGTCAGGGTACTTCCCTGGAGGATTTATTTCTCAGATTTGTTTACTCCAAGAAATTCATCAATTACACTTCAGATTTTCCTTCCCCGGGACTGATTTTTATATAGGTTTCTGCTTGAGAGGGATTTTGCTTTTTAAGTGGTGACTTGCTGTATATGTCTGTCTCTACAGTTTGGGGAGCCATAGTTTACCCTGTGACCTTATTTCTCTGACAAATATAAGAAGAGTTGCTATTTTTTCTAGTTTGTTCCATTTTTACCTTGTTAGGATGGCATGATGACTTCCAAGTTTCTTACATGTTAATCTGGAATCCAGAAGTCTCCCAAATTTCTATATTTTGAGATACTTAATTCGCAAAAATAATGAAACTTTCTCCTAATCATGTTGTTATATAAGCATGAAATATTATTAACTGTGAAATGTTTAAATAATGTAAATCATGGAATTCCACTATTTTCAATTTTTCTGTTGTAATAAGTGGGTACATTCAGTATTATAGTAATTCAAAACAAAGAAAAGATGTTTGCTATTAGGATTCATTGCAACTAAAGTAAGAAAGGCTCCATATTTAGTTGTAATTATATTTGTATAACAATCACCTCTAGCCAGGCTCACCAAGAAACAAAGAGAGAGGGACCAAATAAACAAAATCAGAAATGAAAGAGGTGATGTAACAACTGACCCCACAGATATACAAAGGATTGTAAAAAAATACTATGAACAACTCTACCCCAACAAACTGGACAACCTTGACGAAATGGACACATTCCTACAAAAATACAAGCTTCCAAAACACAACCAGGAAGATTAAAAAAAACCTGAATAGGCAGATATCTACTGATGAAATTGAAACAATAATCAAAAAGCTTCCAGCAAACAAAAGTCCTGGACTAGATGGATTCACAGGGAATTTTTACCGAACATTCAAAGAAGGACTAAAACCAATCCTTCTCAGAATATTCAAAAAATTCAAGAGGAAGGCACACTTCAAAACTTTTTCTAAGAAGCCAGCATTACTCTAATCCCAAAACCAGATAAAGACACAACAAAGAAAGAGAATTACAGGCCAATATCCCTGATGAACATAGATGCTAAAATCCTCAACAAAATTCTAGCAAACCGGATCCAGCATTACATTAGAAAGATCATACCCCATGACCAAATGGGATTTATTCCAGGAATGCAAGGCTAGTACAATACTTGCAAATCAACAAATGTGATACATCACATAAACAAAGTGAGAAACAAAAATCACATAATCATATCAATTGATGCAGAAAAGGCATTTGACAAAATCCAATACCCTTTTCTGATAAAAACGCTCTGCAAAGTGTGAAAAAAGGGATCATACCTCAACATAATAAAAGCCTTATAAGACAAACCTACAGCCAACAGCATACTCAATGGGTAAAAACTAAAACCGTTTCCAATAAGAACAGGAACAAGACAGGGATGCCCGCTTTCACCACTCCTGTTCAACATAGTACTGGAAGTGCTATCCACAGCAATAAGGCAAGAAGAAGAAATAAAGGGCATCCAAATTGGAAAAGAAGAAGTAAAATTGTCATTATTCACAGATGACATGATACTGTACATAGAAAACCCAAAAGACTCCATCACAAAATTATTAGACTTAATAAATGATTTTGGCAATGTAGCAGGATACAAAGTTAACACCAAGAAATATATGGCAATTCTATACACCAACAGTGAACTTACAGAAAGAGAGACTCAGAAAACAATCCCATTTACCATTGCACTAAAAAAATTAAGATACCTAGGAGTAAACTTAACTAAGGAGGTAAAAGACCTGTAGTCAGAAAACCACAGGACATTGAAAAAAAGAGATAGAGGAAGACATAAATAGATGGAAGAACATACCATGGTCATGGATTGGTAGAATCAACATCATTAAAATGGTCATACTACCCAAAGCAATCTATAGATTCAATGTACTCCCCATTAAAATACCAATGGCATATTTCACAGACCTAGAACGAACTCTCCAAAAATTCATCTCGAATAAAAAAAGACCTCAAATAGCAATCCTGAGAAAGAAGAGCAATGTAGGAGGGATCGCAATACCAGATATCAAGCTGTATTACAAAGCCACTGTTCTCAAAACTGCCTGGTACTGGCATACGAAGAGACATATAGACCAATGGAATAGAATAGACAACCCAGAAATAGACCCAAAAATACTGTGCTCAATTAATATTTGACAAAAGAGGCAAGAGCATACAATGGAGTCAAGACAGTCTCTTCAATAAATGGTTTTGGGAAATTGGACAGATACATACAAAAAAATGAAACTGGACCACCAACTTACACCACACACAAAAATAAACTCAAAATGGATAAAGGACTTAAATGTAAGATGGGAAACCTTAAAAAATATTAGAGGAATCCACAGGGAGCAAAATCTCGGACATATGGCAAAGCAATTTCTTCACCAATACCCTCCTAGGGCAATGGAAACTAAAGAGAGAATAAACAAATGGGACTACATCAAAATAAAAAGCTTCTGCACAGCAGAAGAAAACATCAACATAACAACAAGAAAGCCCACTGCATGAGAGAACATATTTGCCAATATTATCACTGATAAGGGTTTAACCTCCAACATTTACAGGGAACTTATACAACTTAACAAAAGGAAGATAAACAAACCAATCAAAAAATGGGCAACCGACCTAAATAGATACTTTTCAAAGAGCACATAAGGGAGGCCAAGAGACATAACAAAACATGCTCAAAGTCACTAGTCATCTGAGAGATGCAAACCAAAAGGACAATGAGGTACCATCTCACACCTTCAGAATGGCTATCATCAACAAATCAACAAATGACAAGTGCTGGTGAGGATGTGGAGAAAATGAAACCTTCGTGCATTGCTGGTGGGAATGCTGACTGGTGCAGCCACTGTGGAGAACAGTATGGAGTTTCCTCAATAAACTAAAAATGTAACTCCCATTTGACCCAGTGATTCCATTTCTAGGAATGTATCCCAAGAAAATAGAAACACCATTCAGAAAGGATATATGCACCCCTATGTTAATAGCATCACAATTTACAATAGCTAGGCTTTTGAAACAGCCTAAATGCCCATCAGCAGATGAGTGGATTAAAAACTGTGGTACATCTACACAATGGAATACTATGCTGCTTTAAAAAAGAAGGAATTCTTACCATTTGCCGCAGCTTGGATGGAACTGGAGAGCATTATGCTAAGAAAAATAAGCTAGTCAGTGAAAGAGAAATACCACATGATCTCACTCATTTATGGATAATAAAGAACATTATTACCTGATGAACAAAAAGATAGATACAAAGTCAGAGAAGCATTGAACAGACTGTCAAATTATAGTGGGAAGACTGGTAAGGGGGAGGGAGGTTAGAGATCAACCGAAGGACTTGTATGCGTGCATGTAAGCATAACCAATGGACGCAAAACACTGGGGGGTGAGGGCATGTATGGGAGTGGGGTGGGGGGCAATGAGGGGATATGGACACATGTAATACCTTAGTAAAAAAAAATTAAAAAAAGTAAATATTACATATGCCCCTTTTTCCCCTCATTGACCTCTTCTAGACCTCCCCCGCCCCCACCCCAGGCCTTCACCACCTTATTGTCTTTCTCCATAGGTTATTCATACATGCATACTAGTTCTTTGATCTCTTTCCACTCACCCACCCACCCCCACCTTCCCTCCAAGATTTGACAGTCTGTTCCATGCTTCTATGTCTCTGGATCTATTCTGTTCATCAGTTTATTTTGTTCATCAGATTCCAAATATGAGTGAGATCATGTGATACTTATCTTTCTCTGACTGGCTTCTTTTTCTTAGCATAATATTCTCCAGGTTCCTACAGTTGTCTCTAAGGGTAACAAATAAATGAACCTTGTGAGTCACTTCTTATGTAACTCTACTCAAAACAATATTCTTCCTTTATTTGTGTTAGTCTTTTGATTAAATACTATTTCGATCATAATTTCTGAACATGTATTTTCAGGCAAGATTAAATACCATTGTATTCCATTTTCTTTTTTACTTAATATAGATTATATTACTTCTGCTATTTTTTCTTTACCCAGTATCATTTGTTTACATAGTCTCTTAGTTATTTAACATCCTGGTTATTTTTCCTAGCTCCTTTTAATGTGAACTTCTCATTACCTTAATACTTTCTGTATATTTTAGAACTTTTAACTTGATATATAATAAATGCTAAAGAGACAAAACTTGAGCAAACTCCTTGAAAATGGCTTTAAATACATAAAAAGGGACTATCAAAATATTTTTCTCTTCATTATACCACTCACAGAAAGAATAGAATTTCATAAAGCATACAGTTCTTTTTTTTTGTCAGAATTATCAGTGATTTGAAAGGCACCTTTTAATTTGCTATTATATAAAAAAGAAGCTAAGTTAAAACCTGTATCCATATTTTAATGATTTTTGGAAGCAAATGTCAATGGAGACTGAAAAATCTATACAAGTAGATTGTTCACATTGCATTTCACTTTGTAATCAAATTCTAATTTGTTGCTAATTTAATGAGGTTAGTATACAATGAACTCCACACATGAATAAAAGCCAAGAGTTGAAATAAGTAATTCCTAGATAAGAAATCAAAATTTAACAAGAGCAAAAAATGCAAAATGAACCATTTGGAATATACTAGAATTATCAAAATAAAATTACAATTACTTAATGTGGGGACACATATTTTGGATCACATGATAATAATCACCTAAAGTACATTATTTTTAAACTTAATTACATAAGTTTCTCAGAGCAATTGACCTGAGAAAGAAATGCAGTCATAATTTCTATTATATTTTATACCAAATATGTTTTTTTATTGCACTCTATTGTATGTTCACAGGTTTTTTACTAGTCTTTTTAAATTACCAGCATATTTAACAATAATTTATATTACACTAGAGGCCTGATGCATGAAATTTGTGCACTGGAGGGAGGTGTCCCTTAGCCCAGCCTGCACCCTCTCCAATCTGGAGCCCTTCGGGGGATGTCCAACTGCCGGTTTAGGCACAATCTCACAGGGATCGGGCCTAAACCTGCAGTAGGACATCCCTCTAACAATCCAGGATTGCTGGCTCCCAACCACTCGCCTGCCTGCCTGCCTGATTGCCCCTAACCACTTCTGCCTGCCAACCTGATCTCCCCTTAACCACTCCCCTGCCGGCCTGGTCCCCCCCAACTGCCCTCCCCTGCTGACCTTGTCGCCCCTAACTGCCTTCCTCTGCAGGTCTGATCACCCATAACTACCCTCCCCTGCCAGCCATCTTGTGGCAGCCATCTTTGAAACATCTTGTGCAAGGGTGTGAGGGTCAATTTGCATATAACCTCTTTATTATATAGGATAGTTTCAACAGACAAATAAGCATTTACTCACCCAAGTTACTGATTTCTAAATTTGTGTTTATACTTCTAAAGTAAATTCAGAAAATCAAATTTGAAATCAGAACACAAGAAATGTGACAGTAATTTAAAGATGTGTTAAGTCATGGAACAAAATAGGATTGCAGTTGTTTGTGGAAGTAACAGACAGCAAAAAGCTAAGATGCGTAATTGCAACCTCCTTGGGTAAGACAACTACATTTTAAGACTAGAACAAAGAGGCAATTGTGGAAGTTATAATAGGAATTGTCAGAAGGCATTTACCCTGTTCATATAATCATCTCTGACTTGTTCTATACATTCTATGACTTCACCAGTCATGGTAAGTGGCTGTCATCAGTGGAAAAAATATGGCTTATGGAATACTTGAAAGAACATATCTAAATACAACAATATTATAATTTAACAGTGTTTCCTGGGCTAGCTTATGGGTATAAAGCTAATATATATTAAGGCAGTCACTAAATGGCTACTTCTCATGAACTTTTGCATATTTTCTCTAAATAAGTTAGTTTCCTTCTTGCTCAAACTGAAATGTCAAAGGCTGATCAGATTGAAATGGTGTGTTTGTTATAATAGCTTTTTAGTTTCCAATTTCCTTGTTTCTATTAATAGGACTTAGAATTTATTGTTGTACTAGAATTTATCAGACATACATACAACACAGTTTTTTTCCAGTTTTTTTTTTTTTATTGACTAAGGTATTACATATGTGTCCATATCCCCCCATTGCCCTCCACCCCACTCCCATACATGCCCTCACACCCCTGCTGTCTCTGTCCATTGGTTATGTTTATATGCATGCATACAAGTATTTTGATTGATCGCTCCCCCTTACCCCCACCCTCCCCTACCTTCCCTCTGATGTTTGAGCATCTGATCGATGCTTCTATGTCTCTAGATCTGTTTTTGATTATCAGTTTATGTTATTCATTGTAATCCGCAAATGAGTGAGATCATGTGATATTTATCTTTCTCTGACTAACTTATTTCACTTAGCATAACGCTCTCCATCTCCATCCATGCTGTTGCAAATGGTAGGAGTTCCTTCCTTTTTACAGCAGCCTAGTATTCCATTGTGTAGATGTACCACAGTTTTCTAATCCACTCATCTGCTGAAGGGCACTTAGGCTGTTTCCAAATATCAGCTATTGTAAATTGTGCTGCTATGAACATAGGGGGGAACTCATACAACTTAACAAAAGGAAGATAAACAACCCAATCAAAAAATGGGCAACGGACCTAAATATATACTTTTCAGAAGAGGACATAAGGAAGGCCAAGAGACATATGAAAACATGCTCAAAGTCACTAATCATCTGAGAGATGCAAATCAAAACAACAATGTGGTACCATATCACACCTGTCAGAATGGCTATCATCAACAAATCAACAAATGACAAGTGCTGGCGAGGATGTGGAGAAAAAGGAGCCCTCGTACACTGCTGGTGGGAATGCAGACTGGTGCAACCACTGTGGAGATCAGTGTGGAGTTTTCTCAAAAAATTAAAAATGGAACTCCCATACTATTTTTTAATGAATGGATACATATTTCTTAACAGGGCAGATATACATACACATATATTGTGATCTAATTATTTTCTTTAAAACAAGAATAATGAGCAAACAAAGCTTTATTAAAAGCTTTTACAAAGAATCTTTCTGTGACAGTACATAAGCTTCAAACAGCATGAAAAATACAATGGGTCTGTCAGAGATCACAATAAATAAGTAGAAACCTGACTTTGCCATTGATTTTCTTTTTTTTTTTAAATATATTTTATTGATTTTTTACAGAGAGGAAGGAAGAGGGATAGAGAGTTAGAAACATCGATGAGAGAGAAACATCGATCAGCTGCCTCCTGCACACCCCCTACTGGGGATGTGCCCGCAGCCAAGTTACATGCCCTTGACCGGAATCGAACCTGGGACCTTTCAGTCCACAGGCTGACGCTCTATCCACTGAGCCAAACCGGTTTTGGCAACCATTGATTTTCTTTATTACTTATGGTGAATGCTGATCTCCATTCCTTTTATATCACACTTGAGGCCCAATGAACACAAAATTCGTACAACAGTTGGCCTTCACAGCCCCAGCTGCCTCAGCCCTCACAGCCCCGGCTTTATCCAGAAGGTCATCCGGATGGTCATTCCTCCGTTTAGCCAACTAGTCTAATTAGCATATTATGCTTTTATGATTATAGACTAGTGGCTTTGAGGGGTTTCCCTCAGTCCAGCCTGCGCCCTCTCCAACCGGGGACCCCTTGGGAGATATCTGACTGACAGTTTAGGCCCGATCCCTGGGATCAGGCCTAAACTGGTGGTTGAACATCCCTCTCACAATCTGGGACCACTGGCTCCTAACTGCTCACCTGCCTGCCGGCCTGATAGGCCCTAACTGCCTCTGCCTGCCTGCCTACTTACTCCTAACCCCTCGTCCTGCCTGCCTAATCACCCCTAACCTCTCTGCCTGTCTGCCTGATCCCCCCTAACTTCCTCGGCCTTCCTGATTGCCCCCAACTGCCCTCCCTACTGGCCTGATCTCACCCCCAACTGCCCTCCCACCTGCTCTCCTCTGCCGGCCTGATTGCTCCTTACTGCTTCTGCCTGCCTGATGGCCCCTAACTGCCCTCCCCTGCTGGCCTGATCTCCCCTAACTGTCTCTGCCTATCTGATGGCCCCTAACTGCCCTCCCCTGCTGACCTGATCTCCCCTAACTGCCTCTGCCTGTCTGAGGCCCCTAACTACCCTCCCCTGCTCGCCTGATCTTCCTTAACTGCCTCTGCCTGCCTGATTGCCTCTAACTGCCTTCCCCTGCTGGCCTAATCTCGCCCCCACTGCACCCCCCTGCTGACATGGTCTCACCCCCAACGGCCTTCCCCTGCTGACCTGATCTCACCCCCAAATGCCCTCCCCTGCTGTCTTGATCTCACCCCCAACTGCCCTCCCCTGCTGGCCTGATCTTTCCCCAATCTGCCCTACCCTGCTGCCTAATCACCCCTAAAGGCCTCTGCCTCAGTCCCCACCACCATGGCTTTGTCCAGAAGGAAGTCACACATCCTGAAGATGGCCGGTTGACCCAGTCTAATTAGCATATTACCCTTTTAATAGTATAGATAGATTATATAGGACTAGAGACCATATGCATGAAAATTCATGCACCTGAGGGGGGATCCCTCAGCCCGGCCTGCCCCCTCTCACAGTCAGGGAGCCCTCAGGGGCGGGAGGTGACCCAGCAATCAGGTGAAGGCGATGCTCCCATCACACCTCTGCTGCTGCCACTGAAGGCAGCAATAACCTTGGCTGGCCCTGGTTACCTGAGCCTCGGGCAGCTCTGGGTGGGTAGGTAGCTGACATCTGAGGCTTGCCTGCATCTTGAGTGTCAGCTGGGCAGCCACCATCCGATTCTTGCCTGCATCTCGGGATAGCCCTAGGTGGTTGGGCAGCCAACATCCAAGGCTTGCCTGTGCCTTGGGCATTGGCTGGGCAGCCAACGTCCTAGGATTGCCGGTGCCTTGGGCATCAGATGGGCAGCCAATGACCAATGTTTGCCTGTGCCTCTGACTGGCTCTGGGAGACTGGGCAACCGCCATCTGAGGCTTGCCTGTGCCTCAGGCCAGTCCTTGCCGGGCTGGGCAGCCACCATTCAAGGTTTGCCTGTGCCTCGGCTGTTGGCAGGGCAGCAGCCATCAAGGCTTGCCTGTGCCTTGGGCTGGCCCTGGGTGGCTGGGCAGCACAAATCCGAGGGTTTCCTGCACCTCAGGCCGGCCCTGGGCAGCTGGAGGGCTGAGGTGAGTGGGGAACTCCTGAGGCAGGTGTGTGGAGGGGCCAGACCCACCTGGGGGCAGGCCTGGCCCTGCTGCATGACTGCCACCCCGGCGGGGCTGAGGGGACTGGCGCCACAATCTTGTGACTGTGGGCGCCACCATCTTTAATGGCATGACAGTCAATTATCATATTCCCTCCTTATTGGCTTTGGGTGCCACTATCTTTGTGAAGGCATGATGGTCAATTAGCATATTCCCTCTTTATTAGAAAGGATAGGATTGCTTAATTTGGGAGGAAAAGCCTTTTTCATCAGGAGGAGATGCTCTTGGCTGACAAAAATACATAATCCCTATATCTGGACTGATAGCCAGCCATATGCACTATATGGCCAAACCAGTCATTAAAAAATTGAAACACTTTCATACACCTTACACAAAACAGCTTTTACCCTTAAAACCCCTGCTCAGCCCCCACTTTAGGTTCTGCCTTCATAGTTCGCCCAGATTAAGTTCTGATTGGTCAGCTTCTATGCCAGTCAGCATCAAAAGCTCCACCTCCTAGACAGCCATTGGCTCCTCACACTTCACCCAGATTTGGTTCTTATTGGTCAGTTTCTATGCCATTCAGCATCTCTGGGCCTATCAATGGGCCTGATCAGAGAGGCAGGGCTGATCAACAGACCCAGTGGAGGCCTGAGAGAAAGAGAGTCACAGCTGCTGGTCAGGCCTGGAGCAAAAGAGAGAGGCAAGTGCTGATCAACAGCTGCCACGGAGGCTATGGATCAGACCCTGCTTCTTTCTCACCAGACCTCTCTCCGGGATTTATCCACAGCCCCCTCCTCAGTCAGTGCTGGGTCAGGGCACTGGCAGCTGCAGCAGTCAGTGCTGGGTCACCACGGAGACCCAGCACTGACTTCCAGTTGGTTGAGCCTTTGGTCCTTTTGGATGTTACAGTCCCTGTGTTTTTCGATATTAGGATATTTACATGAAAGACATTACTGACTAATTTCTAGACATTTTATAAAGACTATTAGGCAAATTCATGTTTAAAAGTGAGGCTAAATTCAAGTATATGCAATGTATGTTTTTTAGTGTCAGTATTTTTTTCAATTGCAGTTTTCATTTAGTATTATTTTATATGTTTTATGTGTACAGCAGAGTGATTAGACAATAATATGCTTTACAAAGTGTTTCCCTCAATATTTCTAGGAACCACCTGACAACATACATAGTCATTGCAATGTTATGGACTATATTTCCCATGGCTATTTTGTAACTACCAATCAGTACTTCTTAATTTGTTCACCTTTTCCACCCTGTCCCCAAATGCTCCTCCCCTTTGGCAACAATCAGTTTGTTCTCTGTATCTTTTAGCCTGTTTCTGACTTTTTTGTTTTGTTTATTTGTTCTTTAGATTCTGTATATAAGTTACATATGGTATTTGTCTTTCTCTGCCAGACTTATTTCACTTAGCATAACACCTTCTGGGTCTATCTGGGCTGTCACAAATGGTAAAATATACAATTTTTTTATTATTTTCTCTTTTTTTTTATCAAGTCATATTTCCCTCTTGTTGTTCCATTTGATTCTCTCTCTCACTCACTCTATCTCTCTGTGTGTGCATGGTGTGTGTGTGGTGTGTGTGTGTGTGTATTCTTTGTTTATTTTTTCTTTATTGATTAAGACATTATATGTGTCCTTATCCCCCAATTGCAACCCCACCCATTAATGCCCTCACCCCCCTGTGTCTGTGTCCATTGGTTAGGCTTATATGCATATAATACAAGTTCTTTGGTTGATCTCTCCTCCTTACCCCCACCCTCCCCTACCTTCCCTCTGAGGTTTGATGGTCTGATCGATGCTTCTCTGTCTCTGGATCTGTTTTTGCTCATCAGTTTATGTTGTTCATTATATTCCACAAATGAGTGAGATCATCTGATATTTGTCTTTCTGGCTGGCTTATTTTGCTTCACATAATGCTCTCCAGTTCCAACCATGCTGTTGCAAATGGCAAGAATTCCTTTTTTTACTGCAGCATAGTATTCCAGTGTGTAGATGTAACAAGGATTTTTAATCCTCTCATCTGCTGAAGGGCACTTAGGATGTTCCCAAATCTTAGCTATTGTAAATTGTGCTGCTATAAACAAAGGGATGCTTATATCCTTTCTGATTGGTGTTTCTAGTTTCTAGGGATATATTCCTAGAAGTGGAATCACTGGGTTAAATGGGAGTTCCATTTTTAGTTTGTTTGTGTGTTTTTTTGAAGAAACTCCATACTGTTCTCCCCAGTGGCAGCACCAGTCTGCATTCCCACCAGCAGTGCACAAGGGTTTATTTTTCTCTGCATCCTCTCCAGCACTTGTCATTTGCTGACTTGATGATAGCCATTCTGACAGGTGTGAGATGGTACCTCATTGTCGTTTTGATTTGCATCTCTTGAATGATTAATGACTTTGAGCATGTTTTCATATGTCTCTTGGCCTTCTGTATGTCCTTTTCTGAAAGTATCTATTTAGGTCCATTACCCATTTTTTGATTGGTTTGTTTATCTTCCTTTTCTTAAGTTGTATGAGTTCCCTGTAAATTTTGGAGATGAAACTCTTACAGGAGATAACATCGATAAATATGTTCTCCCATGCAGTGTACTTTCTTGTTATTTTATGCATGGTTTCTTTTGCTGTACAGAAGCTTTTTATTTTGATGTAGTTCCAATCATTTATTTTCTCCTTAGTTTTCATTGCCCTAGGAGCTGTATCAGTGAAGATACTGCTTTGGCATATGTCTGAGATTTTGCTGCCTGTGGATTCCTCTAATATTTTTATGGTTTTCCGTCTTATGTTTAAGTCCTTTATCCATTTTGAGTTTATTTTTGTGTATGGTGTAAGTTGGTGGTCTAGTTTCATTTTTTTTGCATGTATCTATCCAATTTTCCCAACACAGTTTATTGAAGAGACTGTCTTGACTCCATTGTATGCTCTTGCCGCCTTTGTCAAATATTAATTGAGCATAGTGTTTTGGGTTGATTTCTGGGTTCTCTATTCTATTTCATTGGTCTATATGTCTGTTTTTATGCCAGTAACATGAAGTTTTGAGAATAGTGGTTTTGTAATACAGCTTGATAACTGGTATTGAGATTCCTCCTATTTTGTTCTTCTTTCTCAGGATTGTTACAGTTATTCAGGGTCTTTTTTTACTCTGGATGAATTTTTGGAGAGTTCGTTCTAGGTCTGTGAAATATGCCGTTGGTATATTAATGGGGAATGCATTGAATCTATAGATTGTTTTGGGTAGTATCAACATTTTAATGATGTTGATTCTATCAATCCATGAACACAGTATGTTTTTCCATCTGCTTATGTCTTACTCTCTTTTTTCAGTGTCTTTTAGTTTTCCAAGTACAGTTCTTTTACCTCCTTAGTTAAATTTATTCCTGGGTATCTTAATTTTTTTGGTGTGATAGTAAATGGGATCATTTTTTAAAATTCTTTCTGTAAGTTCACTAGTGGTGTATAAAAATTCCATTGATTTCTTGGCATGGATTTTGTATATTGCTACATTGCCATATTCATTTACTAAGTCTGATAATATTTTCATGGAGTCTTTAGGGTTTTCTATATACAGTATCATGTCATCTGTGAATAATGAAAGTTTTACATCTTCTTTTATTTCTTCTTCTTGTCTAATTGCTATGGATAGCACTTCCAGTACTATGCTGAACAGGAGTGGCAAACATGGACATCCCTGTCTCGTCCCTGTTCTTAGGTGAAATGGTTTTAGTTTTTGCCCATCGAATATGATGTTGGCTGTAGGTTTGTTGTATAAGGCTTTCATTATGTTGAAGTATGATCCCTCTATTCCCATTTTGCTGAGGGTTTTTTCAAGGAATGGTGATGGATTTTGTCAAATGTTTTTTTGGCATCATTTGATAGGACTATGTGATTTTTATCTCTCAATATGTATATGTGATGTATTATGTTTTTTTATTTGTGGACATTGTACCATCCTTGCATCCCCAGGATAAATCCTACTTGTTCATGGTATATGATCTTTCTGATGTAATGCTGGAACCAATTGCTAGAATTTTGTTGAGGAATTTGGCATCTATGTACATGAGGAATATTGGCCTGAAATTATCTTTCATTTTGTTGTCTCTATCTGGTTTTGATATCAGGGTATTGCTTGTTTCATAGAATGAACTTGGAAATGTTGTTTCCTGTTGAATTTTTTGAAATACTCTGAATAGGATAATTTTTATTTCTTCTTTGAATGTTTGGAAAAACTCCCCTGTGAAGCCATCTGGCCCCGGGCTGTTGTTTGCTAGAAGTTTTTTGTTGGCTGCTTCAATTTCTTCCATAGTTTTTGGCCTATTGAGACTCTTAGATTCTTCCTAATTGAGTTTTGGAAGGTTGTATTTTTCTAGGAATATGTTTATTTCCTCTAGGTTGTGTAGTTTGTTGGAATAGAGTTTTTCATATTATTTTTAACAATCCTTTTTATTTATGTGGGGTCTGTTGTTTTTTCGCCTCTTTCATTTCTGATTTTGTTCATTTGGGTCCTTTCCTGTTGCTTCTTGGTGAGCCTGGCTAGAGGTTTATCAATCTTCTTTATCCTTTTAAAGAACTAGCTCTTGGTTTCATTGGATCTTTTGTTTTTGTTTTGTGTGTGTGTGTGTATGTGTGTGTGTGTGTGTGTGTGTTTTGTCTCTGTGTCATTTATTTCTGCTCTGATATGTATTATCTCCTTCCTTCTGCTTACTCTGGGTTTTTCTTGTTGCTCTCTATGTAATTCTTTAAGTTGTAGGGTTAGATAATTTATTACCATATTTTTCTTGTTTTTTTTGAGGTAGGCCTGTAGAGCTATAAACTTCCTTCTCAGGACTTCTTTCACTGTGCCTATAGATTTTAGATTCATGTGTTTTCATTATCATTCGTTTCCAGGATGTTTTTAGTTTCTTCTTTGATTTATCTGGTAACCCAATCATTGTTTAATAGCATGCTATTCAGCTTCCAGGGATTGAATTTTTTATTGTTTTTATTATATTTTATTTCTAATATTATGCCATTGTGGTCTGAGAAGATGCTTGATATGATTTCAATTTTCATGAATTTGGAGAGACTTTGCCTGTGACCCAATATGTGGTCTATCTTTGAAAATATCCCATGTGCACTTGAGAAGAACGTGTATTCTTTGGTTTTGGGCTGAAATGTTCTGAAAATACAGTTAAGTATATAATATCTAGTGAGTCATTTAGGATTGCTGTTTCTTTGCTGATGGTTGTTTGTTTTTTTTTCTAGAGGATTTATCCAGTTATGTCAGTGGGTCATTAAAGTCTCATACTATGACTGTATTACTGTCAATCTCTCCCTTGATATCTTCCAGTAGTCTTTTTATGTATCTGGATGCATATATGTTTACCAGGGTTATATCCTCTTGTTGTATCGATCATTTTAGTATTAAGTGGCCTTCCTTATCTCTTGTTATGGCCTTCACTTTGAGGTCTATTTTTTTCAGATATAAGTATTGCCACCCCAGCTTTTTTTCACTTCCATTTGCCTGAAAGATATTTTTCCATTCCTTCACTTTCAGTCTGTGTGAGTCCCTTGTTCTCATGTGGGTCTCTTGTAGACAGCATATATATGGGTCATGTTTTTTGTTTGTGTTTGTTTATTCATTCAGCCACTTGATGTCTTTTGATTGGAACATTTAGGCCATTTACATTTAAGATTATTATTGATAGGTACTTGTTTGTTGCCATTTTTATTCTTTATGCCCGTGTTCCTTCTTCCTTTTGTATTTCTTCTTTTTAGAACAATCCCTTTAGCATTCCTTGCATTGCTGGCTTGGTAGTGATAAACTCCCTTAGCCTTTTTTTTTTTTTTTATCTGTGAACCTCCTTATTCCCCCTTCAATTTTGAATGACAGCCATACTTGATAGAGTATTCTTGGATTCAGTCCCTTGCTTTGCATTACTTTGTAAATTCCTTTCATTCCTTTCTGGCCTGAAGGGTTTTTGTTGAAAAATCATTTGATAATCTAATGGGAGATACCTTGTAAGTAACTTTCTGTCCCTCTCTTGTATCCTTTAAGATTCTCTCTTTGTCCTGAATGTTTGCCATTGTAATTATTACTTGCCTTGCTTTTGGTCTTTTCGTGTTCATCTTGTTTGGGACTCTGTGCTTGTGTGACTTTTTGCATTCCCACATCAGGGAAGTTTTCTGACATTATTTATTCAAATACATTTCCTAACCCTTGTTCCTCTTCCTGTCATTCTGGCATTTGTATATTGCTTCGTTTCATGTTGTTCCAAAGCTCCCTTCGGATCTCCTCCTGTCTTTTAATTTTTTTTGTCTAATTGCAGTTCAGTTTAAGTGTGTTTTGATTCCCTGTCTTCTAATTTGCTAATTTGGTCCTCTGCTTCTCCTTGTCTACTGTTGAAACTTTCCATGGTGTTTTTTGCACCTATATCACTCTTTATGTCTTTTTGATTCTTACATATGATGTTGATTTTTTTCATTGATCTGGTTTATGAAATGTATGACCCTTATTCTAAGTTCTTCTAACACATTGCATGCCTCCATTCCACTTAGCTGCTTTTGTGGCAATTCCTCCTTTTCTTTCCTTTGGGGGTTACTTTGTCTCCCCATTTTGCTCTCACTGAAGGATCTAGGTGTCGAGTCATGCTGGGGCTGCTTCTTGGGCAACAGTGACTTCTCGTGTGGCAGCTGCTCCTTGGGTGATCATAGCAGCAGCGACTCCTCAGTTGGTGGGGGCTCCTCTGATGGCCGCTGCTCCCAGCAGTGGTGGCACATCTGGCTGGTGGGGGCAGGCTGTTCATGCAGTTTTTGCTCCTCAGATAGGGATGGGCTGTGCCAGGATGCTGCTCCTCGGACATGGGCAGGCTGCTTGTGGGGCTGCTGCTCCTCAGACAGGGGTGTGCTGCTTGCAGGGATGCTTCTCCTCAGACGGGGGTGGGCTGCTCATGTGGCTGCTGCTCCTCAGAAAGGGAGGACTGCTCACGTGGCTGCTGCTCCTTGGAAGGGTGTGGGCTGCGTGAGGCTGCTGCTCCTAGGGCAGGGGTGAGCTGCACAGGGCTGTGGCTCCTCGGATGTGGGTGGGCCACTCAGTGGCTGCTGCACCTCAGATGGGGGCAGGGGGCATTAGGCTGCCACTCCTCAGACTGGGGTGGGCTGCTCTTGGGGCTGCTGCTCATGTGGTCACAGTGCCCTGGGCCTCTCTTTATACCAGTCCCTGTGGACTCTCAGGGATATTCAGATTTTTTTAAAGCATTGGGTCAGCCAGAGGGGAGCACAGTTTGGAACTCAAAGGAGTCCACGCCCAGGGTGGCTGGAATCTTGGTGACTGTGGGACCATAGCCGAGGCAGCAGGTCCCTATCAGGGGTGGCTGTAGAGTCCTGGGTATTATCTTAGGGCACCCTTGGTGGAGGTGAGGCTGGGCTCCCCATCACAGCAGCTCTCCCCTTCAAAAAGGTGTGGTCTCTATGGAAGAGCCGACTGCTCCAGGACTGTTTGCAGAGGCTGCCTTGATAGGTAAGCAGCCTGGGCAGCCTGCCTCCGAAAGTCCTGCAGGATCTCACTGTGCCTCAGTCTCTCTCTCTCTCTCTCTCTCTCTCTCTCTCTCTCTCTCTCACACACACACACACACACACACACACCCATACACACACACATACACACACCACACGACCACACACTCCTCTTTTGCTCCCTCACTCACTCACACTTTCTCCCTCACTGCCGCCTTCTTCCTGCCTCTGTAGTTGGTTCTGGAGTGTTATTGACCCATTCGTGGATGTAGTCTACTCTCAAGATGTATGGTTATGTGGCTCGTTCTCTACCACATTGGCCAAACAGGATAAAATTCTCCTCGACAAGACACAACACAAAGGGAACAAAACACGAATGTACTCATGACACCGATAACCCCACTATAAGTGACCACCTGAGGAAAGAGAATTAGGGGAGAGAAAAAAGAGCATAAATGATATCAAAGAGAGAAAAAATGGTATGAGAGAAAAGGAAAAGAAGAAAAAGGAATATATATATATATATATATATATATATATATATATATATATATATGGAGCAAACACCAGAGAACAAACAGGTAAACCAAAACATACAAACACCAAATACCCAGTAAAGAGGGTGGGGTCAGAATCTTATATACAGAAAGTAAGGTTAAATAATTGGATGAATATCGGGAGGATCTCAGTTCAATATAGAAGAAGTAGAAAAAGGATGAGTGGATAAGGAGAAAGAGAAAGAGAAAGAGAATAAAAAATAATTAAAAATTTAAAAAAAATTAATTTAAAAAGTAGGATGAAATAAAAAAATTAGGATGAAAAATTAATGTGAAAAGAAATAGAAAATAAAGAAACAAACAAAAAAAGGAAAATAAAGAAAAAAGAGATACCAAAATAATAATAAAATAAAAATAAAAATGAGGGCTGGTGTAAGATCTCAGTCTGCTATACTGTCTGCTGCTTCTCAGTTTCCTGTTGCTGGGACTGAAGGCCTCTCTTTAGACCAGTCCCTGTGGACTCTCAGGGACTATTCAGATTTTTTCTTAATCCTTTCTACCACTCGGGGTGTAGTCTGGGTGTGACTGTATTAGTTGCCTGGAGACTGTAGGTAGGGGCTATCTCTTCAGGAGAAAATGGCTGCCTAGATCCCGGGCATCAGGTATTACTCAGCGCCAGACACTCGGCCACCTCTTCCCAACCTTCGTGGCCACCTCTTCCCAACCGTCTCCACTCCCCGACCTCTACCCAGACTCCACAAGTTCACACCTACAGCTGCACCTCAACCATGGGTGAGTGTTTGTGTTTGCAAGGTCCTATGAACTATGTTTAGTGAATAAAAGCAAAGACCAAAAAGAGAGGAAAGAGCTATGCCACTGCAAGCCCCTCTCCTCCCAGCACAGTGTGACCTGGGCAGCTGTCCATGCTGCTCCCTCTGGGTTCAGTCTCTCTTGGCTGTGGACCCAGATCTAGAATCCCCGGCTGCCAGCAGTCCTGCGGACCTCCTTTCCAGTTAGATGCTGTGCCTGTCCCAAGGGACACGGCCTCAGTGCTGTGTGGTTTCCCTCTGACCCTCTGTGCTTAGAGGTTTTGCAGTCCTCTCCAGCCCAGATCCCTGATTTTACCATTCTCCAGGCGTCCTTTGCCCTTCCTGGTTGCGAATTGTCTCACCAGCTGTGTCTACTTTGCCAATTCGGGGTAGATGTTATTCGATTTAGTTGCTCATTCTATCTGCTCTGGGACAAGGCTTGGGACACGTCCATCTATTCCGCTGCCATCTTTTTCTCCATCGAGGGCATTGTGTATTATTTAACCAATACCACTTTCAATGTTCATTTGAAATGGTCTCTATGTGTATTTTCTGTATACCAGTATGTTTTGGTATGGTCTTTAGAATAAATACTTTGTTCCATGACTTAATACATCTTTAAATCACTGTCACACTCCTTGTGTTCTGGTTTTAAATTTGTTTTTCTGCATTTACTTTAAAAGTCTAAACAAAAAAGTGTCTTTAGCTCTTTAACAGGTATTCATTTAGTGAAAACCACTGTAATTTGTTATTCTCCTGTGATAATTCAAGATGTTCCTCTTATTCAGATTTAAAGGTTGAAAATGAATAATTTGCACACATTTCAGAGTTGAACATGCTGAGAATCAAAGAATAAGATGTCTAGTAAGACATTCATTGCACATAGTAGTTTTCAAGAGTCATTTTTAAGTGCAAATTTTTAACATTTTCAAGATAATAACTATGTTTATTAACTGTTACCAGTGGGCCGGTGCATGAAATTTGTGCAGGGGTGGGGGGAGGGTGTTCCTCAGCCCAGCCTGCACCCTCTCCAATCTGGGATCCCTCGAAGGATTTCCTACTGCCGGTTTACAGGGATTGGGCCTAAACCAGCAGTGGGACATCCCTCTCGCAATCTGGGACTGCTGGCTCCTAACCGCCTGCATGCCTGCCTGATTGCCCCTAACCACTCTACCTGCCAGCCTGCTTGCCACCAACTGCCTCCCGCCGCCGGTCTGCTTGCCCCCAAATGTCCCCCCCACCAGACTGATCACCCCCAACTGCCCCCCGTGCCAGTGTGCTCGCCCCCAACTGCCTCCCCTGCCGGCCTGCTCACCCCCAACTGCCCCCCTGCTGGCCTGCTTACCCCCAAAGGCCCCACCCCCCACCAATCTGATCACCCACAACTGCCGTCCCATCCTGGCCTGATCACCCACAACTTCCCTCCCCTCTTGGCCTCTAACTGCCTTTACCTTGGCCCTGCCACCATGTCTTTGTCCAGAAGAACATCCAGAAGGTCTCTTGGAAGGTCTCCCAGTCTAATTAACATATTACCCTTTTATTAGTATAGATAGAGGCCTGGTGCAAAGGTGGGGGCTGGCTGGTTTGCCCTGAAGGGTGTCATCGATCCAGGTAGGGGTCCCCGCTGGGGTGCCTGGCCAGCCTGGGTGAGGGTCTGATGGCTGTTTGCAGGCTGGCCAAGCCCCCCAGCGGGGACCATCACCCCATGGAGGTGTGGCCAGCCTGGGTGAGGGGCTGAGGGCTGTTTTCAGCCTGGCCACACCCCCTTCAGGGTGGGGGTCCCCACTGGGGTGCCTGGCCAAACTGGGTGAGGGGCTGATGGCTGTTTGCAGGCTGGCCACAGCCCCCGGCGACCCAAGCTCCCAGACCCTCCTTTTTTGCTTTTTTTTTTCAGCACCTCCTTAAGCAGAGGCCAGGGCCAGCTGGAAGCAGGTATCTGGGATTTATTTACCTTCTATAATTGAAACTTTGTAGCCTTGAGCAGAGGCCAGGGAGGGCAGGAAGCTTGCCTTCCTCCATCACTGGGGGCAACCCAAGCCTCCTGCTCGCTCCAGCTCCATGGCCACCGCCATCTTGGTTAGGTTAATTTGCATACTCACTCCTGATTGGCTGGTGGGCGTGGCTTGTGGCTGTAGTAGAGGTATGGTCAATTTGCATGTTTCTCTTTTATTAGATAGGATTATTATCTGCTGCTGTTCAGGCACTTTGACTTTACTCTCTATCATGCAGTTTATGAAGACACTTTTTTTTATGACAAAGCTACTACTGGATCTACAAAAGAAGAAAATCCTTATTTAAAATCTTCTATATCTCATGTCAGTAGATCAAAGACTCCACATTTTAATGCAGTATTACCAATGTATCAAATGGAATGATGTTTGGAAAGTTTTGTCTATACTTTTGCTATTCGATTTTCAGTAACTTGAAAATTGTGTAAAATTGCTGTAAGAATGAAATTGTTGCATATATTAATGCTTTCTACAAATTCATTTTTTAGCATCATCCCTAAATTATATATATTTCTTTTTTAAAACATTACAGTTTCATTCTATTGCAGTTTATATTTAATAGTCTTTTGTATTAGTATCAGTTGTACAGCATAATGGTTAGACAATTATATACTTTAAATGTGTTCCCCCTGATACTTCAAATATCACCTGGCCACATATAGTTATTACAATATTATTGGTCTAATTATTTTCTATTTTTCTAAAATAAGCATATATTAATTTTATAGTTAAAATATAAAGAACATATATAATTTGATGATAGAGATGAACACAATAATTTGGCATATTATCTTCAAATATATTTATATTCAATTATGCTTGATGTAAATGGTACTATACTTCATATACAGTTTATTTTTTAATCTAAAACTTTCATAGTGAAGAAATTGTCTAGACTTTGTCCCTGGTTACTGTGAGTTAGCCTCTAAACTCCTAGAAATTTCCAAGTTGTAGGCATGTCTTTGTTATGTACTGTGGTCCTCTCCAAACACACCTAAGTTTGTGCTAATAAGATGACTCATGGTGGCTTCATAGACAGTTTGGTAATGCGATGATTCAAGATAGAGGATGGTCATGGATAAAAAAGACCAATCATGTGATTAAAGAGTTTGGGCTTTGAACAACATGGCATCTGCCTGACCTTTAGAAAGTGGAATAGGACTGGAGAGTAACTTCAACCAAGTGACTAATTAATTCAATTTGTCATACCTATGTAATAAAACTCCCCCCAAAGTACAGACACCAAAGTACTGATGAGCTTCCTTGTCTCCAACATGGCAATACTCCATGTATTCACACAATGATGTGCCAGGAGAGTTATGTGTCCTGACTGCATGGAGGGAGGAAAACAGAAGCTTATAATATAGGACCTTTCCTTATCTCTTCTTATATAACTCTTCCTGGTTTTGAGTTGTTTCCTCTTGTTACATCATGTGTATAGCACTTTCCTCAGTTTTAGGTGACATCCTAATGAACTATCAAATCTGAGAGGAAAATCTTTCAATATGTAGGCAACTGTTCAGAAGTATAGGAGGTTTGGATCCCCCAAAGTGACAGCTGGTATCTGAAGTTAGTGAAGTCTCATTCTGAATTGTGCCTTTGACCTGTGTCATTTGTCCTAAACTGAGGAAGTTAGTGTCAGAAGATATTGCAACATTTTATAATAATAATTTCTAATATAGTTAAATTTATTTGAATATTTGAAAACTAAATTTTCAATACTATTCTATAGCATAATTCATTAAACCTCTATTTTAAGCATTCTTTAATGAGTCCATTAAAATTTATATATTTTTATTTTTAAAAACTTGTGCATATTTTGATGAAGATTTGCAAATTAAAAGAAGCCAAACATAAAAATGAAAATTAATTGCTGTTATTCTTCTGATATATATTTATTAAGGTTTTTGTTTATAGATTTTGTTTTTATAATTTTGTAGTATATTAAACTAATGTACTTTATTAAAACACTAGAGGCCTGGTGCATGAAATTCGTGCATGGGGGGGTGTCCCTCAGCCCAGCCTGAACCCTCTACAATCTTGGACCCCACTGGGATCGGGCCTAAATGGGCAGTCGGACATCCCTCTCACAATCCAGGACTGCTGGCTCCCAACTGCTTGCCTGCTTGCCTCCCTGATTGCCACTAACTGCTTCTGCCTGCCAGCTTGATCACCCCCTAACCACTCCCCTGCCAGCCTGATTGAAGCCTAACTGCTCCCCTGCCAGCCTGTTTGCCCCTAACTGCCCTCCCCTGCAGGCCTGGTCACCCCTAACTGCCCTCCCCAGCAGGCTTGATTGCCCCCAACTGCCCTCCCTTGCAGGCCTGGTCCCTCCCAACTGCCCTCCCCTGCTGGCCATCTTGTGGTGGCCATCTTGTGTCCACATGGGGGCAGGATCTTTGACCACATGGGGGCAGACATCTTGTGTGTTGGAGTGATGGTCAATCTGCATATTACTCTTTTATTAGATAGGATAGAGGCCTGGTGCATGGGTGGGGGCCAGCTGGTTTGCCCTGAAGGGTGTCCCAGATCAGGGTGGGGGTTCCCTTGGGGTGTGGGGTGGCCTGGGCTAGGGGCCTGTGTTGGTTTTCAGGCTGGCCACGCCCCCCAGCGACCCAAGCAGAGGCCCTGGGATCTGGGATTTATTTATCTTCTATAATTGAAACTTTGTAGCCTGGAGTGGAGCCAAGCCTTCTGCTCGCACCCTGGCTGCAGCCATTTCTGTTGGGATTTATGTATCTTCTATAATTGAAACTTTGTAGCTTTAAGCGGAAGCCAAAGCAGGCCGGGGCTGCAGAAGCTTGGCTTCCTCCATCACCACGGACAACCCTAGCCTCCTGCTCTCTCCAGCTCTGTGGCTGCCACCATTTCTGTTGGGCTTTATTTATCTTCTATAATTGAAACTTTGTACCTTAAGCGGAGGCCAAGGCAGGCCAGGGCAGGTGGAAAGCTTGGCTTCCTCCATTGCCAGGGAAACCGAAGCCTCCCTCCTGCTCTCTGTGGCTGTAGCCATCTTGGTGGGGTTTATTTGCATATTCCCTCCTGATTGGCTTATGGGCGTGGCTTGTGGGTGTAGCAGAGGTACAATCAGTTTGCATATTACTCTTTTATTAGATAGGATTTGTGTATTATCAAAATTTTAAATAATATATTTAAAGCTATGATACACATTCTTTTAAATAAATCAATATGCACACCTTTGACTACTTCCCTTGCATAAAATCATTTTGCCTGGCTGGCATAGCTCAGTGGTTGAACATCTGTCTATGAACCAGGAGGTCATGGTTCAATTCTCAGTCAGGGCACATGCCCAGGTTGTGGTCTCAATCTCCAGTGTGTGGCTTGCAGGAGGCAGCTAATCAATGATTCTCATCATTGATGTTTCTATTTCTCTCTCCCTCTCCCTTCCTATCTGAAATCAATAAAAATATGTTTTTAAAAAGTGAACATTTTTTATGTCCATAGTAGAATGCCAAAACTTTTTTCAAAACATCTATGTACAATGACTATCTATATACTTACAAGTATTAAATATTATTTTAAAAATCTATTCTAATTTAATAAGCAAAACTTTCTTAGCTTGTATACACACATGTATATATATAATATATTAACATATATATTATAAACTTGTGCCATACATTTTCTTGAATTGATTTATCATTTCTATTTTTCATCTGAATGATCTGTTCCTCTCTTAATAAAAATTATCATTGATTTTTAATTGTGATAAAATATACACAGCATAAATTTTGCCATCTTAATTATTTATGCATGTGTAGCTTAATATATCAAATTGTTGTGGAAATAATCTAAACCTTTTCCTCTATATCTGTTAAACAATTCAACATTTCCCCTTTGCTGATCTTCTCACAACTACCATTTCACCTTATGTCTATATGAATTCGATTACCTCAGATAAGTGGATCCATACAGTATTTCTATTTTGTGACTGGTGTATTTAATTTAATGTAACTTCTAAAGGTTCATGTTGTAGCATGTGTCAGAATTTCCTTTTTTTAAAAGGCTGACTAATATTACATTGCATGTGTGTACCACATTTTTTATCCATACATTCATAAATAAACACTTCAGTTGCTTCCACCTTTTGGCTATACTAAATAAAATTTATATGAACACAAGTGTAAAAATATATCTTTGATACCCTGCTTTCAATTTATTCTTACACTAGAGGCCTGATGCATGAAATTCATGCAAGAGTAGGCCTTCCTCTGGCTGCCAGCACCAGCTTCCCTTCAGCCACTGGCAGGCACTCAGGACCCAGGCTTCCCTCGCAGCCCTGGCTTCATCTGGAAGGTTGTCCGGAAGGATGTCCAGTCTAATTAGCATATTAAACTTTTATTATTATAGATACCCAAAAGAGACATTGCTCGATCTTTTGGTAATTTTATTTTTAAATTTCAGCGGAAGTCCACACTATTTTCCACAGTGCTGCACTATTTTAAAACCCAGCAATGGTACACAAGTGTGTCAAATTATTCACATCCTTGCCAGCACTTACTACTACATTCTTTTTTTTAAAAAAAAAAAAAAAAGCATTCTACTGGGTTTTAGGTAATATCTGTGATTTTAATTTGCATTCCTCTAATGATAGTGATATTGAACATGTTTCCCAATGATTGTTGGTATTTCTTATTAATTTGATTCTATATATATTTTCTGTTTTAAATTTATTTCAAATATATTCCCTGATTGTTGATTATAAAAGAAGCCAAACATAAAAATGAAAATTAATTGCTGTTATTCTTCTGATATATATTTATTAAGGTTTTTGTTTATAGATTTTGTTTTTATAATTTTGTAGTATATTAAACTAATGTACTTTATTAAAACACTAGAGGCCTGGTGCATGAAATTCGTGCATGGGGGGATGTCCCTCAGCCCAACCTGAACCCTCTACAATCTTGGACCCCACTGGGATCGGGCCTAAATGGGCAGTCGGACATCCCTCTCACAATCCAGGACTGCTGGCTCCCAACTGCTCGCCTGCCTGCCTTTCTGATTGCCACTAACCACTTCTGCCTGCCAGCCTGATCACCCCTTAACCACTCCCCTGACAGCCTGATTGATGCCTAACTGCTCCCCTGCCAGCCTGCTTGCCCCTAACTTCCCTCCCCTGCAGGCCTGGGTCCCCCCAACTGCCCTTCCCTGCAGGCCTGGTCTCCCCCAACTGCCCTCCCCTGCAGGCTTGATCACCCCCAACTGCCCTCCCTTGCAGGCCTGGTCTCCCCCAACTGCCCTTCCCTACAGGCTTGATCACCCCCAACTGCCCTCCCTTGCAGGCCTAGTCCCTCCCAACTGCCCTCACCTGCTGGCCATCTTGTGGCAGCCATCTTGTGTCCGCATGGGGCCAGGATCTTTGACCACATAGGGGCAGCCATCTTTTGTGTTGGAGTGATGTTCAATTTGCATATTACTCTTTTATTCGATAGGATAGAGGCCTGGTGCATGGGTGGGGGCAGGCTGGTTTGCCCTGAAGGGTGTCCCGGATCAGGTTGGGGGTTCCCTTGGGGGATGGGGTAGCCTGGGTGAGGGGCCTTTGGGGGTTTGCACGCTGGCTATGCCCCCCAGCGACCCAAGTGGAGGTCCTGGAATCTGGGATTTATTTATCTTCTATAATTGAAATTTTGAATCCTTGAGCGGAGCCAAGCCTCCTGCTTACTCTGTGGCCACAGCCATTTTTGTTGGGATTTATTTATTTTCTATAATTGAAACTTTGTAACCTTAAGTGGAGACCAAGACAGGCCAGGGCTGCAGAAAGCTTGGCTTCCTCCATTGCTGGGGGCAACTCAAGCCTCCTGTTCTCTCCAGCTATGTGGCTGGCGCCATTTTTGTTGGGATTTATTTATCTTCTATAATTGAAACTTTGTAGCTTTGAGTAGAGGCCTGGGCCCGCCAGGGTGTGCGGAAAGCTTGGCTTCCTCCATTGCTGAGGACACCCAAGCCTCCTGCTCACTCCGTGGCCACAGCCATCTTGGTTGGGTTAATTTGCATACACTCTCCTGATTGGCTGGTGGGCGTGGATTTTTGGTGTCACAGAGTGATGGTTAATTTGCATATTACTCTTTTATTAGATAGGATTCTCTGGCCTGTGCAATTCTGGATGGAGGAGATTAGTTGCTATGGAAAGGAGAATTTTTAGAGAAATGTCAAGAAAAAGCTTCTTCAAATCTCAGACAGAATGTTCAAATAACTTTTGAGATGTTTACAGGACAGGGGCAATTTAGTGACGTCCAAAATCAGCTTCTCTATGTCCAACAGGCATATGAGCAAATTAGACTTTGTGGAAGAAAAGCCTGGGGGACTTTACCAGCAAAAGGGGAACCTGAAGGAGCCTTCAGTAAGTGCATGCAGGGGCCCACTGAATCATTCTTTGATTTTGTAGCTCGCCTCACTTGAACATTGAGATGGCAGATTCAACATGAGCCAACAGGAGACATTTTGACTCAGCAATTAGCTTATTAAAATGCCAATGCTGATTGTAAGAAATGTCTAACACCTCTAAGAAAAAAATAGTACCATTATGGAAATGATTTGAGCATGTCAGAATGTGGGGTCAGGAATTTTTCAGGCAAGCTTATTAGCTGCCACAATTATAACAAGAAACAAATCATCTTTCAACTATGGACAGCAAGGACATTTTAAAAAAGGAATGTAAGCAACCAAAAAGGACACAAGGTGATGCTCAGGGAGAACTCAGGTAATGCAGGTCTATGTCCCAGATATCAGAAGGGGAATCATTGGGCCAGTCAGTGTAAATCTAAATTTCATAGAAATGGCCAGCCATTAAATCAAGACATAGGAAATGGCCAACCACAGGGAAATGGCTGGGAGGTCTTCCCCCAGCCCTGTTATTAAATAAGGGGAAGTTCCACCCTGCCAGGACCATAGTAGGTTCCCTCCTTCAAGTCACTCCAGAAAGAAATGCTGACTTTAATCTTAATAGCACAGTAACAATCACTCTGATCCCTGATATGGCTAGACAAGTTGTTCTTATAGGAATTTGGGGACCTGTACCACCAGGAATGTCAGGTTTAGTCCTAGGAAAGAGTGAAAATATGCTAAAAGGACTAACTGTTTTTCCTGGAGTCACAGATTCAGACTATAAGGGAGAAATCAAAGTAATTTTAGAATGCAAACATATTATGCAAATTATTCCAGGACAAAGAATTGCTGAGCCCCTGCTTTTACCTTATATTCAGCAAGGTGAATTTATAAATAGGAAGAGAGGGACACAAGGATTTGGAAGCTCAGATATATATTGGATACAGGAAATTAGTAAGACGCGTCCTATGATTAATCTAATAGAAGGAAAACTGTTTAAAGGTTTAGTAGACACTGGAGCAGATGTTAGCATTATCAGTCAAGAATTCTGGCATCCAAGTTGGTCCATGGTAGAAGGTATAGGGTCTATATTGGGTGATGGAATTCTAATAACACACAATGCAGCACTGCAGTATTAAAGTGGCAAGATGAGGAAGGACAAACAGGATGGTTTCAGCCCTATATAGTCTCTGGAATTGCAGTCAATTTATGGGGCCGAGAAGTTTTAGAAGGTTTACAAGCTTGTATTATTACCGGCGAGGGACAACAGTTAATAACTCAGATGGGCTATCAAGCTGTTCAAGGTTTAGGAAAAGATAATCGGGAAATTAAAGAACCCATTCAGGCCAAAGGAAACACAGGAAAACAAGGATTAGAATATCAACCTTTTTAGGAGTGGTCACTGCTCAATCTCCTCACCCCCATGCTGAGCCTATACAATGGAAAGACGATAGACCTATATGGGTGGATCAGTGGCCATTAACCAAGGAGAAATTAAATCATGTTCATGAATTAATACAGGAACAAGTAGAGGCTGGTCATATAGAACATTTCAATAGTCCTTGGTTACCTATATTTACAATCCCTAAGAAGGCAATAGGAAAATGGCGATGTTACATGATCTTAGGGCCATTAACGCTACTATGCATACCATGTGAGCTTTACAGCCTTGGACTCCCAGAGCCTTCACAAATCCCTCTAGATTGGTCTCTTATAGTAGTATATCTTAAGGATTGTTTCTTCACCATTCCCTTGGCACCACAAGATTTTCTTTTCAGTGCCATCTATTAATAATATAGAGCCTATGAAAAGATATCAATGGAAAGTTTTGCCTCAAGGAATGGCCAATAGCCCTACTTTATGCCAAAAATATGTAGCTCAAGCTATTCAGCCTTTAAGGGACAAATATTCTCAGTTTTATATTGTCCATTACATGGATGACATGCTCCTAGTGAGTCCACAAGAACAGACTTTAGCAATGTTTTTTGTCAATTAGAAAAGGAACTTCCTAAATGGGTCTTTAAAATTGCTCCAGAAAAAGTACAGAAAGAAATGCCTTTCAAATATCTAGGTACCATAATTGAAAACCAATATATTAGGCCTAAAAAAGTAGAAATACGAAAAGATTGCCTTAAAACCTTAAATAACTTTCAAAAATTATTAGGGGAAATTTATTGGTTAAGACATTATCTATAAATCTCTACAGCAGAAATGACAAATTTATTTAATATACTTAGAGGTGACTCTAATCTTTCCTCACCCCAAGTATTGACAGATGAAGCTAGAAAGGAGTTACAAAGAATTGAGTAGGCAATCTCCTTAGCCCAAGTGGCATGGGTACTGCCTGAATTGCCTTTATTGTGACAGATTAATCCTACTGCAAACAGTCCCACTGGAGTCATCTTCCAAAATAAAAACTGTCTTGCTATTATTGAATGGGTCCACCTAGGACATCAATCCTCTGAAACTGCAGTTACATATATAGAACTTATGGCTCAGTTGATATTTCAACTTAGAAAGTGCTCCAGACAGCTTAGAGAAGAACCCCTATGTATTTACCTTCCCCTCACTGGGAAGCAATTAGAAATGTTATTTCAGACTGATTTAAATTGACAAGTTGGACTGAGAGGATTCAGGAAAACTTAGTTGTCACCTACTAAAAGACAAATTATTACAATTTCTATATTATACCCCTATTATTATACCAAAAAAATACTAGGCAGGAACCTACTCCAAGAGCATTAACTATTTTTACTGATGGATCATCAAATGGCAAAGTTGCTTATCATACAATGAATTTAGACCAAGTAATCCAAACTAGTCATACTTCTGTACAAAGAATTGACTTGGAAGCTATTAAGGCTGCATTACAGGATCTTTAAGACCCTTTTAATATTATCTCTGACTTTTTTTTACACTGCAGGTTTATTAAATAGAATTGAAATGGCTCAGTGACCAAAGTTTATTTTTACTATTTAAACAAGTTCAGCAGGTTGTACAACAGAGACAATATCCTTTTTGTATCACTTAGATCAAGGCCCACAGTTTATTATCTGCCCTGTTGGCAAAAGGAAATGCACATGCTGATCAATTAATTGCTTTATTAAAATAGGCTTCAGAATCTCATCAGCTTTTATATCAGCCTGCAAAAAATGTTATCTAGACATTTCTCAACCTCTCAACAGCAGGCAAAACAGATTATCAGAGAATGTCCCATTTGCATGTTACATTTCCCTCAAGGGCCTAACAGGAGTCAACCCTAGAGGTTTGCTAAGGGACCATATCTGGCAAATGGATGTGATACACTACACTTCCTTTGGATGCCTTGGGGAATTGCATGTCTCTGTAGACACCTTTTCAAAAGTCCTATGGGCTACTGCATCTACAGGGGAAACAGCAAAACAGGTTATTAATCATTGCCTAACTGCTTTTGCCATCATGGGAATTTCAAAAATCATTAAAATTGATAATGGGCCTGCTTACACAAGCTTTCATTTTCAGGAATTTTGTAAAAAGTGGAAAATTCAGCACATTATAGGAATACCATATAATTCCAAAGGACAGGCCATTATTGAGTGCCAACATTAGCGGCTAAAATCCCAACTTGAAAAACTAAAAGGGGGGATTATGATGGAGAAATCACCTGTAGGTAGGCTGCACTAAGCCTTAATTACTTTAAATTTTTTCACTTGTGATGCTGATGGCAAGACACCCATGGAGTTACACTGCTGTCAGAATAAAACAAATGAAAATGGTCTAGTTAAATGAAAAGATCCTGACTCTGGTTTATGGAAGGGACCCGATCCATTATTAACATTTGGTCAAGGGTATGCTTGTATATTTCCAGAAAATTTCTCCAAACCTGTGTTGATTCCTGCAAGAAATATTAAATTGTGACATGTATCCGAGATAGGAACTAGCCAGATTAATGAGAACCTTGTGCCTGGAGCCACACCTTGCAGGTGTAGACAATAAGCTACCCCAGCCACAAAGAGAAGCAGCCCCAGGAAACACACTGAAGATAAGGAGTGGAAGAAGAACACGTCGGATGATGAACAACCCAGAGATGACTTGGGGAGTGATAAAGAAGGTGATCCAGAAAACTGAATGAATTTGTGAAGAGACCAAAACCCCAAGAACGCCTGAAAACCTCTTTCTTGCCATGCTGGCAGTAACCAGCTGTGTGGTAAATTCACCAAGGGCTAATGGGGAAGTCCTCCCTCGGTAAAATACCTTATGTGGATTGATCCCCACTGAGTGGCCAGATTATTATAATCTCTGAACACATAATAATCTGGCCACTCAGTGTATATCCTATATAATAAAAGGCTAATATGCAAATTGTCCCCTCGACCAGGAGTTTGATCAGCAGGAAAGCTGGCCAATTGCCCATGTCCTCTCCCCCTGGCCAGGCTGGCTGGACCCCACCCATGCATGAATTCATGCACTGGGCCTCTAATATATATTTATTTATTTATTTATTTATTTATTTATTTATTTATTTATTTATTTATATATTTGATAGACCCTCTCTTTCCCCCAACTGGTGGGCAGAGTATGATGTATGACGTAACCGGTGTCTGCCGCCGGGACATCCCCAAGACATTGAACCACCAATCAGCACATGCAGAGTGCCCTGGGCCCCACCCCTTCCTGTTCAGCCCTGGGCCCCACCCCTTCCTGTTCCTCCCCTCAAAAGGCGTGTTCACCACTGCACGTGTTGCTGTCTCCCCAGTCTTTGAGGATTGAGTGATCCCCAAATCCTTACACTCTCCTTTCCTGCATCCCATCTGGTACCACCCACTTTTCCATCCTCAACCTCAAGGATGCCTTCTTTACCATCCCTCTGGATCCAGACTCTTACCAACTGTTTGCATTTACTTGGGAGGACCCAGACGAGCAGGTATCCCGCCAACTCACCTGGACGGTTCTGCCCCAGGGGTTCAGAGACAGTCCTCATCTGTTTGGCCAGGCCTTAGCCAGAGACCTCCAACAATGCTCATCAGAACCCAGCACTCTTCTCCAATATGTAGATGATCTCCTTCTCTGCAGCCCCTCTTTAGACATTTCTCAGAGGCAGACAGCTGCCCTCTTCAACTTTCTAGGGGACAAAGGATAACGTATGTCCCCTGCCAAGGCACAACTGTCGGCCCCCACTGTCACTTACTTGGGGATCTGTCTGACGCCCAATTCCCGAGGACTGACAGTTGACCGAGCACAGGCAATATGAGACCTACAGCCTCCTACTTCTGCGGAACAGATCTTGTTTTTTCCAGGGCTGGTAGGATTCTTCCACCACTGGGTCCCAAACTTTGCTCTCCTAGCTAAGCCTCTATACCATGCCTCTAAAAAAACACCAGTAGGCCCCCTCTCCTCACTCTCCCTCATTCGCCAGGCTTTTTCTAAGCTCCGGGATCTCTCTCTCTCTCTCTCTCCAATCTCTCTCTCTCTCTCTCTCTCTCTCTCTCTCTCTCTCTCTCTCTCTCTCTGTCCCAGACATCTCTAGGCCTTTCCAACTATTTACTGATGAAAGACAGGGAATAGCTATGGGGGTCCTCACCCAGCCTCTAGGGCCAGCCTTAACCCCCGTAGCCTAACTGTCCAGACAGCTTGATCCCATGGTTCGGGGATGGCAGCTCTGCCTCTGGGATCTGGCTGCAGCTGCTGCTCTCACCAAGGAGGCCCAGAAGATCTGCCTCCAGCAACCTTTACAGGTCTTCTCCATCCATAGGCTACAGGATCTTCTGTCCCACTGATCCTTATCTCTCCTTGCCCTCTCTCGCATGCAGGAACTCCATCTCCTGTTCCTTGAGAATCCTGACATCTCCCTAACTCAGTCCCCAGCCCTGAACCCGGTCACTCTCCTTCCCGCTGTCTCCAACCAACCTGTGGCAATGCACTCCTGCCCCGAGGTCATCGAGGCCCTCACTCAACCTTTGGCAGGACTCTCAGATTTTCCTCTCTCTAATCCTGACTTAACTAAACTGCACATACCCTACCGCCCACAATCATTGGGTAAGATAGAGAGGATCAACAGCTTCCTTAAAGACCATCTAACTAAACTCTTTCTAGAAATTCGCAGATCCTGGCCGGACCTCCTGCCCATGGCCCTGATCGGAATCTGGGCTACACAAAGGAGCCCGACCTTTTTAAGCCCTTTTGAACTCTTATATGGGAGACCCTTCTTGCTCAACCATCGTCTCCCTACTGACCCTCCTCTCCTGGCTACTTATCTTCCATACCTGCCCTTACTCAGGCAACTGTTCCAGGAACACACTGACAGTTTTCTGCCCAGGCCAGGACCAGCCGACTAAGTCTCCCGAAGACCAGCCCTCCAGCCGGGGGACTCAGTCCTCCTCAAGAACCTTACCCCCATCATTAGGCCCACTGGTATCTATTCCTTTAATTTTGCTCTTTGGCCCCTGTCTCATGCCCTGTTTCACTAGTTTTTTGCAGAACAGAATGCAGGCGTTCACCAACCAGAAGGTGGGAGAGATCTGTCTGGCCTTGAATTCAGAACCTAGAGACACCTATGTCACCAGGATTCTTGAGACCCCGGGTAGACGCCCCTGACGATGCCCCCTCTCAGCAGGAAGTAGCTACGGATAACGGACCTTCACCCCCTGACCTTGCCCGGACTCTCAATTTTTTTAATATCACCGAAAGCCTAGAATGATAGATCCTCCCTTTCCCCCAAATGGTGGGCGGAGTATGACATATGATGTAACCAGTGTCTGCCGCTGGGACTTCCCCGAGACATTGAACCACCAATCAGCATGTGCCGAGTGCCCTGGGCCCCACCCCTTCCCATTCCACCCTGGGCCCCACCCCTTTCTGTTTCTCCCCTCAAAAGGCGTGTTCACCACTGCACGTGTTGCTGTCTCCCCAGTCTGCGAGGAAGTCCGGCTGGGTCCTCCTTCTTCTCCTCCCCCTCCTCTAATCCTGGTTTTTCTAGCCTCATCCATAATGATCTCGCTCATTAGTGCGGAATAAACTTCCTCTTTTACATGCCTTAGTATCTGACTCCCCTTTCCTGTGCCTCGAACATTACAATACTGAGTAGCCAGATTATTATGAGTTCAGAGACCATAATAACCTGGCCACTCAGTGTAAATAGGCAAATATAATTACACAGGTGTCCCCACACAGCTTTCCTTTTTTAATGTGAAACAGAATCAAACTACTGCTCCTTTGTGTGTAGAATTAAAAAGAGGTTTTTCTGTCTAGCATCACACCAAAGGAGGGGGAAGCGAAAACCTAAGTACAATTAGTATCACTGCTTCCTTCTGGGAGAGGCAAAGAGAATTTAACATTACTAAGACCTCCCCTCACTAAGCCATTATGTAAAAAGTTTTGTGAATGGTACCCACCAGCAGCAAACTTAAGAACATTTTTTTTTTTTTTTGTGGATTGAAGCCCCAATGGGTCAGTGTATAGTAATAATCAATGGAAATCAGCTGTTTCACTGGCACCAGTAAAATGATATAGTTTAAAATGATAACTTCAATGAAAAATTACCTTCTTGGTACTTAAAGTAAAAATAACACCACCCTTGATATTTTGTAATTACAGCAGCATATTGTATAATTTTCCCAGGTGAACTTACAAACTAATTCCTTAGATGCCTGGCAGCAATTTAAAGAAAGAATTTACACATAAGGAACTGTTTGACATTGAAATTGGGACTCAAAAGAACTGTTGGCCCAGAAATAAACTCACTACAGACTGATTCATTTGCCTCTCAGCATAACCATTATTGCTTGTCTCATTTTCTGTTCTTATATGTGTATTTCTAGTATCACATGATCTCACTCATCTATGGGAAATAATGAACAACATAAACCAATGAACAAAAACAGACCCGGAGACAGGGAAGCATCGATCAGACTGTCAAACCTCATAGGGAAGGTAGGGGAGGGTGGAGGTAAGGGGGAGTGAGCAACCAAAGGACTTGTATGCATGCATATAAGCCTAACCAGTGGTCATGGACAACAGGAGGGTGGAGGCATGTGTAGGGAGGGGTTTGGGATGGGAATGGGGGGATGAGGACAAATATGTAATACCTTAATCAATAACGAAATTAAAAAAAGAAATAATTTACTCCTTTTCAATGGATCTCACTACTTTTGCCTTTTAGTATAACCACTATTGCCTGTCTCATTCTTGTTCTTATTTGTTTAATTTTAGTCTGCAGATGTGGAATAAAAGTCTTAAAAGAATCCGAGCTCTGCAAGCGGCATATCAACATCTATTAAGAAATTAAAGAGGGGGAAATGCTGAGAACCAAGATCAATAGTAATTAATATAAATGTGAGAAGTCCAGTCAGAAGGCTGAATTGGGCTCTTTGATATTCACAGGGTGAATATTTGCATTTTATTACCTACTGCTGACTCAATGGCTTAAAGCAAACTCCCCCAACCTGATACTCTTACTGTTTACTAAACATTTACCATTGATATGCATGTTTGCATTCCTAAAAGGCAATTGTGTATTCTAGTAAATAAAAGCAGATGGGAACAGAGACTCAGTGGAACTTGGCTACTACAGCTAAACTTTCCCTGGTTTCCCCCATAATTTCCAAATTTATATTTCTTGTCTTGTATATTAATTTGTGCATCAGCCCTTTCTCCAAGCCGTTGATCCCTTGGCCACGCTGGACGTGGCTTCACACGTGAATCTATAGCTGTGGTAGCAGGTCTTTCTCCAGAGTGGCTGTAGTGTCCACGTTTGTGTCTGAAGCCACTCTGGGTAGTGATGGGAGTGGATTCCTAGCCACAGCAGTTCTGCCCTTCAAGATGTTGTGGTTTCTGTGTCAGCGCTTGCAGCAGCAGCTGGGTCTCATGATCTAAGGCTTCTCACTCCGCCAGCCCCAGAAAGTCCTACAGGATCTAACTGTCCCTAACTCACACCACACATGTCCACACACTCCCCATTCACTCCCTCCCTCACATACTATCTCTCCCTCACTGCCGTCCTGCCAGTCACCATCTTCTTAGCCCAAAATCATTTACTCTTATGTGTCCTTGGTTTATGTAAGGTAGGATTTACTACATACCTCCAAATTGCTCTTTAACCATCTCAGTTTCCCTGTTCTGCTACTCTTGGCTTACTGGCCTGTATTTTTTTATATAACTTCCTTTCAACATTTCTTTTTACAAACATTCTACATTCTACAACTTTCACAAACTTTCTACAACTTTCACAAACCTTTCTTCAGAAACCTTACAACTTTCAGAAATAACCAGCAGTTGAAAGAAACTACTTTCTTTGTCCTTCAAAATGCATCTTCATGCTTCATGCCTTCCATTACACCAAAATCATAATTTCTTTCCAATTAGTTAGAATTCTTAACCATTAGAAACCTTAATTTTTAGGTCGCATGTATGTAATTAACATTCTCAGATTAGCAATACATTCACATATTAATAGATATTTCAAATAAAATACAAGAGTATTCATTAACAGATTCAAATCCATCCTCTAGATTATCCATACAAGGCAAACTCAGATTAATTAGTAGTATAGTATCCTGTTATTTCAAAACTAGAGTCACTTTGCACAAAATACATGTACAGGTGGGGTTCCTAGTCTTGGCTGGCGATCAGGGCCGATCAGAGCTTTCTAGCTGCCGACCAGGACCTTCCTACCAGGTGCCAGCTGCTGGCTGGGGCCTGCTGGACAGGGGGAGAGACTGTGGGATGTTGGCCAGCCATGGGAGGTTGGCTGTGGGAGCACATTGACCACCAGATGGCAGTTCCTGCATTGAGTGTCTACCTCTGGTGGTCAGTGCATGTCATAGCGACAGGTCGTCTGGTCATTCCATTCATTCTGGCATTCCAGTAGCTTAGGCTTTTATATATATAAATAGATACCTAGATATTTAATAATTTTTATTATTTTATTCAGAAAACTTCAAAGTTTTAAGTTACCAAAGACTTTGGAAAACTATGTTTAGGCATATATAATTACCACTGAGAAAGCTTTATCATATACCCTTCATTTTAGTTATGTTTATTTTGCCTTAACAGCTTTGAGATTTCAAAGCCAATTATTATTACCCAAGCCATTTTCTTGGTAAATTTTGTAACAGAGATAACTCACTGGCCTTTAGTGGCTTTAATGTGAAAGTACTATTTTTTTTTTTTTAACATAAATAGGAGTGGCCCCACACTGCTATTTCTGAAGCCTGCTTGAAGGCACTTCTACAGGTCTAATCTTCCTAGGAAAAAGACTTGGGGGGTTTAAATTATTTTTCCCATATTTTTTTTTTCTTTCTGAGGAGACTAACAATATGAAATATTACATATAAGAAGAGATATTAAAAATAGAAACAGTAAAACCCTACAGTAAATAAATGAATACTCATAAAAGATTGGACTGGGACATTAGCCTTAGAATCTTATCTCACACTAACCCAGCCCAGCAAATGAGTTCTGAGTGGTGCAAAGTCCAAACATCAGTGACCGAGGACTACCTATGTTCATAAAATGACAAAGTACTAAGTCCCCCCAAAATAAGAAAGCAAGCAAAGAACATCAATCAGTAACCAAATTACATTACAGACAGAGAAGAACTCCTACTAGCTAACAGTTTCCAGTCTCTGATGCCTTGAGAGGGAGAGCAAGAAGGGTCCTCAAGATTAAGAATTCTTGGCAGCTGCTGGGAAGTTCCTTTAATCCATGCCAAGTGTTCAGTCTACCACAAGTAGCTGGGCCGCTAGCAAAGTGAAATATGCCCCATCTTTAAACAAATAAACCAAACAACAAAGACACATAAAACAACAATCAATAGACACTCTTATACATGATATTTGGAGGTGTGCATAAACCACAGACAAGATTTAATAAATTAGAGTCCTTTTCATGGATGTTTCAGAAGATGTCTTATAGTGTCTGGGGCTTACAGCCAGAATGTGGCCCAGAGGGCTCCCAGGTGGGGTCCCCAGTAAACACCCATGAACAGCCTGTTGTTCACAGTTCTCATCATATTCTGCTCTCCATAGCAAATATTAACTGGTGTCTAAAGTTGTTTTAGCCAAAACATGCCGGTTCCAAGGCATCAAATGGTAATTTTCAGACAAAGCATTAAGGAGTCCTTTAGTAAATGGACTGTTAGTCTCATTTTCTTTAATGTTTTTCCTTATTTCTTTAAAGGTATTAAAGGGGAATGGTTCATATATCTGATTACCTTGCTCATCTTGCATAACTGGGCAAGCCAAAAGCTCTCCTTCTAACATAGCTTGCCTTACACATGATCCCATAACTGAGGATCTAGTTAATGAGCCTAACCACACCGGAGGGGGAGAATTGGGAAATATTTCCTCTGGCAGCAGGACCTTAGGTCTTACAGGCTTTACAAGTTCTACTTCAGGAGGAGGAGGTGGTGGTAAATCCTCCTGGCTCTTGATTCTCAATATGAAGTGGGTGTAGTGCAGCTCGAACAAGAGCCCACATAGTTAAAGATGACAGGGGCACTCATTTTCCCTGGGATTGATTTCCCTTTAAATTCCTACCTACTTGTTCCTAGAGATCAAGGTCTAATGTTCCAGCTTCAGGGAACCAAGGATTATAAATTATAATAGTCTGCAAAAAGCCCTTTAATTGTTTCTTGGTAACCGAGACACTATTCACTTTTAACAACTGTTTAGCGCTGTTATATATTCTTGTTGTTTTATGGATAAATTCTGTCCAATTTGAAACCTTAGCTGAAAAACAATTCCTTCAAACTTGGAAATCCCAAGGGAACCATGGATTATAAATTATAATAGTGCAACAGGCTCTTTAATTGTTCTTCTATAACTGAGGCACCATTTGCTATTTTTTTAATAAATCTTTATTGTTCAGATTATTACAGGTGTTCCTCTTTTTTTCCCCTATAGCTCCCCTCCACCTGATTCCCCACCCCACCCCATGCCCTTACCCCCCGCCACTGTCTTCATCCATAGGTGTAAGATTTTTGTCCAATCTTTTCCTGCACCCCTCACACCCCCTTCTCCCTGAGAATTGTCAGTCCACTCCCTTTCTATGTCCCTGATTCTATTATATTCCCCACTCCATTCTGTTCTTCAGATTTTTTATTCACTTGATTTTTAGATTCACTTGTTGGTAGGTATGTATTTGATGTCATTTTGTTGTTCATAATTTTTATCTTTACCTTTTTCTTCTTCTTCCTCTTCTTAAAGAACACCCTTCAGCATTTCATGTAATCCTGGTTTGGTGGTGATGACCTCCTTTAGCTTTTTCTTGTCTGTGAAGCTCTTTATCTGACCAACTCTGAATGATAGCTTTGCTGGGTAGAATTATCTTCGTTGTAGGTTCTTGCTGTTCATCACTTTGAATATTTCTTGCCACTCCCTTCTGGCCTGCATAGTTTCTGCTGAGAAATCAGCTGACAGTCGTATGGGTGCTCCCTTGTAGGTAACTAAGCATTTTTCTCTTGCTGCTTTCAAGATTCTCTCTTTGTCTTTTGCCCTTGGCTTTTTAATTATGATGTGTCTTGGTGTGGTCCTCTTTGGATTCCTCTTGTATGGGGTTCTCTGCGCTTCCTGAACTTGTAAGTCTATTTCTTTCACCAGGTAGGGAAAGTTTTCTGTCATTATTTCTTCTAATAGGTTTTCAATATTTTGCTCTCTCTCTTCTTCTGGCACCCAAAAAATTCGGATGTTGGTACACTTAAAGTTGTCCCAGAGGCTCCTTACACTATCTTCATATTTTTGGATTCTTTTTTCTTTTTGTTTTTCTGGTTGGGTGTTATTTGTTTCCTCATATTTCAGATCTTTCGTTTGATTCTTGGGGTACGTTGATCTACAGTTGAGTTTCTGTATATTCTTTATTTTAGACAGTGTATGCTTAATTTCTGACTGGTCCTTTTCCATTTTTTTGGCATTCTCATTAAGATCCTTAAAGGACTCACTAAGTTCCTCAGAGGTTTTAAGAAGATTCTTGAGTAACCTTATAAAGGTGGTTCTGAACTATGTCATCCAATGGTTTGCTTTCCTCCATTTCTTTCATTCGTGACATGTTTCTTTGTCTCCACATTTTGGCTGCTTCCCTGTGTTGATGGAGTGGCTTTGTGTGGTAGGTGACCTATAGGGGCCAGTAGCTCAGCCTCCCCAATAACCTGAGGTGGACACTCTTGGTACACCCCTTTGTTGGGCTGAGTGCAAAGTCTTGGTGTAGTTAAGGCTTGATTGCTGTTGGTACACTGGGAGGAATTGACCTCCAGGCCAATTGGCTGTGAGGACCCGCTGTGTCTATAATGGAAGAACTACTGTGCTAGAGACACACTTATGGTGCAGGACTTGTTTCAGTGGGGCTTTGGTGCTCACTGAGTCTGCCTCTTGAATGTGTCACTTATGGATTTGAGGAGTTGAAATCTGGTGTCGCACACTGACCACTAGGTACACTGGCTTCTGGATCTCCAATGGGGTGTAGGTCAGCTACTGTCTGAGGTCTCCTCTTTGTTTGGGATTTGGATGTTTTGGAGCTGTCTGACCTGGGTTGCAAGTTTGCTAGGTTAGGCTGCGATAGGGCAGGCTATTCATATGCTAAAGCCGCTGCTTGGAGCTTGGGTGGGTTTGTAGGTTGTGCGGGGTGGGTTCTCAGGGCATCACTAGGCTAGGGCGTGGCAAGCAGCGATGGCTGCCAGTTAGCCCACTCTGAATCTCCGACCGTGTCCTCACGTCCCGCACCCCAGCACAGTAAACAATTATGCCTGTGCGCAGCTCTGCAAGCAAGCCACCTTCACTTTCCGACCCGATGGCAGACAGTCCAGATTCTCCCCGTAGGAGTTTGGGTCCCCCACGTCTCCCCAGAAACTGGATTTCAGAGTAATCAGGGGCTTGTCTCCCTTCGGATTGAAAAAAGCAACACCTGCCACCAGCCCAGATTGCGTGCCTCCGTACCTCAGCTTTTCAGCGCTTGTGCACGTCTCAATTCTCTTTTCTCTTTCCTTCTAGTTGTAGAACTTCCACTCAACCAGCTTTCCTGTGGTTCTGGGTGATAGACATTTTGTCTTTTAGTTGTAGTTTTGAAATTGTTGTGCGAGGCAGCAGTTTAGGTGTTTACCTACGCCACCATCTTGGATTCTCCAGCACCATTTGCTTTTGACTTTTTAAGTAACAAAGAGATCTGTTACTCGGTGGTCAGCTGCTGTTCTATTGTGAAACCTTAGCTGAAAAACATACTCTCAAACTTGGAAATCCCAAGCGGACTTCAATGACTTACTGCACAGCTACTCTTCATTTTCTTACTCATTGTTTTTAAGGTTTCTGCCGCATCATGTTGCATTACTTGGTCATCATATGGGGCACAACCGTGCCAGGGTTGACCAGCAGACCCTATAAAATGGATGAATGGATTACTCTGACACAACATTTGCTGTGAAAGAGAGGGCAAAGGGACTGCCTGGATAAAGGAAACAAACAGCCTCAATTACCTACCTTTTTAGTCTTTTATTGTAGCAGCAGTTTGAGATAAAGTTTATCTTTTAGATGCAATCAGTAGGGTAAGTAATGTTGGGAGGACACGTGTGTTTGTAATGTTGTTTAAGCAAGGACACCCGAAGATTAGGTATAAGGATTCCAGTAAACACCCAGGGGTCTGCACATGCACAGACTTATTTGTAAAGGTCAAGGAATAATTAGGGGCACTGCCTTCGGCACTCCCCTAAGTTGGAATTTCGATAAACAGGGCAGGAAGCCTTCTGAATACTTCCCTTTCCTCAGAATATCCTCCTTACAAACTTCCCAACCAAGTCTGGTGTGATCCCCAACAGTTGTTTATCATCAGCATACAGAAATGCAAATTTTATTTGCATTTTTAAAAATCATGTCTGCTGAATTTGTTTATTTGTTCTTATGGTTTTGCACAGAATCTTTAGTACTTTCTACATATAAGTGCATTGCAAATGCAGAGATAGATTTACTTCTTGATTTTAAATTTGGAAACCTTTTACTTACTTTTTGTGTAAACAATCTGGTTATGTCTCCCAATGCTATTTGGAACAGAAGTGGTTAAAGTGGGAAGCCTTGTGTTGTTCTTTATCTTTGTTCTTTGTCATTGAGCACTGAGTATTTTATTAACTATGGGTTCTTCATACATTTCCTTTATTATGTTAAAACTAGGGGCCCAGCACACAAAATCGTGCTAGACCCAGGACCCAGAGTCCTGCGGCTCGGCAGGACCCAGAAAGAGTCCTGTGGTGGCCACCGCCACTGCCGCTGCTGCCACAGGAGGAAACACCCAGAAAGAGTCCCATGGCTGCGGTGGGAGGAGAGACACAGAAAGAGTCCTGGGGCCACCAGCACCACCACTGAAGGAGGTGGGACCCAGAAAGTGTCCCGTGGCTACCTTCACTGCCACGAGAGGTGGGATTCAGAAACTTTCCCAATGCCCTGGAGGGACCCAGAAACCCTCCCTTGCTTTAGTTCAAGTACACCAGTCAAGTCCCTGCCCACCCGCACACGCCTCGTCGATCACGCAGCCCCACCCACCCTGTGCACGCAGCCTCCTGCTGATCGGTCATTACGGCGCAATGGCATGATGGCCACAGGCTTTTTATATAATGGACTAGTGGTCCGGTTCATGAAATTCGTGCACATTAAAAGGGAATTAATTGGAGGAAATATTTTAATATTGCTATTAGCCCTTTCTCTATAATAGAAGTGTCAGAGATGAAACAAAAAATAGTAAAATGTGTATAAAAATCTCCCTCCTGTCAGAGTCTGGGGTGCACTGCAGGACCCAGAGTTAAGTCCCCGCCCACCCGTGTGCACCTCGAAATAGTGCAAGACCCAGACCCAGCCAACCGCACCCTGTCAAACCACACAGGGCACGCGGTGCAACCTCAGGTCCCCCAGCCCAGCATCAGGAGGGGGTCACAGCCTTAGGTCCCCAGTCAAGCCCCGCTGGGTGGGGGACATGGCCTCAAGTCTGCCAGGCTGGCACCGGGGTGGAGGGTGCAGCCTCAGGTTCCCTGGCCGCGCACCAGGGCAGGGGGTGCAGCCTCTGGTCTCCCAGCCTGGCCTCAGGTCCCCCGGCCCCAGCATGAGGGCGCAAAAGTCCAAGGGCATGAGGGTGAGAGGATAGGACAACCATTTGCATATTAGCTCTTTATTATATAGGATAGTTTCTTTGTATCCATCATTAGCTTACTGTCTTTATCATTAAAGGGTATTGCATTTTGTCAAATATATTTTTGTTTCAATTAAAATAATCATATTTTTTCTTTTATTTTGTGAATGTAGTATATTACATTGATTGATCTTTGTATGTTGAATTATCATTAAATTCCAGGAATATAAATTGGTTATGATGAATAATCCTTTTAATATGCTGTTGAATTTAATTTGCTTGTATTTGTGGAATACATTTTATCAATATTCATATAGGATTTTCATTTGTAATATCTTTTTTTAAAATTTAATAAATCTTTATTGTTCAGATTATTACAATTGTTCCTCTTTTTCCCCTAAGCTCCCCTCCACCCAGTTCCCACCCCACCCTCTGCCCTAACCCCCCCACTGTCCTCATCCATAGGTGTACAATTTTTGTCCAGTCTCATCCCACACCCCCACACCCCTTTCCCCCCAAGAATTGTCAGTCCACTCCCTTTCTATGTCCCTGATTCTATTATATTCACCAGTTTATTCTGTTTATCAGATTTTTTTATTCAGTTGATTTTTATATTCACTTGTTGATAGATATGTATTTGTTGTTCATAATTTTTATCTTTACCTTTTCTTCTTCTTCCTCTTCTTAAAGAATACCTTTCAACATTTCATATAATACTGGTTTGGTGGTGATGAACTCTTTTAGCTTTTTCTTATCTGTGAAGCTCTTTATCTGCCCTTCAATTCTGAATGATAGCTTTGCTAGGTAGAGTAATCTTGGTTTTATGTTTTTGCTATTCATCAATTTGAATATTTCCTGCCACTCCCATCTGACCTGCATAGTTTCTGTTGAGAAATCAGCTGACAATCGTATGGGTGCTCCCTTGTAGGTAACTAACTGTTTTTTTCTTGCTGATTTTAAGATTCTCTCTTTGTCTTTTGCTCTTGGCATTTTAATTATGATGTGTCTTGGTGTGGTCCTCTTTGGATTCCTTTTGTTTGGGGTTCTGTGGGCTTCCTGGACTTGTAAGTCTATTTCTTTCACCAGGTGGGGGAAGTTTTCTGTCCTTATTTCTTCAAATAGGTTTTCAGTATCTTGCTCTCTCTCTTTTGGCACTTCCATAATTCGGATGTTGGTATGCTTGAAGTTGTCCCACAGGCTCCTTACACTATCTTCATATTTTTGGATTCTTTTTTCTTTTTTGCTTTTCCAGTTGAGTGTTTTTTGCTTCTTTGTATTTCAAATCTTTGACTTGATTCTTGTGATCCTCTAGTATGCTGTTAGATCTCTGTATAATATTTTTTATTTCAGTCAGTGTATGCTTAATTTCTAGTTGGTCCTTTTTCATATCCTTGAGGGTCTCACTAAATTTATCAGCCTTTTCTAGAAAATTCTTGAAATACCTTATAACCATGGTTTTGAACTCTATATCCAATCTTTTGCTTTGCTCCATTTCTTTCATTTGTGATCTGTTTCTTTGTCTCTGCATTTTGGCTGCTTCCCTGAGTTGATAGAGTGGCTTTGTGTGCTAGGTGTCCTATAGGGCCCAGTGGCTCATCCTCCCCAGTTACCTGAGGTGGACACTCTTGGTGCACCCATTTGTGGGCTGTGTGCACAGTCTTGTTGTAGTTAAGCCTTGATTGTTGTTGGTATCACTGTGAGGAATTGACATCAAGGCCAATTGGCTGTGAGGATCAGCTGTGTCTATGCTGGGAGAACTTCTGTGCTGGAGACACCCTTATGAGACAAGACTTGCAAAAGCCTCTGTGCTCAGCTTGTATGGGGTGGAGTCTCAGGGAGGAGCAGACAGCATTGGTTTCCTGTCAGCCCTGCCCTAAGAGGTCCCTGTGTGACAGTGTCCCATGGTAATCGCTGCAAGCGCCTCTGAGAGAAAGCCGCCCTGGAGTTCCGCCCACTGCCAGACAGTCCAGTTTCTCCCCAATGAGTCTGCTTCCCCAGAGTCTCGCCCGGAACTGGAGTTCAGTGCCGTCAGGAGCTTTCGTCTCCCTCCCACTTGAGGAAGCCAGCAGCGTACTCAGTTCCCAATCTTCTCCGCACACGCATCTCAGTACCTCTGCCTCCTGCAGCTACTCTGAGTCTCAGTGTGCTTTTCTCTTTCCTTCTATTTGTAGAATTTCCACTCAGCCAGCCTTCCTGTGGTTCTGAGTGATGTTTGTTTTGTCTTTTAGTTGTAGTTTTGAAATTGTTGTGCGAGGCAGCAGTTTAGGTGTTTACCTATGCCGCCATCTTGGTTTCTCCTCATTTGTAATATATTTTCTTGTATGATATTTTCTGGCTTTAGTATCATGGAATTCAAGCTTCATAAAATGAGTTAAGAAGTGTTTCTTCTGTTTCAATTTTTGGAAAGAGTTTGAAAGATATTGATGCTACTACTTTGAGTGCATTGGACAATTCACCAATTAAGAAATCCTTTCTCAGACTTTCCTTTGTTGGGAAATTTATGATTTCTTATTTAATCTCATTATAAATTATAGATAGTATATTTAGATTTTTTATTTCTTCATGTTTCAGTCCTGGTAGATTTTGTGTTTTCTAGGAATTTGTTCATATTATCTAAGTTACGCAATTTGTTTACATAGAATTTCTCATATTATTCTTATAAAACATTTTTATTTCTATAAATTTCATAGTAATGCACCTTCTTACATTTCCAATTTTATTTATTTGCATTTTACCTCTTTTATTGCTCTCTTAGCTTAGTGTTCGTAAATTTATTGTTCTTTTTGAGGAATCAACTCTAGGGTTTCTTGACATTTTCTATTGTTCTCGTCTATTTTATATATCTCTGCTGTAATCTTTATTATTTTCTTTCTATGCTACTTCTGGATTAATATTTTTTCTGGTTCCATAAAGTTGTTGATTTAACGTTCTTCTCTTTTTTAATGTGTTTATGGCTATAAATATATTCTCTTTTTATAAAGTTATTTTCTTTTTCTTTATGTTGGTGATTGATTACATATAATATCCAAAAATTATAAAAATCTATTTAAATTGTATGTATCTTAAAATCAATGTATATAAAAACTACTCCTTTATAGCTCTGCCACCAGTTTATGATATTAATGTCAGAAATTATATATTTACTTATTGTGTAGTCCTCAATATAGATGTATAATTTTTATGCATTTGTTTTTTATATTTTGTAGAATTAAAAAAATTACTTAGAAACCAAAATTGCAAAGTAGTGTTTATATATCTGCTTATTTTATTACTTTTAATGGAGATATTTATATCTTAATATGGCTTCAAGTTACTATCTAGCATCCTTTCATCCAGCCTGAAGGATACCCTTTAGTATTTCTTTTTTAAATAAATCTTTATTGTTGAAAGCATTACATATGTCCCTTTTCCCCTCCTTTGCCCTCTCCCCTTACCTCCCTCCACCCTTTAGAATTTCTTTTAGGGCTTGTATAGAGGTAATCAACATTTTCTACTGTGCTTATATGTGTTTGTCATAATTTTATCCTTATTTTTGAAAGACCATTGTATCAGATACTAGAGGCCCGGTGCATGAATTCATGCACAGGTGGAGTCCCTAGGCCTGGCTGATGATCAGGGCTGATGGGAACAGCTGGGGGTGAGGGGAGTTGGACCATGGGAGGTTGACTGTGGGAGTGCACTGACCACCAGGGGGCAGCTCCTGCATTGATAGAATTACTCGTTCACTTAGTCTTTCCCTCTTTACTTATAATTAACATCTCACTAATTTTTGGCCCCCAGGTTTCTCCTGAGACATCTCTTGATTCTACAGTCTATTTAGTGGGTATAAACAAATATAATTAAGGGTACCAGGACACCTCATTTATCCACCTATAAGACCAGAAATTCACATGGTTTTTCCCACTGTCTAAATTTGGCACTCAATCATAATTCTAATAAATTCACTGGCTTTGAGATGCTTTGGAGACTTAATGTTTATAAATATTATATGGAAAATCTCTCTTCGTTCATTTTTTTTTCTGAATGCTTTAGCTTACAGGCAACCAGATACTTTTAAGTTGAGAATATACAGCCAGAAACTTGCAGATGGGGTTCAACATGGCCATGAGCTGGGTGAACCTGTGTAAACTTCTGAACATTTTAGGCTGTAACTTTATTCAGTTGCATTTTATGTTGAAAGTGAATTTATTTCATTCTATAATACTCCAATTATAAAATCATCTTACATGCTTAAATACATTTATACAGTATTTAGGTTGATATTTCAAACTAATATAATATTTTAATTGTAAATGTTAAATATACATAATAAATTTATAACAAGTATCTTAAAAAAAAGAGAAGTCACTTTTCCTTGCTATTTAAAGATTCTCTTTGACATCTGAGACATTCATTATAATGCTTCTAAATGTAGGTCACGTTGGGTGTATCCTACTTGTAAATTATTAATATTCTTTTTTTTTAATTAAGCCTTTAGATGGACTTTATTTTTTATTATTTTTTTACTTTCTGTTGACTTTCATTTTTTTAATTTTTTTTTCATTTTTTTAAAATTTTTTATTGATTAAGGTATTACATGTGTACATATCTTCCCATTACCCCCCAACCCCAGTCGCATACAAGCCCTCACCCCCCCAGTGTCTTGCGTCCATTGGTTATGCTTATATGCATGCATACAAGTCCTTTGGTTGATCTCTTATCTCCCCTACCCCTCCCCAACCTTCTTGCTGTAATTTGACATTCTGTTTGATGCTTTACTGCCTCTGTATCTATCTTTTTTTTTCTTGCAGTTTTTTTATTGATTGAAGTATTACAAATAGTAATACATATGTCTCCTCTTTTTTTCCCATTGACCTCCCCCCCGCCTCCCCTACTCCCCAGTACATGCCTTTACCTGACCACACCCAGTGTTCTGTATCCATTGGTTATGCTTATATGCATGCGTACAAGTCCTTCAGTTGATATCTTACAGGTCTCCCCTCAACCTCCTCTGCCTTCCTGCTATAGTTTGACAGTCTATTCAATGCTTCTTTGCCTCTGTATCTATTTTTTCCCCATTTCTTTCCTTTAAAAAATCTTGCCTCTGCAGACTAGAAATAAACATATAATAACAAAAAACGTTTGAGTCCCAATTTCTATGTCCAACAGTTCTGAGTCCCTTTTTCAATGTCAAACAGTTCCTTAAGTGTACATGTCAGCAATGATATCTGGATGGTGGGAACATGGTGGCAATGCAGGTCCAACCTTCTCTGGTTTGGTCCTAAGCAAGCTTCTGCGGCACACAGCTGCTGACTGCTAGCGTGGCAAAGCATCGTCAGCGTATTCCATCTCTGGACTGTTTCTCCTTTTGTCTTTGTGGTTGGAGCAGACCTGTCAATTCCTCTCTGTTGCAGGAATCCACATGGTCTTGGAGTTGTTTTCTGAAAATATACAAACATATTCTCGACCAATAGTTAATAAAGGAATCTTTTCTATATAATTGATTTGGAATCCTTTTTATTTTTGCCCAAACGATTTTCCTTTGTCTTATTTAGACACCATGTGTGTTTTTCATGTGTGTCCTGCTGTTAGCATTACAAATGAAAATTAATTTTGTAAAGTAAAAATTTTCTAGATGTAATTTACTTATAGGATATTTTTCCTTACATGATATTACCCTACTCTCCCCCTTTTTTTGATTAATGGAGGCTTTTGTAAATTTTATAATGCAGTCTTGATAACTTTAAATTTTATTTTTTTGCACAAAAATATGACTGCTTTAGGTTCATTGCATGTTCAGGAATTTTACCATGAGATGAACTACCAATAGAAATTTTAGTTACCACTTTAGGAACAGCTTTTTGTCCAGTACAATTAAATTTTCTTGAATATTCACTTATTCCAATTAGCCAATTTAAATTAATCTGAAAACTTGATTATTATTTTACTGTCAAATTTAATACTCTATCAACAATCTTAGTTTACCCTGTAAATATTAGTGGAAAGGATTATTTGCATTCTTGAGTAGGCCCTGAGCATTTCTGGTGCTAGGCTGGATTTAGATATAGGGCAGCTGCTGTCGGCCAAGTCTCTGTCTGTTACCTGGGTCCCAATCTGAGCTGGGCCGAGTCACTGTCTGTCACCTGTATCCCGATCTGAGCTGGGCATGGGAAGCAAAGAAGCCATGGGGGCAGGAGACCTCGCTCAGATGGGGTAAGGGTTCAGGCCCCTGCAAGGTTGGAGGGGTGGGGGTCTGTGCCCCACCTCTGATGATCTCCAAGTTGTCTCCTGATGGCCCCTCTGCGACTGTGCCTGTCTTAGGTTGTTCCTTCCCTGAGGAATCTTACCCGTCTCTGGCTAACCAGTCATCCTCAGCGGCCAAACAGGGTGATGTGAGGTTCAGTTCTGTCTCCTTGGTAGCCTATGCCCCCGTGGCCTCCACGCCCAGCACCTGCCTTGGGATCCCCTGGCCTGCTGACGGGGCCCCAGCACTGATCACATATCTCGGGGAACTCAGGTTTCTTCTCCAGGGAGGGCCCAGATCACACGATTGGGTGAGAGACAGATCCATGGTACCAGCCACCACGAGGCTTCAAGCTCAGCATGAACAGAAAGCTCAGGCAACAGCTGAGGGCAATTGGATTGTGAGAAGAGGGTCCCTCTTGGCACAAAAGGCAAGAGGGGCCAATATGGAATGCTCAAGTGCCTTCCCAGTGCCTTAATTCCTTCTGAAAGGGATTAAATCCTTTCATATCCTTTTTTTTTAAAATTGCTGCCAAACATTCCAAGAATTAGTTTGTAAGTTTGTTTGGGATAATTGTACAATATGCTGTTGTAAAATATCTAAAATTATAATGACATTGTAGAATAATATCATGTAAGGATATTCTTTGCTCTAGGCCATGGCAATTCAATTTCAAACTGGCTGTCAATTTCTTTTTGTAACTTTATATATACTTCGTCAGCAAAAACACAAATTACTTACTTTAGTTCAAGAGGCCAAATATATTGACTTTCAATTACAATCCTTACGACTTTTGAAGGAAACTTCTCTTTGTTTCCTTCCAAAATAATTTTCGGGCTACAGAGAGTTTTATTTAAAAATCTTTGCCGAAACTGGTTTGGCTCAGTGGATAGAGCGTCGGCCTGAGGACTGAAAGGTCCCAGGTTCGCTTCCGGTCAAGGGCATGTACCTTGGTTGAGGGCCCATCCCCAGTAGGAGGTGTGCAGGAGGCAGCTGATCGATGTTTCTCTCTCATCGATGTTTCTGGCTCTCTATCCCTCTCCCTTCCTCTCTGTGAAAATCAATAAAATATATTTAAAAAAAAATCTTTGTCACACGAAACAATTTCTCTTAAGGCTATGGTGACCACTAGTATGAATTAGATTTAATATTTTATTTTTATTTTATTTTAACTTTTATAATTTTTTATTTTTTTTTAATTTTTATTTTTTACATATGTGTCCTTATTCCCCCATAACCCCCCACCCCCCACTTATGCCCCACCCCCTTGTTGTTTGTGTCCATTGATTAGGCTCATATGTATGCACACAAGTCCCTTGGTTGATCTCTCCACCTTACCACCACCCTCCCCTACCTTCCCTGAGGTATGACTTGCTGATCGACATTACTCAGTCTCTGGATCTGTTCTTGTTCATCAGTCTTTGCCATTCATTATATTCCACAAATGAGTGAGATCATGTGATATTTATCTTTCTCTGCCTGGCTTATTTCACTTAACATAATACTCTCCATCTCCATCCATGTTGTTGCAAATGGTAGTAATTCCTTCTTTTTTATGGCAGCATAGTATTCCATTGTGTGGATGTACCACAGTATTTTAATCCACTCATCTGCTGATGGGCATTTAGGCTGTTTGTAAATCTTAGCTATGGTGAATTTTGCTGCTATGAACATAGGGGTGCATATATCCTTTCTGATTGGTGTTTCTAGTTTCTTGGGATATATTCCTAGAAGTGGGATCACTGGGTCAAATGGAAGTTCCATTTTTAGATTTTTGAGGAAACTCCATACTGTTCTCCACAGTGGCTGCACCATTTTGCATTCCCACCAACTATGAAAACCTGCTCAAAGTCACTAAGCATCAGAGAGATGCAAATCAAAACAACAATGCGGTACCATCTTACACCTGTCAGCAGGGCTATCATCAACAAATCAACAAGTGACAAGTGTTGGCGAGAATGCAGAGAAAAAGGAACTTTTTTGTGTCTATCCTTTTTCTCATTGGTTTATAGTGTTCTTTATTATCCATAAATGAGTGAGATCATGTGGTATTTTTCATTTATCGACTGGCTTATTTCACTTAGCGTAATGCTCTCCAGTCCCATCCAGGCTGCTGCAAATGGTAAGAATTCTTTCTTTGTTATAGCAGCATAGTATTCTGTTATGTAGATGTACCATAGTTTTCTAATCCACTCATCTGCTGATGGGCATTTAGGCTGTTTCCAAATCCTAGCTATGGTGAATTCTGCTGCTATGAACATAGGGGTGCATATATCCTTTCTGATTGGTATTTCTAATTTCTTTCTAGGTCTGTGAAATATGCCGTTGGTATTTTAATGGGGAGTGCATTGAATCTATAGATTGCTTTGGGTAGTATGGACATTTTAATGATGTTGATTCTACCAGTCCATGAACACGGTATGCTCTTCCATCTATTTATGTCTTCCTCTATCTTTTTTTCCAATGTCCTGAAATTTTCTGAGTAGAGGTCTTTTACCACCTTAGTTAAGTTTATTCCTAGGTATTTTAATTTTTTTGGTGCAATGGTGAATGTGATTGTTTTTTTAGTGTTTCTTTCTGTAAGTTCACTGCTGGTGTATAGAAATGGCATAGATTTTGTGGCATTATTTTTGTATCCTGCTACATTGCCAAATTCATTTTCTTAAGTCTAATAATTTTTTGATGGAATCTTTAGGGTTTTCTATGTACAGTATCATGTCATCTGCGAATAAGGACAGCTTTTCTTCTTTTTTTCCAATTTGGATGCCTTTTATTTCTTCTTCTTGTCTAATTGCAATAGCTAGTACTTCCAGTACTATGTTGAACAGGAGTGGTTAGAGTGGGCATCCCTGTCTTGTTCCTGTTCTTAGGGGAAATGGTTTTAGTTTTTGCCTATTGAGTATGATGTTGGCTGTGGGTTTGTCATATGTGTATTTTATTATGTTGAGGTAAGATCCTTCTATTCCCACATTGCTCAGAGTTTTTGTCAAAAATCAGTGTTGGATTTTGTCAAATGCTTTTTCTGCATCAATTGATATGACTATGCGGTTTTTATCTCTCAATTTGTTTATGTGATGTATCACGTTTATTGATTTGCAGATATTGTACCATCCTTGCATCCCAGGAATAAATCTTACTTGGTCATGGTGTATGATCTTTCTGATGTACTGCTGGATCTGATTTGCTAGAATTTTGTTGAGGATTTTGGCATCTGCGTTCATGAGGGATATTGGCCTGTAATTCTCTTTCATTGTGTTATCTTTATGTGATTTTGGTGTTAGGGTGATACTGGCTTCATAGAATGAGCTTGAAAGTATTCCTTCCTCTTGAATTTTTTGAAATAGTCTGAGGAGGATAGGTTTTAGTTCTTCCTTGAATGTTTGGTAAAACTCCCCTGTGGAGCCATCTAGCCCCAGGCTTTTGTTTGCTGGGAGCTTTTTAATGACTGCTTCAATTTCTTCCATAGTTGTTGGCCTATTGAGATGTTTAGATTCTTGCTGATTGAGTTTTGGAAGGTTGTATTTTTCTAGGAATATGTCCATTTCCTCTAGGTTATCCAGTTTGTTGGAATAGAGTTGTTCATAATACTTTTTAACAATCCTTTGTATTTATGTGGGGTCTGTTGTTATTTCTCCTCTTTCATTTCTGATTTTCTTTAATTTGGCTCCTCTCTTTGCTTCTTCATAAGCCTGGCGAGAGGTTCATTAATTTTCTTTATCCTTTCAAAGAACCAACTCTTGGTTTTGTTGATCTTTTGTATTGTTTTTTTGGTCTCTACGTTGTTTATCTCCTCTCTGATTTTTATTATTTCCTTCCTTCTGCTTACACTGGGCTTTTCTTGTTGCTCTTGTTCTAACTCTTTGAGTTGTAGGGTTAGATAATTTATTACCATTGTTTCTTGTTTTTCGCAGAAGGCTTGTAGAGCTATGAACTTTCCTCTCAAGACTGCTTTTGCTGTGTCCCATAGATTTTGGGTTGTTGTGTTTTCATTGTCATTTGTTGCCATGATGTTTTTTATTTTTCTTCTTTGATCTCTCTGGTAACCCAGTCATTTTTTAATAGCATGCTATTTAGTCACGAAGTTTTTGATTTTTATGGATTGTTTTTGTTGTAGTTGATTGCCAGTTTTATGCCACTGAGATCTGAGAATATGCATGATATGATTGCTATCTTCTTGAATTTGAAGAGACTTTGCCTGTGTCTTAATATGTGGTCTATTCTTGAAAATATTCTATGTGCACTGGAGAAGAATGTATGTTCTGTAGGTCTGGAGTGAAATGTTCTAAAGATGTCAATTAAGTCCATCTGATCTAGTGTGTCATTTAGGATTGCTTTTTCTTTGCTATTTTTTTGTTTAGTTGATTTAACCAGTGGTCTCAGTGGGGTATTCAAGTCCTCTACTATGACTGCATTGCTATCAATCTCTCCCTTCATATCTTCCAGAAGTTGTTTTATGTATTTGGGTTCTCCTGTATTGGGTGCATATATGTTTACCAGGGTTATATCTTCTTGTTGAATTGCTCCCTTTAGTATTATGTAGTGGCCTTCCTTATCTGTTGTTATGGCCTCTACTTTGAGGTCTATTTTATCAGATATAAGTATCGCAACACCAGCTTTTTTTTTCATTTCCATTTGCCTGAAAGATGTTTTTCTATCCCTTCACTCTCAGTCTGTGTGAATCCTTTGTTCTGAGGTGGGTCTCTTGCAGACAGCAAATATATGGGTCATGTTTTCTTATCCATTCAGCTACCCTATGTCTTTTGATGGGTGCATTTAATCCATTTACATTTAATGTTATTATTGCTAATTACATGTTTGTTGTCATATTTTTCCTTAATGTTTGTTTTTCTTCTTGCCTTTCTCTTTCTTCCATTTACAGCAGTCTCTTCAGCATTTCTTGCATTGATGGTTTGGTAGTAATAAACTCTCTTAGCCCTTTTTTGTCTGTGAAGCTCCTGATTCCACCTTCAATTTTGAATGATAGCCTTGCTGGGTATAGTAATCTTTGGTTCAGTCTCTTGCTTTGCATCACTTTGTAAATTTCATTCTATTCCCTTCTGGCATGGAATGTTTCTGTTGAGAAATCCTTTGATATTCTAATAGGAGAACCCTTGTAGGTAACTTTCTGTCTCTCTCTGGCAGCCTTTAAGATTCTTACTTTGTCCTTGGTGTTTGACAATTTAATTATGATGTGTCTTGGTGTTGGTCTATCTTGTTTGGGACTCTATGTGCTTCTTGGACTTGCATAGTTTTTTGTTGCCTATATCAGGGAAGTTTTCTGTCATTATTTCTTCAAACAGTTTTTCTATTCCTTGCTTCTCTTCCTCTTCTTCTGGTACACCCATTATGCGAATATTGTTTCATTTTGTGTTGTCCCAAAGCTCCCTTAGTCTCTCTTCCTGCTTTTTAAGTCTTCTTTCCAGTTGCTGCTGTGTTTGTGTGTTTTTTCCTACCTTGTCTTCTAATTTGCTGATGTGGTCCTCAGCCTCTTCTAGTCTTCTGTTTAAGCCTTCCATTGTGTTCTTCATTGCAGCTATATTGTTCTTCATCTCCTCTGATTTCTTTTCATGTTGGAAACATTCTCATTCAGCTCCTTATAATTCTCATTTAGTTGTATGTATTTGTCATCCAGCCGTTTAAACATCCTTATAACCATTACTCTGAATTCTTTCTCTGATAAGCTGCTAGCCTCAATTTCATTTAACTCTCTTTCTTGTGATTCTTCTTTTTCTTTCCTTTGGGGGTTGCTTTTTTGTCTTCCCATGTTTTCCTGTAATGTTTTAATTTTAGATCCAATTGCTTTTCTACCCAGGTTCTTTTGGGGATGGTGCTACTGGTGTGATCTCTCAGGTCTCCTGGGCTTTGTAATCTAGTGTGGCTCCCTGCTTGAGCTATTTGCGTTCTCTTGATGTAGGCCTGTGAGCTTGAGAGGCACAACTGTGGTGTCTAGAAGTCAGTAGCCATGGAGGGGAGTGTCTCAATTTTTGCTGTCTTGTACCCTTAATTGAAATCACGTGTGCCCAGCACTGATTCACAGTGGCACCCAGGAACCGTCTTTTGGGATGATGGGGCTCAGGAGGCCTACACTCTGGAAAGGCGTGACTGTGGTGTCCAGAGTTCTGTAGTTGTGAGGTGGGCAGACTCAGCTTTTACTGCTGCACCTGTGGTGGATAGGTGCTCACTCCCAGAGGCGGCTCACAGGGGCACCCAAGGTACTTTTGCCTGCAAGGCACACTGAAGCACTCTGAAGGGCCCTGGCAGTGTAGCCACCTAATTAAGGTGCCTGTGGGCAGGTCTTCAGGATGAGTGAATTCAGAATTTCTATTGCTGCGGGTGAGTGCACCCCTGTTTGTCCAAGATCACACCCAGGGAGAGCTCACTGTGGTTGCCAGTAGTGCCTATGGGTAGATGGGTTCAGGGTGCCTGCCTGTTGGAAATTTGCATCTGTGGAGGTGTGTTTGCTAGCGCAGAGCTCTGAGGCACTCTGCAGGTCCTAGCACTGAGGTTGAGCAGCTGGAGTGAATGTGGGCAGTTATTAAGGAAGAGGGAATTCAGATTTTCTATTGTTGGGCAGCGTGTCATTGTCTGTGCATAATCACACCCAGCAGAGTCTCACAGCTGCTCCCCCAGGGCACTGTGGGTAGATGGGCTCAGGAGTCCTGCTCCTCGGAAATGGACGCCTGTGTAGGTGCCTTTGCTGGCACAGAGATCTGAGGCACTCTGAGGGGCCCTGGCACTGAAGATGCACAGCTGGCGTGTCCCTGGGTGGTTATTCAGGAAGAGGGAGTTCAGAATTTCTACTACAGGGCCTTGTCTGTACAAAACCATACCCGCAGGGGCTCCCAGGGGCTCCCAGGCGCTGCCTAGTGTGTGGTGTGCCCTGGATGTCTGTGCATGCTGGAAACGCATGAATATTTTTTTTCTAGAGTTCTGCCGCTGGGGAGGGGGAGGTTGCACTTACTGCTCCAGGCGATGCACCTTTGGAGGTGGAGGTTCCAGGGTCCGCGGGTCTGCGGGTGGGCAGCAGGATTTTGGCTGGAGTGGCTGCTGGGTCACGGGGCAGTTCCAAGGACTGTCTGGTTGGTGGTGCTGATGAATTCTTAAAAAAGGCCATTCTACCCTTTAAGATGGCGTAGGCTCCGTGCTGGAGTCCAGCAGTCTGGGGAGTGCCCACAGTGGTGGTAGTCTCTCCTTGTCTAAGAGAGCATGGTCTGCCAGCCCCTGCTGCTCCTACAGGGTTTTGACTTTCCCTTACTCATACACACACACACCACACACTCTCCTTTCATACCCTCACTCACTCACTTCCTCTCCCTCACCTCTGTCCTGCCAGCCATCATCTTCCGAAATCTAAATTATTAATATTCTTAGATTTGTAGATTTATGTATTTTTTCAAATTGGGAATATTGCCGAAACCGGTTTGGCTCAGTGGATAGAGTGTCGGCCTGTGGACTCAAGGGTCCCGGGTTCGATTCCAGTCAAGGGCATGTACCTTGGTTGCGGGCACATCCCCAGTGGGGGGCGTGCAGGAGGCAGCTGATCGATGTTTCTCTCTCATCGATGTTTCTGACTCTCTATCCCTCTCCCTTCCTCTCTGTATAAAAATCAATAAAATATATTAAAAAAAAATTGGGAATATTTTCAGCCATTGTTCCTTTAAATAATCTTTCAGGCCCCTTTTTCTTCTCTTTAAGATTTCTATATTGCATGTTGGTTTAATTGTGTTCTGTAAGTTCCTTAAGTTTTCTTCATGTTTCTTCATTCTTTTTGTTGTTGTTCTTTTTGCTCCTCAGACATGATAATTTTTAATGATCTGCCTTCAAGTTCACTGATTGTTTCATCTGACTGTCTGATTCTCCTATTAGTCCCTCTAAGTAATTTTTCAATTCAGGTATTATGCTTTAAGTCTCAGAATTTGTCTTGGCTTTCTTTTTATAACTATACTAGTGGACCTGTGCACAAAATTCATGTACATTGAAAGGGAATTAATTAGAGGATATATTTTAATATTGCTATTTGCCCTTTCTCTATAATAGAAGTGTGAGAGATGAAAGGAAATGAGTAAAATGTATATGAAAATAATACATAATTTTATTAATAAATAAACAATAACAAAATTATATAACAACAACAAACACATGATATAAAAACAACATTGATGCAAATAATGACTGATAAAGTGATTAAACTTATTCTAATATCTCCCTGAATACCACATTAAGAATGAAAACACTTTCAGAGTGCTTGGCTAATTTCTCTTGGGATGAAGTATTTACAACTTTAACTTTAACGTCACACGCTCTTCGAACTCAAGAGAAAGCAACATATAACTGACCATGTGCGAAAACGGTTTCAAGCAGGAATATTCCTACTCTGTCTAGAGTTTGTCCTTGTGATTTATGAATAGTCATCGCAAATGCTGGCATCACGGGAAACTGTCGTTGAATTAATTTAAATGGGAGGCGAGTGTCAGATGGGGAAAAATCAATTCTTGGAATCAGAACAACCTCTCCCTCTGCAGATCCTGTTAATATTTCAGCTTTGATTATGTTAGGTAGTAATCTTTTGATAATAAATCTTGTACCATTACAAAGACCCCATTTACTATTAAGATATCTCAATAGCATAATAATTGCACCCACTTTCAATTTTAATTTATGACACGGCATTCCCGAAGGAGTAATACTCCCAGCATCATCTGTTGAGTCAATGGAATCATCACTCAAATAGGTGTGAAAATCTCCTTTAAGTATATCCAAAATTTCTTCATTTAATTTTTGAACATGCTCATTTTTTGGACAAAGAATGACACGTTCAGATATATTTTTAATATTATCTAAAGATACACTATTTCCAAAGGTAGCTTCAATAATAGATCTGTTACAAATCATTGCATGGGGGATTTCAATAATATCCATTCCTAAATGAAAACTACTATCAAGTTTGCCATCTCCAAGTTTTACTAACCATTCACTATAAGCAGAATCCTCTGATCTCATATTTGTTTTAAGAAACAACTTTCTGAAACATCCCCAAACATCACAGTACTTTAAACTCATTTGTACTAATGGCCGATCGCATAGCATGTGGCACAATACTGAGACATTGTCAAAAATCCCCTCCAAGAAGGAGAACTTTCCCACCAAATGCAACATTCAAATTCATAGTTTCTCTTAGCAATCTGTCTATGGTGTTTATAGCATGACTGGATGCCATGGTGCATTCATCAATAATAAGAAGTTGGGCCTTTTTAATGGTTTTAGCAACTTCACTCTTTATATCCAGTCTAGAAATTGAAGTTTCATTTAATGGAATTGGTAATTTATGCTGGGAATGAAAGGTTCTTCCACCAAGAAGTAAATTTGCAGCAATTCCTGTAGATGCTGTGGTAAAACAGTACCACCACGACCTCTAATATAATGTATTAAAACTTTATACAGATATGTTTTTCCACTACCACCTGGTCCACCCAAGAAAAAGCATTTGGGGTGTACAGTTTGATCTTCGATGACTGAAATTATAGTCTGAAAGGCTGCCAACTGTTCATCGTTCAGAGAATTTATTGAAACCTCTGCCTGTTGTCACTCGTACAATTCATTACTTGTATTTGTATCCCTTAATAAAGGATAGTCCGGAAGTTTGAAATGTGAACATTTCATTCCATGCAATGTGAATACCTCCTGAATTTGGTTAAGGGCATGCATTTCACAGTTTACACAGGCACCTTATCTTCGGTGTAATTTCCAACAGAAATCTTCAATAAAATGAGATTTATTCTCATCCCATAATTTGTCTGCAACGGAAGGATATCCAAACACACATATGTATGCAAAAAGTTGCCGTAGTTGTTTGGGCATATTAAGGATCATTGCATAGTCAATCATATCTTTCCAGATAGTGTCATCAAGTAATAATCCTCAGTGTTTAGCAGCTTCACGAAATGTATCATAAGTTACACATCCTACAGTTCGCAGATCATCAAAACTTATCACACCTTTTACATGCAGAAGCAAAAGTCTAAGGTAAGATCGTTCTGGTTCTCTAAAGCTCAAAGTGAACAGACTACCTAATACTTTATTACCAACCCTTTGGAGTTTTGTTCACAAAGAATTATTAAATACATAATGCTGTTCAATCTCCCAATAAAAATAATTACGTGCATCAGAAGCTTCTCTTTTCAATAAGACCCAAGCCATCAAAGTTGAGTTATGCCTTTTAGCCCTATCTAAAACTTCAGCAAAATCATCAGTATGAAAATACAAATTTTGTTCATTTGGCAAATGAATAGCTAATCTTGTGATTGCATGAGATTGGTCATGCATTCACATTGCAAAAGGTCTCCAAACAGCCTCTGGAGTCCTCACATACCTGGAGTCAATGAAGTCTTGTACTTCATCAAGATTGATAATATTTTTTTTCAGAAATTTGAATATTTGCGCAATCGTGCCCTTTATAGATGTATTTAAATAAATATTTGACACTTTTAATTGATGCGCAGACTTCAACGTTTATATGACAGTTATATTTAAGGCACAAATATGGGTTATAAGGGACAATCCCCGTGTTATTGACAACTTTATTTCCAATAGACATGGTGCTACCAGATCTTTGTTTGTATTTAGGATATCCATCAATATTTCCAATGGTCGCATTTTGAAATTCTTTCAGATATCCCTTTGAGCATTTTTCATTTTCCATACATGGACTATTTGGATTTTGTATTCCACATGGTCCATATACCATATTTGATTTTACAATTTGAAAAAATCTAGGATACTGGTCTTCATCTGGAATTTCTGCCTTAAGTATACGGTCAATGTCATCTTCCGTTTGTAATTTGGACTCACTTTCTAATATCAATAATATGTGAATGTGAGGCAGTCCTCATTTCTGAAATTCAATGAAATGAATCTTAGCTATTACTTTGCCAAATAAATGGAATTTGCATATATCATTTAAAAGAGCGTTCAGCTTAATATTAAAAACTCTGGCTACCAAGTCAGGTCTGTTTTCAACGTTTTGCCAGCATTGTAAATTGTTTGTAATATCTGCCCATTTGGGGTTGCATGTCATGGTTGTGAATAAATCAGGCTTGACATACTTCGTTACAATTGCCATAGCATCCTGATATCGCTGCTGAATATTTCTGGGACTACTCTCAAAAGATGATGGAAGTATTATCATTTTACCAATTGGCACATTGTCATTTTCAGATCTAGATTTGAGATAATCCATCAAACCACTATATTTTTCAACTCAATTTAGATTGGTTTCCTTTGATGAAATTTATCCAATTTGCCTCCATTTTTGAATATGAATCCACAATAAACTGTTGAGTTAATTTTCCTGCATTTAAAATAGGATTGAACGTGTCTCGCATAGAGATGAAATCCATAATACTTCATTTGTGTGAATCGTATCCTTACATTTCGTCTAGTATTATTGTCGATTACACTGTTGTCTCTGAGTCATAATGCAATATCTGTTCCCCAGACTTTTTCACCATGTGGAAAAAGAATAGGATATGTCATTGCATCTAATGTAGGAAACAGGATACTGATTTGTTTCATTTTAGTGGCATTTAGATTATTGGGATCTGGTTTACAATGAATGAGCAAGTCCTTTTCAAAAGGAGGTTCTCCATCTTCGTTTCTGAATATGACAGCAACCTCGGTTACATGAGGAGAATTATATCTACCTGAGTCACTGTTATAAGCATATTTAATCACCATTGTTACTTCGGTAGAAGCAATACCTTTTGCTGTTGCTTCATATTGGGCTTCCTTTTCTACCTCATGTAGCATCTTGTATGATTTTGTTAATCCATTTATTTCATGCATGATGTTGTTGATGTTGATCATGAGTCTTTCTGAGCAGCCCTGGTTTTCTGGCATTGCTAATTTTTTACTTGTCACTTAGGCTGTATCCAAAATATAGAGTTGATCAAACTTATAAGAAACACCATCCAAAGGATGTAAAGTTCCAGTACGGTGATAAACTTGTCCGTGTATTCTGAAACAGTATGGCCCATACCCTGATGGCTATGCAATATTTGCACCCACAGAAGTAAAAGCAAAAGAACTATTTATAGAACGAATATTTTCTTTTTTTTTCGTTATTTTATTTTATTTATTTTTATTGATTAAGGTATTACATATGTACATATCTTCCCATTGCCCCCCCACCCCACTCCCATACATGCTCTCACCACCCAGTGTCTTGTGTCCATTGGTTGTGCTTATTTGCATGCATACAAGTCCTTCGGTTGATTTCTTTCCCCCTCGCCCGAACACTCCCCAGCCTACCTGCTGTAATTTGACAGTCTGTCCGATGCTTTACTGCCTCTGAATCTATATTTTTGTTCATCACGTTATAATGTTCTTTATTTTCCACAAACGAGTGACATGTGGTATTTTTCTTTCATTGACTGGCTTATTTCACTTAGCATAATGCTCTCCAGTTCCATCCATGCTGCTGCAAATGGTAAGAATTCCTTCTTCTTTACAGCAGCATAGTATTCCATTGTGTAGATGTACCACAGTTTTCTGATCCAGTCATGTGCTGACTGGCACTTAGGCTGTTACCAATATTAGCTATTGTAAATTGAGCTGCTATGAACATAGGGGTGTATATATTCTTTCTGATTGGTGTTTGTAGTTTCTTGGGATATATTCCTAGAAGTGGGATTATTGGGTCAAATGGGAGTTCCATTTTTAGTTTTTTGAGGAAACTCCATATTGTTCTTCACAGTGGCTGCACCAGTCTGCATTCCCACCAGCAGTGCACGAGGGTTCCTTTTTCTCCGCATCCTTGCCAGCACTTACCGTTCGTTGATTTGTTGATGATTGACATTCTGACAGGTGTGAAATGGTACCGCATTGTCGTTTTGATGTGCATCTCTCGGATAATCAGTGACTTTGAGCATGTTTTCATATGTCTCTTGGCCTTCCTTCTGTCTTCTTTTGAAAAGTATCTATTTAGGTCCATTGCCCATTTTTTTATCGGGTCGTTTATCTTCCTTTTATTAAATTCTATGAGTTCCCTGTAAATGTTGGAGATTAAACCTTTATCAGTGATAACATTTGCAAATATGCTCTCCCATACAGTGGGCTTTCTTGATGTTTTGTTGATGGTTTCTTTTGCTGTGCAAAAGCGTTTTATTTTGATGTAGTCCCATTTGTTTATTTTCTCTTTATTTTCTATTGCCCTAGGAGCAGTATCAGTGAAGAAGTTCCTTCGGCATACGTCTGAGACTTCTCTGCCTGTGGATTCCTCTGGTATTTTTATGGTTTCCTGTCTTATGTTTAAGTCCTTTAGACATATTGAGTTTATTTTTGTGTATGGTGTAAGTTTGTGGTCTAGTTTCATTTTTTTTGCATGTATCTGTCCAATTTTCCCAAGACCATTTAATGAACAGACTTTCATGGCTCCATTGTATGTTCATGCTTCCTTTGTCAAATATTAATTAAACATAGTGGTTTGGGTCAATATCTGGGTTCTCTATTCTATTCCATTGGTCTATATGCCTGTTCTTGTGCCAGTACCAGGCTGTTTTGAGAACAGTGGCTTTGTAATACAGCTTGAAATCTGGCATTGAGATCTCACCTACTTTGTTCTTCTTTCTCAAGATTACTGTGGCTATTTGGGGTCTTTTTTATTCCAGATGAATTTTTGGAGAGTTCATTCTAGGTCTGTGAAATACGTCATTAGTATTTTAATAGGGAGTGAATTGAATCTATAGATTGCTTTGCGTAGTATGGACATTTTAATGATGTTGATTCTACCAATCCATGAACACGATATGCTCTTCCATCTATTTATGTCTTCCTCTACCTGTTTTTTCAATGTTTTCCAGTTTTCTGAGTAGAGGTCTTTTACCTCCTTAGTTAGGTTTATTCCTAGGTATCTTAATTTTTTTGGTGCAATGGTAAATGAGATGGTTTTCTTAGTCTCTCTTTCTGTAAGATCACTGTTGGTGTATTGAAATGCCATAGATTTCTTGGCATTAATTTTGTATCCTGCTACATTGCCGAATTCATTTATACTGTCTAATAAATTTTGATGGAGTCTTTAGGGTTGTCTACATACAGTATAATGTCATCTATGAATAATGACAATTTTACTTCTTCTTTTCCAATTTGAATGCCCTTTATTTCTTCTTCTTGTATGAGTGGTGTGGCTAGCATTTTCAGTACTATGTTGAACAGGAGTGGGGAAAGTAGGCATCCCTGTCCTTTTCCTGTTCTTAGTTGAAATGGTTTTTGTTTTTGCCCATTGAGTATGATGTTGGTTGTGGGTTTGTCATATATGGCTTTTATTATGTTGAGGTATGTCCTTCTATTCCCACCTTGCTGAGAGTTTTTATCAAAAATTGGTGTTGGATTTTGTCAAATGCTTTTTCTTTATCAACTGATATGACTATGTGGTTTTTACCTCTCAATTTGTTTATGTGATGTATCACGTTTATTGATTTGCAGATATTGTATCATCCTTCCATCCCTGGGATAAATCCTACTTGGTCATGGTGTATGATCTTTCTGATGTACTGCAGGATCCGATTTGCTAGAATTTTGTTGAGGATTTTGGCATCTATGTTCATGAGGGATATTGGCCTGTAATTCTCTTTCATTGTGTTGTCTTTATGTGGTTTTGGTGTTAGGGTGATGCTGGCTTCATAAAATGAGCTTGGAAGTGTTCCTTCCTCTTGAATTTTTTGAAATAGTCTGAGAGGACAGGTTTTAGTTCTTCCTTGAATGTTTGGTAAAACTCCCCTGTGGAGCCATCTGGCCTCGGGCTTTTGTTTGCTGGAAGCTTTTTGATGATTGCTTCAATTTCTTCCATAGTTACTGGCATATTGAGCTGTTTAGATTCTTGCTGATTGAGTTTTGGAAGTTTGTATTTTTCTAGGAATATGTCCATTTCCTCTAGGTTGTCAAGTTTGTTGGAATAGAGTTGTTTGCCCGAGGCCAATCATTCTACCACTGATGGAAGGATGTGGACAGGAAACTGGGAAGGCTGGTCAACAACCTTAATTGTTTTAATCACTCACTGTTTAGTTGAAACATTGTTAGCTGAAGCAGCCTCCAACTCTGTTTCTCCTATGTAAATTTCTGTTATTGGAATTTCCTGCCTAAAGGTTATGGGCGTATCCCATGGTCTCAATAAAAGGGATTGCAAGGCCAGAGCAAAGGGTAGTCCTTCCACTAGAGTTGGGCTCCCGCCTGGCCCCCAATATTTCCAAATTAATACTTTTCCAAGTCTCTTTTCATTTGTGTGCGGCCTTCTCCAGAACCCGAACCCTGAACAGGAACCCTGAACCACGCGGGACGTGAAAGGGGTTCCCACATCTGGCGCCTGAACTCGGGACTTCTGGAGGAGATGATATTTTTCGCCTGAGAGCGAAGGAAAGGAAAAAATTCACCTAGAAAAAGGTGAGGGAGGTTCACCGCACACAAAGCCCACGGACTAGCTGCAGAGTCGCGAACTGTAAGTAGGGTGGGAACGTCTTTTTCAGCCAGGCTAATGGGGAAGAATTAGGTTATAAAATAATGTGGTTTCTTATTCAAATTAAAATCTTAATTGGTATTTGGAATTTAAAATCTGTAATAAATGAAACTCCACTGCAAAAACCACCTCTGGTGTGGAGAAATTCAAAGGCGGCAGGAGAGGGCAAGGCTATCCGCTCTCCTGCAATGAGATTACTTAAGGTTTCATTTAAAAATTATAAAAGAACTCGCAGAGAAATGCAAATCTTGGCCAAATTGGGTGCTAGTTATTTTTTCGGAAAGCGAAAAAGAAAGAAAAAATTTAAGATCTGTCTATCTTTTAAGCATGAAAGGAAATTTGGCCAGATCTGTTGCTGAAACTTGCTCCAAAGTAAGCAGGATGTTGTTATTAATCTAGGAACTGCTAAATGTTTGACTTGCCAGCTTCAAAAGTTCAAAGTGCAAATTAAATTGGGAGAAATTATATAGTTGTAATTAAATCATATATGGATATATATATATATATATATATATATATATATATATATATATATTTGATAATTTTTTCCATGTTAAAATTTCAAGGCTTTAACAGAGATGATTCTTGGAAAGCTCCAAGGGCCCGGAGTAATACAGGAAATTTGTTCTCTCTTCTCAAAGGAAATATTTTTGAAATTTAACCGATTGATACTTGAAATCGCATGGAAAGCTTTATCAAATAAAAATTAATAACTATATTTTACTTTTAGATGTTATAAAGGTTTTGGCCTTTAAAGTAGGGGACTATCACTACTTGCTCCTGGGAGAGGTGCAAAAAATGTAATTAGACTTTATCTATACAAAGAAAAATTGACAGCCAGTTTGAAATTGAATTGCCATGACCTAGAGCAAAGAATATCCTTACATGATATTATTCTACAATGTCATTATAATTTTTGATACTTTACAACAGCATATTGAACAATTATCCCAAACAAACTTACAAACTAATTCTTTGCATGTTAGGCAGCAATTTAAAAGGACATGAAAAGATTTAATCCCTTCCAGAAAGGAATTAAGGCCTCACTGGGAAGGCACTTGAGCATCCTATATTGGCCTTTCTTGCCTTATTTGCTAAGAGGGACCCTCTCCTCACAATCCAATTGCCCATAGCTGTTGCTTGAGTTTTCAGTTTATGCTGAGGTTAAAAGCCTCGTGATGGCTGGTACCATGGATCTGTCTTAGGCCCAATGGCATGAGCTGGGCCCTCTCTGGAGAAGAAACCTGGGTTCCCCAAGATATGTGATCAGTGCCGGGGCCCCGCCAGCAGGCGAGAGGATCCCAAGGCAAGTGCTGGGCGTGGAGGCCATAGGGGCATAGGCTACCAAAGAGACAGAACTGAACCTCACATCACCCTGCTTGGCCCTGGAGGATGGCTGGTTAGTCAATGACGGGTAAGACTCCTCAAGGGAGGGGCAACCTAAGACAGGCACAGTCGCAGGGGGCCATCAGGAGAGAACTTGGGGATCAACAGAGGTGGGGCATAGTCCCTCACCCCCCCCAGCCTTGCAGGGGCTTGAATCCTCGCCCCTTCTGAGGGACGTCTCCTGCCCCCATGGCTGCTTCGCGCTTCCCATGCCCAGCTCAGATCGGGACCCAGGTAACAGAGCCCAGCTCAGATTGAGATCCAGCTACATACAAGAGACTTGGCCCAGCTCATATTGAGACCCAAGCAACAGAGAAGTGGCTAATGGTGACTGCCCTATATCTAAATCTAACCTAAATCTAGGAGTGCTCAGGGCTTTCTCAAGGATGCATATAATCCTTTCCATTAATTTTTACAAAGTAAACTAAAATTGTTGTTAAAGTATTAAATTTGACAGAAAATTTAATTGTACAAGAGGCTGTTCCTAAAGTATTAACCAAAATTTATAAAAAAATTTTTCAAAAGCCTCCATTAATCAAAAAAAAAAAAAAAAAAGGGGGGGGGATAGTGGAAAAATAGCATGTAAGGAAAAATATTCTGCAAGAAAATTACATCTAGAAAATTTTTACTTTAAAAAATTTTAATTTTCATTTGTAATGCTAACAGCAAGACACCAATGAAAAACATACATGGTATCAAAATAGGCCAAAGGAAAATCGTTTGGGCAAAAAATAAAAAGGATCCCAAGTAAAATTTATAGAAAAGATTCCTTTATTAACTTTTGGTCGAGAGTATGTTTGTATATTTTCAGAAAACAACTCCAAGACCATGTGGATTCCTGCAACAGAGAGGAATTGACAGTAATCCTCCAGCCATGAAGACAAAGAGGAGAAACAGTCTAGAGATGGAAGACGCTGACGACACCTTGCCATGCTAGCAGTCAGCAGCTGTGCGATGCAGCAGGTTGCCCAGGACCAAACCAGAGAGGGTCAGACCTGCCTTACCACCATTTGTTCACCATCCAGATGTCATTGCTGACATGTACATATAAAGAACTGTTTGACACTGAAACTGGGACTCAGAACTGTTGGACATTGAAATTGGGACTCAAACATTTTTGTTCTTATGTGTTTATTTCTGGTCTGGAGATGTAAATTTTTTTTTAAGGAAAGAAACGGGGGAGATGCCGGAGGCCAATCATTCTACCACTGATGGAAGGATGTGGACAGGAAACTGGGAAGGCTGGTCAACAACCTTAATTGTTTTAATCACTCACTGTTTAGTTGAAACATTGTTAGCTGAAGCAGCCTCCAACTCTGTTTCTCCTATGTAAATTTCTGTTATTGGAATTTCCTGCCTAAAGGTTATGGGCGTATCCCATAGTCTCAATAAAAGGGATTGCAAGGCCAGAGCAAAGGGTAGTCCTTCCACTAGAGTTGGGCTCCCGCCTGGCCCCCAATATTTCCAAATTAATACTTTTCCAAGTCTCTTTTCATTTGTGTGCGGCCTTCTCCAGAACCCGAACCCTGAACAGGAACCCTGAACCACGCGGGACGTGAAAGGGGTTCCCACAGTTGTTCATAATATTTTTTAACAATCCTCTGTATTTTTGTGGGGTCTGTTGTTATTTCTCCTTTTTCATTTCTGATTTTGTTTATTTGGGTTCTCTCTCTTTGCTTCTTGGGAGCCTGGTGAGAAGGATAATCTTGTTTATCCTTTCAAAGAACCAACTCTTGGTTTTGTTGATCTTTTGTATTGTTTTTATGGTCTCTACATTGTTTATCTCCTCTCTGATCTTTATTATTTCCTTCCTTCTGCTTACACTGGGCTTTTCTTGTTGCTCTTGTTCTAACTCTTTGAGTTGTAGGGTTTGATAATTTATTACCATTGTTTCTTGTTTTTCGCAGTAGGCTTGTAGAGCTATGAACTTCCCTCTCAAGACTGCTTTTGCTTCGTTCCATACATTTAGATTGTTGTGTTTTCATTGTCATTTGTTGCCATGATGTTTTTTCTTTCTTCTTTGATCTCTCTGGTAACCCAGTCATTGTATAATAGCATGCTGTTTATTTTCCAGGTGTTTGATTTATTTGGATTTTTTAAAAATATATTTTATTGATTTTCCACAGAGAGGATGGAAGGGGGATAGAGAGAAACATCGATGAGAGAGAAACATCGATCAGCCACCTCCTGCACACCCCCCACTGGGGATGTGCTCGCAACCAAGGTACATGCCCTTGACTGGAATCGAACCTGGGACCCTTCAGTCCGCAGGCCGATGCTCTATCCCAGGGGTGGGCAAACTTTTTGACTCGTGGGCCACAATGGGTTCTTAAACTGGACCGGAGGGCCGGAACAAAAGCATGGATGGAGTGTTTGTGTCAACTAATATAAATTCAAAGTAAAGGAGTGGAGGGGAGAGCAAGAGAACCGGATAGAATAGCAGGATCCAGCCCACGGGCTGTAGTTTGCCCACGGCTGCTCTATCCACTGAGCCAAACCGGTTAGGCCTGCATTGTTTTTATGGTAGTTGATTTCCAGTTTTATGCCATTGTTATCTGAGAAGATGCTTGATATGATTTCTATCTTCTTGAATTTGAAGAGACTTTGCCTGTGTTCCAATATGTGGTCTATCCTTGAAAATGTTCCATGTGCACTGGAGAAGAATGTATGTTCTGTAAGTTTGGGGTGAAATGTTCTAAAGATGTAAATTAAGTCCATCTGATCTAGTGTGTCATTTAGGATTGCTGTTTCTTTGCTGATTTTTAGTTTAGTTGATTTATCCAGTGGTGTCAATGGGGTAGTAAAGTCTCCTACTATGACTGTACTACTATCAATCTCTCCCTTCATATTTTCCCGAAGTTGTTTTATGTATTTGGGTACTCCTGTATTGGGTGTATATATGTTTTCCAGAGTTATATCTTCTTGTTGAATTGCTCTGTTTAGTTTTATATAGTGGCCTTCCTTATCTCTTGTTATGGCCTTTACTTTTAGGTCTATTTTATCAGATATAAATATTGCAACCCCAGCTTTCTTCTCATTTCTATTTGCCAGAAAAATGATTTTCCAACCCTTCACTCTCAGTCTGTGTGAATTCTTTGTTCTGAGGTGGGTCTATTGCGGACAGAAAATATATGGGTCATGTTTTCTTATCCTTTCTTCTACCCTGTGTCTTTTGATTGGTGCATTTAATCCATTTACGTTTAATGTTATTATTGACAAGTACATGTTTGTTGTCATATTTTTCCTTAATGTTTGTGTTCTTCTTGCCTTTCTCTTTCTTCCATTTACAGCAGTCCCTTTAGCATTTCTTTCATTACTGGCTTGGTAGTGATAAACTCTCTTAGCCCTTTTTTGTCTGTGAAGCTCCTGATTCCACCTTCAATTTTAAATGATAACCTTGCTGGGTATAGAATTCTTGGGTCAGTCCTTTGCTTTGTATCACTTTGTAAATTTCATTCCATTCCCTTCTAGCCTGGAGTGTTTCTGTTGAGAAATCTGTTGACATTCTAATAGGAGAACCCTTGTAGGTAACTTTCTGTCTCTCTCTGGCAGCCTTTAAGATTCTTACTTTGTGGGTGTTTGACAATTTAATTATGGTGTGTCTTGGTGTTGGTCTTTTAGGGTTCATCTTGTTTGGTACTCTTTGCTTCTTGGACTTGCATGGTTTTTTTCTTACCAATATCAGGGAAGTTTTCTGTCATTTCTTCAAACAGGTTTTCTATTCCTTGCTTCTCTTCCTCTCCTTCTGGTACTCCAATTATGTGAATGTTGTTTCGTTTTGTGGTGTCCCAAAGCTCCCTTAGGCTGTCATCTTGCTTTTTAACTCTTCTTTCCAGTTGCTGCTGTTTTTGTGTGTTTTTCATACCTTTACATCTAATTTGCTGATGCGGTCCTCAGTTTCTTCTAGCCTACTGTTTAAGCCTTCCATTGTTTTCTTTATTGTTGCTATGTTGTTCTTCATCTCCTCCTGATTCCTTTTCATGTTTGTGACATTATCATTCAGCTCCTTATAATTCTCATTGAGTTCGGTGTATTTGTCATTAAGTTGTGTGTTTTTGTCATCCAGCCATTTGACCATCCTAATAACCATTACTCTGAATTCTTTCTCTGATATATTGCTAGCCTCAATTTCCTTTAACTCCCTTTCTGGTGATTCCTCTTTTTTTTTTCCTTTGAGGTTTGCTTTTTTGTCTTCCCATGTTTTGCTATAACGTTTTAATTGTAGGTCTGATTGCTTTGCTACCCAGGTTCTTTTAAGGATGGTGTGATCTCTCAAGTCTCCTGGGCTTGGTAATCTAGTGTAGCTCCCTACTTGAGCTATTTGGGTTCTCTTGATGTAGGCCTGTGAGCTGAAATGTACAACAGCCATGGAGGGGGGTGTCCCAGTTTTTGCTGTCTTGTGCCCTTAATTGAAATCATGCATGCCCAGCAGGGACTCACAGTGACACCAAGGAACCATCTGTTGGGGTGATGGGGTGAAGGGGACCTGCACTCTGGAAAGGTTTGACTTTGGTGTCCAGAGTTTTGTACTTGTGGGGTAGGCAGACTCAGCTTTTACTGCTGCACCTGTGGTGGATAGGTGCTCATTCCCAGTTGTGGCTCACAGGGGCACCAGCAGTACGTTTGCCCATGAGGAACACTGAAGCACTCTGAAGGGCTCTGGCAGTGTAGCCCCATAATTGTGGCATCTGTGGGCAGGTCTCCAGGATGAGTGAATTCAGAATTTTTACTGCCAGTGGGTGTGCACCCCTGTTTTCCCAGATCACACCCAGGGAGAGCTCACAGTGGCTCCCACTAGTGCCCTTTGGGTAGATGGGCTCAGGGTGCCTGCCTGTTGGAAATGCGTATCTGTGGAGGTGCCTTTGCGGGCACAGAGCTCTTACGCACTCTGAGGAGCTCAGCACTGAAGTTGCACAGCTGGGGTGTCTATGGGCATTTATTCAGGAAGTGGGAATTCAGAATTTCTACTGCAGGGCAGCACACCCTTGTCTGTGCAGAAGCATTCCCAGCAGAGACTCACAGCTCTTCCCCAGAGTGCACTGTGGATAGATGGGCTCAGGGTCCCTGCTCCTTGGAAATCATGCATGTGGAGGTTCCTTTGCCTGCTCAGAGCTCTGACGCAATCTGATGGGCCCTGGCACTGAAGTTGCACCGCTGGGGTGTCCATGGGCAGTTATTCAGGAAGAGGGAGTTCAGAATTTCTACTGCAGGGCCACGCACCCTTGTATGTACAAAATCACACTTGCGGGGCCTCCCATTGGCTCCCAGGTGCTGCCTATGGGAATGGAGTGCCCTGGCTGCCTGCGTGCGCTGGAAATGTGCGAATGTTTTGTCCTGAGTTCTGCTGCTGGGGAGGGTGAGGTTGCACTTACTGCTGCAGAGCAGTGCACCTTTGGAGGTGGCGGTCCCAGGGTCCACGGGTCTGCGGGTGGGGCATAAGGACTTTGGCTGGAGTGGCTGCTGGGTCACAGGGCAGTTCCATGGCCTGTCTGGGTGGTGGTGCTGATGAGTTCCTAAAAAAGGCCATTCTCCCCTTCAAGATGGCGTGAGCTCCGTGCTGTAGTCCAGCAGTCTGGAGAGTGCCCACAGTGGTGGTAGACTCTCCCTTTCCAAGAGAGCCTGGTCTTCCAGCCCCTGATGCTTCTACAGGGATTTAACTGTCCCTCCCTCACTCACACACTCACCCCACACATCCACACACTCTCCTTTCATCCCCTCACTGACTCACTTCTTCTCCCTCACCTCGGTCCTGCCAGCCACCATCTTCCTCTCTCTGAATATCCGAATATTTTCCATGTAATTTTTACTGTCAGAATCTTGGTTTGTCATTAATCTTTTTAAATATGCCAGGTATTCTGGAAAATATATAACATTTGGACAGACTTTACTACTACAACATTGAGTAAATTTCCCATTGGATGATTTTTCATCAGAGAAATTTAGTGATATGCAAAATTCACATCTAACAGTCATTCCACCACAACTATGTTTGAGAATTGCATCCTCATGTACTCCATTTTTGCTGAGCAGGCAGTTCCTACCAGTATTGGTAATACTTGTTGATAACTGTTCTCTAGACATATTCTGTCATTGCCACTGCCTTCTTTCAACTTCAAAGGCACTTTGGTCTTTAGACATTTTCTGTTGATGATGCTGCCTTCTTTTGGCTTCAGAGTGACGTGTTTCCAATAGTTGCTCTTCAGATACATTCTGTCACAGGCACGCCTTCTTTCAAGATCAGATGCACGTTGCTCTTCAGACATTTTCTGTCGATAATGCCGGCATCTTTAGGCTGCAGAGCTATGTTGTATCAACAGCTATTCTTTAGATATAGTCCCACCTCCTTGCTGTCACATCTGAGATGCAGGTGAATGAGAATCCTGGCTATCAGGCCACTGAGAGCTGTCTGACCAATGGCGGATTCTGGTTGATTCTGTGTGGGTGGGACTTCTTCCTCCTTGCTGTCAGTCTCCATGGCAGTGATGAGGAAACCAATCTCCAGCTCTGCTCTCCCATCAGGCTTGGCATTCTGGGTAGTTGGGGTGACCCAATACTCTAAGCCTTCCCGCCTGCTCTCCACCAGCTCCATGGCTCTGGCCAGAAATGTCATCTTTGCCCATCAATTTGCATATTCCCTCCTTATTGGCTGTGGGTGCGGCCATCTTTATCATGAAGTGATGGTTGATTCCATGATACTCTTTTATTAGATAGGATATCTGCTAGTATTTCAAATTGAGTCATATTTATTTCCCTGATTTCCTTACATTTAAAAAAAACCTCTTTGAACATATTTAAGACAATTGTTTTAAAGTCTTTGTCTAGTAATTCTCTTGCCTTAATAGCCTTTGGAGGTATATTTTACTCATTTGAATTGGCTATGTTTTCTGATTGGATATATACACCAAATTGCAAGTTTTCTCACTGTAATTATTTTAAAAACTGGTTTCATGTTTTATGTACTGTTTAAAATATAATTTGTTGTTCAGTTCACCATAAATTTTTAAAAAGGCATATCTTTCCCACTGATAAAGAACTTTCATTACTGCCTCTATATTTGGGCCTAATTTAACTTTCTTTCCTATTTTTCAAAATATTCCTTGACAACATTAATAGTCTCAAGATTTGCTTTGAACAGAGTGAATGATCTAATTGTTGTTCACTAAACTCTGATTAAGGAGAATGAATGAGGGCTTAAATCCTGTCTGTGCTTTTTTAACTGCTTAAATCAAGCCATCAAAACCTACAGAGATTTGCAGAAAGTGAGCAATTAGAGGAAATTAAGTTCTCATGTGAAAAAGTGTCTATGGTTCATTACTGTTGATTCAACATGATCTCATAATTTCGTCTTTCCCCTTTAATTTAAAAGGGAAACAATTCAACCTCTGTTCATAATAGATTTTGTCGCTAAATTTAATACCTTCATTTTTTTTAGCAACTCAAATAGATATACTATACAACCCATTAATACCACTTCCAGATATTTATCCAAAGAAAACAAGAACATTAATTCAAAATATATATGTACCCGTATGTTCATTGCAGCATTGCAGCAGTATTTTCAGTAGCCAATATATGGAAGCCAGCTAGGTGTCCTTTGATAGGTGCATGAATAAAGGAGATATCACACACACACACACACACACACACACACACACACACACACACACTGGAATATTATGCAACAATAAAATAGAATGAAATTTTATCATTTGTAACAACATGAATGAGTCAAGAGGTTATTATACTAAATGAAATAAGTCAGGCAGAGAAAGACAAATATGTATGGTTTCACTTATATGTGGAATCTAAAAACAAAGCAAGCAAACAAACAAAAACAGAATTATAGATACAGAGACCAAAGAGATGGTTACCAGAAGGGATTAAGTGGAGGGATGGGTGAAAAGAGGAAGGGGAATATAGTCAATAATATTGTGATAAGTTTACACAGTGACAGATGATTACTAGAGACATTAATGTGATTACATTATAAGGTATAAAAATTCAATTCAATATATTGAACACCTGAAACTAATATAACCAATAAAAGCTTTGCACGCTGACTGCACTTAAATAAAAAAATCAACAGACATAATGGAATTAAAATAGATGGTTAAATGTGGCAATTAGTACAATTTCTAGTGGACAAAATGCTGAGGCTATTTCCAAGAAGATTGGGACATAGTAAATTACTGCTAGTTTAAAATATTTATTTTTATTCTCATTTAATTTTTTTTCTGTGATGAGTATATATTACTTTTTGATAATTTATTTTTCTTATTTTAAAAATTAGTGCATAATTATGTGTGAAAATTGGGGGGAAAGCAAAATATAAATATGAAAAATAATCACACAGACTATTGATTCATATATTTCAGAATTTAATGTGCATAAAGTACTTTTATTATTTTTTATATTAAAAACTAAAAATGATGGTTATTTTTGTCACCAAAAATTTGTTCCATACCTTCTCTCAACATTTCATATAAATGCTATCATAACTGTGATCTTTGTGGCTGGCATTTTTTAGTTAATTTATATTTTTAATCTTTGTCCATCTTGTGGCAGTCCTTTCTTTTTTATGGCCAATTAGTATTCCATTCTATAGCTTTACTCCATTTTAGTCATCTAATCATCAACTGATGAACATTTGGATTCTTTCCACCTTCTTCATATTATGTGTAGCACTGATGTAAAACATTTGGGGTTGACATGTTTTTTTTTCCCTTTTTATTGAATTTTTTGGGATGACACTGGTCAACAGGTTTCAGATGCACAATTGTACAACACATCATCTGTACAGAGTACCATGTGTTCACCACTCCAAGTCAAGTTTCTGTCCATTACCATTTATCTCTCCTATACCCTCCTCAATCTCTATCTACTCCTCCCTGCCTCTGGCAATAACCATACTGTTGTCTGAGTCCATGAATTTTTTCTTTTTTGCTCAACCCTCTCATCCTCCGCACACACAATACCTACCACCTCTGACAGCTGTCACTCTGCTTGCTATCTAGGAGTCTGTCACTATTTTGCTTGTTAGTTCATTTTGTTCATTCGATTTCACATATGAGTGAAATCATATGTTACTTTTCATCTTTGACTAGCTTATTTTACTTAGCATAATGCTGTCCAGGTACATCCATGCTGTTCCAAATGGTAAGATTTCCTTCATTTTTACAGTTGAGTAGTATTTCATTGTGTAAATGTACCACAGCTTTTTTATTTACTCATCTACTGATGGGCACTTGGGCTGCTTCCAAATCTTAGCTACTGTAAATAATGCTGCAATTGAACATAGGGCTGCATATATTCTTTCAAATTAGTGTTTCTGGTGTCTTCAGATAAATTCCCAGAAGTGGTATTGCTAGGTCATAAGGCAGTTCAATTCTTAATTATTTGAGAAAATGTGATATTGCTTTCCACAGTGGCTGCACAGGTTTGTGTTTCAACCAGCAGTGTATTAGGGTACCCTATTCCCCACATCCTCACCAACGTGTCATTTTCAGATTTGTTGATGATAGCCATTCTGACAGGTGTGAGGTGATACCTCATTTTCCTTTAAATTTGTATCTCTCAGGTTATGAGAGACTATTTTTTCATATGCCGATTGGCCTTCTGTATGTCACCTTTGGAGAAGTTTCTATTCCGGTCTTTGGCCTATTTTTTAATTGGATTGATTGTTTGTTTCTGGTGTTGAGTTTTATAAGTTCTTTATAAATTTTGAATATTATCCCCTTATTACATGTATCAGTGACTATGTTCTCCTATTCCGTAGTTTGTCTTTTTATTTATTAAGGTTTCATTTGCTGTGCAAAAATTTTTAGTATGATGTAGTCCTATTTCTTTATTTTTTACTAGAGGCCTGGTGCACAAAATTTGTGCATGGGAGGGTGTGTCCCTCAGCCCAGCCTGCACCCTCTTCAATATGGGATCCCTCCCACAATCCAGGACTGCTGGCTCCCAACCACTTGCCTGCCTGCCTTCCTGATTGCCCCTAACTGCTTCTGCCTGCCAGCCTGATCACCCCCTAACCATTCCCCTGACAGCCTGATTGATGCCTAACTGCTCCCATACCAGCCCGATAGCCCCTAACTGCCCTCCCCTGCCAGCCTGATAACCCCCAACTGCCCTCCCCTGCAGGCCTGGGTCACCCTTAACTGCCCTCCCCTGCTGGCCTGATCTCCCCCAACTGCCCTCCCTTGCAGGCCTTGTCCCTCCCAACTGCCCTCCCCTGCTGGCCATCTTGTGGTGGACATCTTGTGTCCACATGGGGGCGGCCATCTTTGACCACATGGGGGCAGCCATCTTGTGTGTTGGAGTGATAGTCAATTTGCATATTACCTCTTTATTAGATCGGATTTTGTTTCCCTTGCCAGAGGAGAAATATCAGAAAAAATATTGCTAGAAGAAATGTTTGAGATTTTAATACCTATATTTTTAAGGATTTTTATGGTTTCTAGTGTAACATTTAAATATTTTATTCATTTTGAATTTATTTTTGTGTATAGTGTAAGAAATTGGTCTAGTTTTATTTTTTCCACATATCTGTCAAATATCCCCAACACAATTTATTGAATAGACTATCTTTAGCCCATTGTATGTTTTGGCCTCCTTTGTCAAATACTAATTGACTATAAAGGTGTGGGTTTATTTCTTGGTTCTCTATTATTTTACAACTAGGGGCCCAGTGCATGATATTCATGCAGTGGGGGAGGGGGTGTTCCTCAGCTCAGCCTGCCCCCTCTCACAGACTGGGAGCCCTCAGGGGATGTCCTACTGACGGCTGGGAGTGGGCCTAAGCCACAGTCTGGCCTCCCTCTGTGGGAGGTAACCGGGCTGATCAGGGGAAGGCTCCAGCCCCATTACCCTTCTGCTGCAGCCACTGCCAGCCACCGCAGCCGCCAAGGTGTTTTCATCAACATGGACTCCAGTTCCTTCACCATGAAAAAATGACAACTTTCTTTAGGCATTTTAAACATGTGTCTTTCATAGGATATGACACATCTTTTCTTTTTTTTTTCATCCTCACATGAAGATATGTTTCCATTGATTTTTAGAGGGTATGGAAGAGAGAGAGAGGGAGAGACAGAGAGAAACATCAGTGTGAGAGGGACACTTTGATTGGTTGCCTCCTGCATGAGCCCTGACCTGGGCCCCGGCCAGGGAGGAGCCTGTAACCTAGGTACGTGCCCTTGATCAGAATCGAACCAGGACCCTGTGGTTGGCAGGCCAAGGCTCTATCCATTAAGCCAAACCAGCGAGGACAGGATATAAAATTTCTTAGCCCCTCCATCAGCGGACCTTCGTTTTTTCCTCCAAGAGTGTGGTGGAAAAACCCTAGTTCACCTTCTTGGATTCTTATTACCCAAGTTACCAAGAACACTGTAAGTGGTGGTGTACAGGGAACTTAGCCAATGAGCAGTCAGAAAAGGTGTTTACACTTGAACTGGTTTGCCTCAGTGGATAGAGCGTGTCTGCCTGCAGACTGAAGGGTCCCAGGTTTGATTCCTATTAAGGACATGTACCTTGTTTGGGGGCACATCTCCAGTGGGGAGTGTGCAGGAGGCAGCTGTTTGATGTTTCTCTCACATCGATGTTTCTGACAGTCTATCCCTCTACCCTCTTCTCTGTAAAAAATCAATAAAGTATATTTAAGAAAAAGAAAAGAAAATGTGTTTCCTCTGTAGCCCATGCACAGAGGATCCCCTGTGTTGTGTCCACTGGGATAGTGGCATGTCCCCGGCTGCCAGGGGCACGCTCCCAAGCCCAGCGGCCCTGTGTTCGCGAAGTCCGCCGGGCTGGGGGTGCATGGACCTGGGCCGCTTGGCTTGGATGCATGCGCAAGTGGCTGCCTGCTCCACGGCCACTTGCTTCTTGGCACCCCCGGCTGCTTGTCCCAGAACCCAGCCCACTTGGCGCCCCCAGCCCCTCATCCCGGGACCCGGGCCACTTGGCGACGGTGCCAGTAGGCCACTCCTGGCCGGGGATGTTCTGGGACCTCGGCCGCTCAGGGCCTACACATTGGCCTACAGGCTCAGAGTGGCCTGGGTCCCGAGGATGTTCCCGGGACCCAGGCAGCTTGGCACCCTTGTATGCTAATTAACCCGCCATCTTTGTTGCGTTAATTTACATACTCACTCCTGATTGGCTGGTGGGTGTCACAGAGGTATGGTCAATTTGTATCTTTCTCTTTTATTAGTGTAGATGATTTATATGTCTGTTTTTATGCCAGTACCATGTTGTTGGATTTTTAAAAATATTTTTATCGATTTCAGAGTGGAAGGGGGAGGGAGACAGAGTTAGAAACATCAATGACAATCATTGATTGGCTGCCTCCTGCATCCCTGACCCCTACTGGGGATTGAGCCCACAACCTGGGCATGTGCCCTGACCAGGAATTGAACCGTGACTTCCTGGTACATAGGTCGACCCTCAACTACTGAGCCACACTGTCTAAGCCCTGATATTTTTATTACTATGGCTTTGTAGTATAGTTTGATATCAGGTAGCATGATTCCTACAACTTTGTTCTTTCTCAAGATTATGGTTACTATTTGAGGTCTTTCGTGGTTCCATATAAATTTTGAATATTTGTTCTAGTTCTGTGAAATATGCCCTTGGTGTCTTGATAGGAATTGTGTTGAGACTATAGATTGCTTTGGTTGCATGGATATTTCAATGATGTTTATTTTTCCAATCCATGAACATAGAATATGTCTCCACTTATTTGCATCTTCTTCCATTTTTTTCTGCAGTATACTATAGTTTTCTGAGTACAGATTTTTTACCTCCTTGGTTAAATTTACTCTTAGGTATTTATTCTTTTTGAAGCCATTGTGAATGGGATTGTTTTTCTTAGTTTCCCTTTCTGATAGTTCATTATCGCTACATAAAAATGCAACTGATTTCTGGATATTTGTTTTGTATCCTGCTATTTTAATGATTTCATTTATCAGTTCTGGTAGGCTTCTCTATATGCAGTATCATGTCATCTTCAAGTAATTACAGTTATATATTTTCCTTTCCTATTTGGATTTTCTTTTTTGTTTGTTTGTTTTTGATTTTTCTTGTCTGATTGCTTTGGCTAGGTCTTCCACTACTATGGTGAATAAGAGTGGTGAAAGGGGAAATTCCTGTCTTGTTCCCAATCATGAGGGAAATGCTCCTAGATTTTTCCTATTGAGTATGATGTTGGCTGTGGGTTTATCATATGTGGCCTTTATTATGTTGAGGTATATTCAGTGTATTCCCACTTTGCTATGAGTTTTTAACATAAATCGGTGCTTGATATTATCAAATGTGTTTCTACCTCTATTGATATGATCATGTGGTTGGTATCTTACATTTTGTTTATATGGTATATCATGTTTATTATTTTATAATTTATTTTATTATTTATTGTCTAAAGTTTTACATAAGTCTCCTTTTTCCCCAACTGACACCCCCCCACCAGCCATTCCCACCCCAGGCAAGCACCCACCACCCCAGTGTCTGTGTCCATTGGTTATACTAATATGCATGAATACAAGTCCTTTGGTTGCTCTCTAACCCCCCCTCCCCTACCATTTGTCTTTGGATCTGTTCTTGTTCATCAAATTATGTTGAACATTATATCCCACATATGAGTGAGATCATATGAAATTTATCTTTCTTCGACTGGCTTATTTCACTTAGCATAGTGCTTTCTGGTTCCATCCATGCTGTTGTAAATGGTAGTTAAAAATAGAACTCCCATTTGACCCAGTAATCCCACTTCTAGGACTACATCCCAAGAAGCCAGAAACACCTATCAGAAAGGATATATGCACCTCTATTTTCATAGCAGCACAATTTAAATAGTTAAGGTTTGGAAACATCCTAAGTGCCCATCAGTAGATGAGTGGATTGAAAAACTGTGATACATCTACACAATGGAATACTATGCCACTATATAAAAAAGGAACTTTTGCCATTTATCATGTTTATTGATATGTGGATATTGTACCAACCTTTCATCCCAAGAATAAAGCCCAGTTGATTATGGTGTATGATGTGTGTATTTTTTTTAAATTAAATTTAATTTAATTTTTCCCATCACCATTTATTCCCTCTATGGCCTCTTCCACCTCCCCCACTATCACCCCCTCCACAATCACCTCACTGTTGTCCATGTCCATGAGTTCTCTCTCTTCATCTCTCTCTTTTTCTTTTTTGCTCAATCACTTCATCTCCCTCAATAACCCCCCGCCCCCACAGACTGCAGAGCTATGTGCCTGATCTTTTTAATGTATTAATCTATCTTCTTTGCTAATATTTTTTGAGGATTTTAGCATCTATATTTGTCAGGAATACTGGCCTATAAATTTCTTTTTTTGTAGTGTTTGGATGTGGTTTTGAAATTAGTATAATTCTGGCCTCATAAAATGATATTGGAAGTCTTCCCTTTTCTTGAATTTTTTGGGAATAGTTTTAAAAAGATTGGTGTTAATTCTTCTTTGAATATTTGGCAAAATTCAACTGTGGAACTATCCAGTCCAAGATTTAATTACTCTTAGATATATACCTAGAATAAGCATGTTAAATGACTGAGTCAATTGGAAACTTTATATATAATATTGTTAAGAACTTTCAAAATGTTTTACAAAGTAGGTACAACAGTTTACATTTCCATAAACACTTTGTGAGGTTTGCCAGTTCTCCACATTCTCACTAAAACTTCATTTTATCAGTATTTTTTATTATAGTCCTTTTCATGAGTTTGAAGTAACATCTCATATTCATTTTGTTTTCAATTTCCCAGATGACTAATGATGTGGAATATCTTTTCATGTACTTATTGGTCATTTTATAACTATTTTGGAGACATGTTTATTCATGTTTTGCTTGTTTATCACTATGGATTTTGTTTTCTTATTGAGTTGAAAGACTTCTTCATTGGAGGTAGACAGAAATCTTTTATCAGACTTATGGTTTACAAATAGTTTTTCTAATCTTTGTATAATCATCTTCATGATCTGAGCTGTATATGTACTACTAATTGTCAAAATAGCTATCAAATAAAGTTATAAACATATTTACAAAAATTAATATAGATGTAAGTGGGTGCAATGTGGGCAAGAAGAATTTACCAATAGGTAGTTTTAAAAAGAATACTGGAGCCCTGACCAGTTTGGCCCAGTGGATAGAACGTCAGCCTGAAGACTGAAGGGTCCCAGGTTCGATTCTGGAAAAGGGCATGTACCTTGTTTGTGGACACATCCCCAGTAGGAGGTGTGCAGGAAGCTGCTGATGGATGTTTCTCTCTCATCAATGTTTCTAACTCTCTATCCTTCTCCCTTCCTCTCTGTTAAAAATCAATAAAATATATTAAAAAAAAGAATACTGGAGAAAATGAGATATTTAAAGAAATTGAAATAACATGATGTAGATATCAATATATTGATATATCTACCTATAATAGATATTTATAGATTTGTGATATATGTTATATATTTGTATTACATTTGTATGTATAAATATATAAATATATAAATATATAAATATATAAATATATAAAGATCCTATCTAATAAAAGAGTGATATGCAAATTGACCATACCTCCACTACACCCACAAGCCATGCCCACCTGAAATCAGGAGGGAATATGCAAATAAATCCAACCAAGATGGCTTCAGCCACAGAGATTGGAGAGAAGCATGGGTTTCCCCTGTAATGGAGGAAGCCAAGCTTTCCACCTGCCCTTGCCAGCGCAGGCCTCCATTCAATGCTACAAAGTTTCAATTATAGAAGATACATAAATCCCAACAGAAATGGCTGCCACCACGGAGCGAGCAGAAGGCTTGGCTCCACTCCAGGCTACAAAGTTTCAATTGTAGAAAATAAATAAATTCCAGATCCCAGGGCCTCCACTTGGGTAGCCGGGGGGCATGGCCCACATGCAAACAACCACAGTCCCCTCACCCAGGCATCCCCACACCCCAAGGGAACCCCCACCCTGATCTGGGACACCTTTCAGGGCAAACCAGCTGGCCCCCACCCATGCACCAGGCCTCTATCCTATCTAATAAAAGAGTAATATGCAGATTGACCATCACTCCAACACACAAGATGTCTGCCCCCATGTAGTCAAAGATCCTGTCCCCATGTGGACACATGATGACCACCACAAGATGGCCAGCAGGGGAGGGCAGTTGGGAGGAACCAGGCCTGCAAGGAAGGGCAGTTGTGGGCGATCAGGCCTGCAGGAGAAGGCAGTTAGGGGCAAAAGGCTGGCAGGGGAGCAGTTAGGGGGTGATCAGGCTGGCAGGCAGAAGCGGTTAGGGGCAATTAGGAAGGCAAGCAGACGAACAGTTGGGAGCCAGCAGTCCTCGATTATGAGAGGGATATCTGACTGCCCATTTAGGCCCAATCCCACCGGCCTAAATGGGCAGTCAGACATCCCTTGAGGGGTCCCAGATTGGAGAGGGTGCAGGCTGGGATGAGGGACACCCCCCCCCGCCCGTGAATGAATTTCATTCACCAGGCCTCTAGTATAAATATATATATATATATATATATATATATATATATATATATATATATACACATATATATACATATACATACACACACACACACACACACACACACACACACTAGAGGCCCGGTGCACAAATTTGTGCACCAGTGGCGTACCTTGGCCTGGCCTGTGCCCTCTCACAATCCAGGACCCCTCAGGGAATGTGAGACTGCCAGTTTTGGCTCGATTCCCACAAACCAGCCCAAGGGAACCCACTGGTGCATGAATCTGTCTACAGGGCCTCTAATATGCATATAAGATATTTGGTTAATCTCTTCCCTCTGTGGGAGGCACAAGCAGGCTGATCACGAAAGGTGCCACCCCCATCACCCTTCTGCTGCTGCCACTGCTGGCCACCACAGCCGCCAAGTTGTTTTCATCAACACAGACTCCATTCCCTTCACCACAAAAAAATGACAACTTTCTTAAGGCATTTTCAAGATGTCTCTTTCATAGGATATGACATTCCTTTCTTTCTTTTTTTTTTATCCTCACCTGAGGATATTTTTCCATTGACTTTTAGAGAGTGTGGAAGAGAGAGAGAGGGAGAGACAGAGAGAAACATCAATGTGAGAGGGACACTTTGATTGGTTGCCTCCTGCATGAGCCCTGACCTGGACCCTGGCCAGGAAGGAGCCTGCAACCTAGGTACATGCCCTTGATCAGAATTGTATCTGTACCCTGCGGTCTGCAGGTCGAAGCTCTATCCATTGAGCCAAACCGGCTAGGGCAGGATATCACATTTCTTAGCCCCTCCATCAGCGGACCTTTGTTTTTTCCTCCAGGAGTGAGGTGGAAAAACCCTAGATCACCTTCTTGGATTCTTATTACCCAAGTTACCAAGAACACTGCAATTGGCTGCGTTCGGGGGACCTTAGACAATGTGCAGTCAGAAAAGGTCTTTCCTCTGCAGCTCATGCGCAGATGAGGGACTGCTGGTGCACTGCAGCCAGCTGGCCCCACTGTGTGTGTCCACTCTGGGCTTTCTCTAGTCATGCCATGGCGGCTAGGGCAGACCCCCCTGTCTCTGGGTCTGCGCCATCTGTGGCTTTCCTCACTGCATATGCAGTCCCCTCCCGCCCATCTGTGTGCGCATCTTCCTTCTGAGATGATTGTGACTGTTATGGCATCTTTGCTAATTTGCATATTACCTCTTTATATAGATAGATAGATAGATAGATAGATAGATAGATATAGATAGATAGATAGATAACTTTTCATTCTAAATATTTTATTGCTAGAATAATTATGAAGGCCTCTTAAAGAAAATAAAATTTATGTTAACAAGAAACTTTATGGCCATTTCTGCTCAGCAAAGTACTGGAAGTCAGCCAGGGCAATTAGGCAATAAATAGAAATAAAAGGCATCCTTATTAGAAAGCAAGAAGTGAAATTATCTCTGTTTGCCAATAATAGAACTGTACAAGTAGAAAATCATAAGGATTCCACATAAACCTGTTAGAACTAATAAATTCATTAAGATTGCAAGATAGAAAATCAATCCACAAAATCATTTGCTATACTATGCACTATTAAAAATATGAAAAAGAAATTATTATAATCATTGCATTTACAAATAGCATCAAAAATAATAAACTACATAGGAATAAACTTACTCAAGAAGATGAAAGACTTGTACACTAATAAGTAAAAAAAAAATCACAGAAAAAAATGAAGACACCAATATATCTATAATATTATTTGTAAAAATACATCTCATGTACATGGTTAGAAGACAATTTGTTAAGATAGCAATATAACCCAAAGACTTTTTAAGGAAAGCCTAATATTTCCAAGACCATAAAAATCATCCTACCATGTTCACATCTTTATTTAATTAGCAATTTATGTTGGTATCAGAAGTGTTATGTAGACTGGAAAATACAGAAATTTTAATATAATACCAATAAGGTAACATATATTATCAAAGTAGTAATGATTAAAATGTTTTACACTATCCACTCTTGAATACAGTGGGGAAAACTAATACTTTGATATTTGTAGGTGGGTATGTAAATTGGTGATTTGGGGTGGGGAATGTAGGTAACTTAACAATATCTATCAGAATTTAAATTCAAGTATTATTTGAAGTATCATTCCATATCTAGGAATTTACTTTACAGATACATAAGGTACCAGAGATCAATATATCATTTGTTATAGTGAATATATATATATATATATATATATATATATATATATATATATATATATTGTCGAGATATATAAATCGACTTTCTGTCTATCTGAGTGTATAGTTGGTATGTTGGTTAAACATTTCTTGAAGAATATACACAAGGAAAATCTGCTAACAGTATCTTTGTGGAATGGAGTTATAATTATCAGGAGATATAAGCCTTTTCACCCTACAAATTTCCATATATTTGCACTTTTACCATTAGCATGTACTTTTAGTTAAAAATAGCAGTTTATGTAAATGCAAATATCATATGCAATTTAAACATTTTAAACAAGACATGTTATATTTACAATTTATTATTCAATAATGCATGGAAACGTATAAGGAAAAAGATAATAAAATGTATATAAAACCCAATTGCACCAGAAAAATAATGGAGTTCAGTAACTTCTATACCAGAAATTATATGTATATTCAAAAAATGTCCTGAGCATAATCCATAGACAAAAAATATGGGAAAACCCTTTAATTACAGGCAACTAGTAATGAAATATATTTTCTATATTTCTATCCATGAATATTCAAGATAATCATGAGTTGAACATGGGAACATTAAATATATATGTAAACATACTAATTTATATTAATGTGTATCTATATCTACCTGGTATATTTTTTCACCACAGTTATTTTAAACATGTTTTTTTTCAAAATCTTAAAAATGCTTCTGACTTTTGCTTTGGAACATTACATAGTTTAGTCAATACAACTCTTGTGATATAATTTTTATGTTATATTACAGAATTTCATATAACATTGGTCTAATTTTTTTTTATTCTAGTAACACCTACAAGGATACATTATTTGATAATTGAATTGACTCTTTAGAAAAGTGAATATAACCCATAGGTGTTTATTCGCTGTTTACTAAATTTGTCCAATTTGGAAAATAGGCCCCTTTTCAAGTATTTCCACAGGGAGCTGTTGGTAATGTTATATGCTTCAGCAAATTTATAGTTTTTGAATTAAAGCCCAGCAAATAACATGCAAATCTATACTAATAAAAGGGTAATATGCTAATTAGACTGGGTCAGCTGGCCATCTTCCGGATATCCGACTTCCTTCTGGACAAAGCCATGGTGGTGAGGGCTGAAGCAGAGAGGGCAGTTGGGTGTGAGATCAGGCCAGCCAGGGAGGGCAGTTAGGGCCTATCAGGCAGGCAGGCAGGCAGAGAGGTTAGGGGCAATCAGGCAAGCAGGCAGTGAGCGATTAGGAGCCAGCGGTCCCAGATCGTGAGAGGAGTCCGCTCTGGGATTGGGCCTCAACTGGTGATCGGACATCCCCCAAGGGGTCCCCAATTGGAGAGGGTGCAGGCTGGGCTGAGGGAAGCCCCCATGCACAAATTTTGTGCACCAGGCCACTAGTATGTTTATATAAATACTGACCTATCATTTGTTTAACAGCATTGGAAGATATAAGTCTGTACCAAGAAATAGTTCAGAAATAAGTAAATGATTTTAGGGAACAATAATTTTCTTTCAGATGAATCCTATTAGTCTAAACATTTACTTAATAAACATCTTTATTTGTGTACAATGCTACTCACACTACCCCAATGCATGTTAGTTATCATGCAACAGATGAGCTATAGATAAACCAGAGATGTCATAAATATATATTGTGTCACAATATCATGCTAATCACTAGTGCTGAAAATATTTGTAACAAATATTATTTCAATATTTTTCTAGATAGTTAACTATCATTTGGAGGATGAGCAGTTAAATTCAAAGTATATTCTCATGGTGTCTCAGGATATTTTATAGCCATATTTTGAAATATGCTAATTTTTTATATTGGTATTCCATTAAAACTTCCAAAATAAAGAGCTTTTGCATTTCACTAAAATATCAACATACATTTTAAAAAGTGGTAGTGGTACCTGAAAAAGGAAGATAAAATTAAATTCAAGAAAATAGAAGCAATTTATGATACATAAGTGTTATAAACTTGATTTTTATAAATTTAAATATATATAAAATATAAATATAAATATAAATATGAATATAAATATAAATAAATATATATATATATATATATATATATATATATATATATATATATATATATATATAAATGAATCCCCATTATGTAAATGATCTGTTTACCTTGATTCCCTGAAGTCAGGACCAACAAATAGACTAGTTCACAAGGTATATGAATGTTTCTGAAGAGTAGTTAGTAGCACAGATTTACAAATAGGACAACTGACAAATGGATCAAAAATAAACTCATGGATATAGAGTTCAAAAACACGGTTATAAGGTTTTACAAGAATGTTCTAGAAAAGGCAGATAAATTTAGCGAGACCCTCTAGGATATGAAAAAGGACCAACTAGAAATTAAGCATACTCTGACTGAAATAAAAAAAATATATATACAAAGATCTAACAGCAGACAAGAAAATCGCAAGAATCAAGTCAAAGATTTGAAATACAAATAACCAAAAAGCACTCAATCGGAAAAGCAAAAAGAAAAAATAATCCAAAAATATGAAGGTAGTGTAAGGAGCCTCTGGGTCAACTTCAAGCGTACCAACCTCAGAATTATGGCGGTGCCAGAAGAAAAGAGAGCATGATACTGAAAACCTTTTTGAAGAAATAAGGACAGAAAACTGCCCCCACCTGGTGAAAGAAATAGACATACAAGTCCAGGAAGCACAGAGAACCCCAAACAAAAGTAATCCAAAGAGGACAACACCAGACACATCATAATTAAAATGCCAAGAGCAAAAGACAGAGAGAGACTCTTAAAAGCAGCAAGAGAAAAACAGTTACCTACAAGAGAGCACCCATATGACTGTCAGCTGATTTCTCAACAGAAACTATGCAGGCCAGATGGGAGTAGCAAGAAATATTCAAATTTATGAATAGCAAGAACCTACAACCAAGATTACTCTACCCAGCAAAGCTATTATTCAGAATTGAAGGGCAGATAATGATCTTCACAGATAAGAAAAAGCTAAAGGAGTTCATCACAGACCAAACCAGAATTCTATGAAATGCTGAAAGGTATTCTTTAAGAAGAGGAAGAAGAAGGAAAAGGTAAAGATAAAAATTATGAACAACAAATACATATCTATCAACAAGTGAATCTAAAAATCAAGTGAATAAAAAAATCTGATGAACAGAATACACTGGCAAATATAATAGAATCATGGGCATAGAAAGGACTGACAATTCTTGGAGGAAAAGAGGTGTGGGGGTGTGGGAAGAGACTGGATAAAAATAGTACCCCTATGGATGAGGACAGTGGGGGGGTGTAAGGGCAGAGGGTGGGGTGGGAACCGGGTGGAGGGCAGCTTAGGGGAAAAAAGAGGGACAATTGTAATAATCTGAACAATAAAGATTTATTAAATTAAAAAAATAAACTCATGGACAATCCATTAATATTTATATGTACATTATAAAATCAGAAAAAATCTTTACAAAAATTCACCAACTTGAAGCTTTTATGAAATTAGACAATTGGCCATTGGAAGAGAAGGACAGGGTGAGTATTAACTTGTGTATTTATTTTTAAAATAATGCCAGAGGACTTAGGAGGAAATAGAAACTACAAGGTTAAGTAAATGCTTTAGCAACAATAAGAAAAAATTGTAGTTCCAGAAAAAAACAAAAACAAACCAAACAGAATCTTAAGCTACTCATAAAAAGTTGTTGTTAGTCTGTTCCCTGTATCTATGAATTTATTTCTACTTTGTTCATTTATTTTTTTGTTATATTCCACATGTGTAATCATAGAGTACTTGTCTTTCTCTATTTGACTCATTTCACTTAGCATAATGCCCTCCAGATCCATCCATACTTTTGCAAATAGTAGGATTTTATCCTTTCTTTTGGCTGAGTAATATTACATTTTATATAAAGGGGATAGATGAAGGAATTAAGAAGTATACTCACTGGGATGTAAAGTATAGCATAAAGGATATAGTCAATAGTTTTGTAATAGCTATGCATGGTTCCAGGTGGGTACTAGACTAATTGGAGGGAGCACTATTATGTACATTTGAAACAAATACAAAATAATATTACAAGAAAACAGTAGTTGAAAAAAAAATTAAAAACCCGTTAGGTATTGCATTGTTTATCTTTCTTTTGTTAAGTTGTATGAGTTCCTTATAAGTGTTGGAGATTAAACCCTTATTGAAGATAACGTTGGCAAATATGTTCTCCCATGCAGTGGGCTTTCTTGTTGTTTTGTTGATGGTTTCTTTTGCTGTGCAGAAGCTTTTTATTTTGATGTAGTCCCATTTGTTTATTTTCTCTTTAGTTTCCATTGCCCTAGGAGCGGTATCAATGAAGAAATTGCTTTGGCATATGTCTGAGATTTTGCTGCCTGTGGATTCCTCTAGTATTTTTATGGTTTCCCATCTTATGTTTAATTCTTTTATCTATTTTGAGTTTATTTTTGTGTATGGTGTATGTTGGTGGTCTAATTTCATTTTTTGCATGTATCTGTTCAATCTTCTCAACACTATTTATTGAAGAGACTTTCTTGACTCCACAATCGAATCAAAAAAATGGGCAAAGGACCTAAATAGACACTTTGTGAAAGAGTGCATAAGGAAGGCCAAGAGACATATGAAAACATACTCAAAGTCACTAATCATCCAAGAGATGCAAATCAAAACAACAATGAGGTATCATCTCATATCTGCCAGAATGGCTAGCATCCACAAATCAACAAATGACAAGTGCTGGAGAGATGCAGAGAAAAAGGAACCCTCGTGCACTGCTGGTGGAATGCAGATTGGTGCAGCCACTGTGGAGAAGAGTATGGCATTTCCTCAAAAAATTAAAAATGAAACTGCCATTTGACCCAGTAATCCCACTTCTAGGAATATATCCCAAAGAAAACAGAAACACCAGTCAGAAAGGGCATATGCACCCCTATGTTCATAGCAGCACAATTTACCATAGCTAAGATTTGGAAACAGCCTAAATGCCCATAAGCAGATGAGTAGATTAGAAAACTGTGGTACATCTACACAATGGAATACTACACTGCTGTAAACAAAGAAGGAATTCTTACCATTTGTAAAAGCATGGATGGAACTGGAGAGCAGTATGCTAAGTGAAATCAACCAGTCACTGAAAGATAAATACTACATGATCTCACTCATTTGTGGAATATAACAAACATTATAAACTGATGAACAAAAATAGATACAGAGGCAAAGAAGCATTGAACAGACTGTCAAACTACAGTGGGAAGGCAAGGGAGGGTTGTGGTTGTAAGAGATCAACTGAAGAATTTGTATGCATGCATATAAGCATAACCCATGGACTCAAGACACTGGAGTTGAGGGGTCAGGGCATGTGCTGGGAGGTAGGGGAGGCCGAGGGAGGTCAATAGGGAAAAAGGGAGACATATGTACTACTATGTGTCATACTTTAAACAATAAAATAAAAATTTTAAAAAAGTATAATCCACCATGTCAAAAGAAAAGGAGAGGTGGTTGTGTCAGTACATGTGTTTATATTTTAATGTACTGTGAGGAGGTTTACAGAAGTAGAGGAGATTTGGAATTGAACTAATAAGACACAGAAATACAGGAAAAAAGTATGAACTCCAAAAAAAAAAAATGAAGATCATTTTGAGCCTTGATAAGATTTTTGCATTTTCTCTCTTTTTTAATGCTTTTAAATTCTAATAAAGCTTTAAAGACTGAGCTACAAAAAAAAAAAAAAAAAGCCATTAGGGAATAATTTCTTGTTAGATACAGCTTTCATATATTTTAACGAACAGGAAAACTGTTTCTGGTAATCAAATCATAGGCAGTAAATACATTTTAATAAAAAAATGAATCTACAATTTTTAAGAGGTGAGAATGTTGCCCATTCCCGTAATAGGAACTATAGAAAATTAGGGGTGCGAGATAAAATGAGGGAGATCCAATTGAATTTGAATATCAAATTAACAATGAATAATTTTATAATATTTCTACTAAAATTATTTATTATTTATACTAGAGGCCTGGTGCACGAAATTAGTGCACGGGGGAGGGGTCCCTTAGCCCAGCCTGCCCCCTCTCACATACTGGGAGCCCTCAGGGGATGTCCTACTGATGGCTTAAGCCCGCTTCCCTTTGGAGCAGTCTGTCCTCCCTTTGTGGGAGGCGACCGGGCTGATCAGAGGAAGGTGCCAACCCCAACACCCCGCTACTGCAACCACTGCCAGTCACCGCAGCCACCAAGATATTTTCATCTACATGGACTCCAGTCCCTTCACCATGAAAAAATGACAACTTTCTTTAAGCATTTTCAAAATGTGCCTTTCATAAGATATGACATTTCTTTCTTTAGTTTTCTTTTTATCCTCACCTGAGGATATGTTTCCATTGATTTTTCCCCCTTCCTCCGATTCCAGGCTCAGCCACTTCCCAAGCCTACAGACTCTGCCATAGGCTGTAGGCTTGGGAAGCGGGTACCCCTGTCCCCCAAGCTTAAAGCCTCCACAAGATGGCAGCTGGGAGTGACCTTGGTGCAGAGGAGGTTCCCAGGACCCAGGTATGTATGCAAATTAGCCACTATCTTTATTGGGTTAATTTGCATAGTCACTCTGATTGGCTGTGGGCGTAGCGGATGTACAGTCAATTTACATGTTTCTCTATTATTAGGAAAGATAATATTCAACTTACCCTTCATTTTCATTCAATTGCTGTAATACTTTTCTCTGTCATGCATATTTATTCTACTATATACATCTCAATATTTACTTGTTTTTTAATTTAAATTTTTTATTGTTTAAAGTATTACATATGTCTCCTTTTCCCTCCATTGACCTCTCCCTAGCCACTCCCCCCTCCCCCCCCCCAGTACATGCCTTCACTCCCCTTACAGCCTGTATCCATTGGTTATGCTTATATGCATGCATACAACGCCTTTGGTTGATTTCTTACCACCACCACCCCTCAATGTCTGCTGCCTTCCCTCTGATGGTCTGTTCAATGCTTTTATGTCTCTGGATCTATTTTTGTTCATAAGTTTATGTTGTTCATTATATTCCACAAATGAGTGAGATCATGTGATATTTATCTTTCTCCAACTGGCTTATTTTGCTTAGCACCATGGACGGCAAATTGCAGCTCACGAGCCACATGCGGCTCTTTGGCACCTTGAGTGTGGCTCTTCCACAAAATACCACAGCCTGGGCGAGTCTATTTTGAAGAAGTTGTGTTAGAAGAAGTTTAAGTTTAAAAAATTTGGCTCTCAAAAGAAATTTCAATTGTTGTATTGTTGATATTTGGCTCTGTTGACTAATGAGTTTGCCGACCACTAGCTTAGCATAATGCTCACCAGGTAAGGCCATGCTGTTGTGAATGATGAGTTCTTTCTCTTTTACAGAAGCATAGTATTCCATCAATATTTACTTCTTAAAATACATTATTGTGTTTTTAGTTCTATAGTTTCCATTTTATTTGTTTGTCAGAGGTTTCATATATCTAATATAATTATCTGAATTTTAATCTACTTTCTTAAAAATATTTGTTATACTCTTTAAGACTGTGCCTGATAACTTCAATATTCTATGTTTTCTTTGTAGTTCACAAGTATATACCTAGAAATTAAATCTATTAAACTCTCAAAAGAAAACATAAGACAAGATATTTGTTAATTAGGCAGCATTAAAGTACAACTTGACATATTGGACTTCAAAATTAGACCTTATAAGTCTTCAAAGACATTATAATGGTGACAGAATGAGACTTGACTTGTGTAATGAACTCACAATACAATATATAGATGATGTCTTGAAATCTATATAATTGTATTAACCAGTGTAACCCTAATCCTACATAATAAAGAGCTAATATGCTAATTAGACCAAACAGCAGAACGACCATCCAGACTACCTTCCAGATAAAGCCAGGGCTGCAAGGGCCAAGGCAGCAGCTGGGGCTGTGAAGGCCTACCCTTGCATGAATTTCATGCATTGGGCCTCTAGTAAATTCAATAAAATTTTAAGAAAATAAAAATATAAGCCAAACCTTAGAGAAAATATTCACAAAGCATTTACATCTCAAATGTCTTACATGCAGAATATGTAAAAACAAACAAACAAAAAAAACCTTTTATTATTTAGAAAAAAAACAAACACAAGTAACCCAACCAAAAATGGACAAAAATCTTGACCAAACATTTAACTCAAGAAGATATACTATGATCACACTAAAAGTCAATAAACACATGAAAATATGCTCAATGTAATTATCATTAGTGAAATTAAAATCAAAATTTTCCTCCCCACAGCTACTGGAATAGAGAAATATTAGAGACTGATGAAAACAAATGTTGAGTATAATATGAAGTAAATAAACTCTCACTAAGAGTAGATGCAAAAATAAAATGACACCTGCCGGAAGCCACTGCACACCAGCACTATCATGAACATGCACCAAGGAATGAGAGAGGCTGATGGACCTTGTGCCTTATCAGGGCTTATGCTAGGCGCCGATTGTTTCATGTTGAGATTGCAATGGTTCGAAGCAATCTCCTGATCTGATAGCCTCTAAGTAAATGTTTACTGGATCTTACTGATCTTTACTGATCTTTGAGACTGTCTACTATGTGCCTGCCATGCTTTACTGAGGGCAAGATGTGTATCTAAATTTGAATAAAAACAGGCAAGGCCAAGACTCAGTGTGTCTTTCCAAGAAAGAGACCTCAGTTGGCCCCACCCCTTAATAATTCGTATTTTTGTCTAGCATTTTCATTTGTGCATCGGCCTCTCCTGCAGATCCTGAACCCCACTGTGCAGGTCACAGCAGACCTCACTGCTTTGGAAAACAGTTTCTTATAAAGCTAAACATAATTATCTCATGGAACACTATTCCACTTCTAAGTGTTTATCAAGAGAAATGAAAATGTATCTTATCTAATAAAAGAGTAATATGCAAATTAGCTATCACTCCGCTACACCCACCAGCCACTCCCACCAGCCAAGCCCACCAGCCAATCAGGAGTGAATATGCAAATAAACCCAACCAAGATGGCTATGGCCACAGAGAGCAGGAGGGAGGCTTGGGTTTTCCTGGCAATGGAGGAAGCCTTGTCGGCCTAGGCCTCCACTCAAGGCTATAAAGTTTCAATGATAGACGATACATAAACCCAAACAGAAATGGCAGCAGCCACGGAGCTGGAAAGAGCAGAAGGCTAGGGTTGCCCCGGGCGATGGAGGAAGTCAAGCTTTCCGCACACCTTGGCCAGCCCAGGCCTCCGCTTAAGGCTACAAAGTTTCAATTATAGAAGATACATAAATCCCAATAGAAATGGCTGCTGCCACTGAGCAAGTAAGCAGAAGGCTTGGCTCTGCTCCAGGCTACAAAGTTTCAATTGTAGAAGATAAAAAAAACCCCAAACACCAGGGCCCCCGCTTGGGTCACCAGGGGGCGTGGCCGGCTTGCAAACCATCACAAGACCCTCACCCAGGCCTCCTCACGCCCCAAGGGAACCCCCATTCTTATCTGGGACATCCTTCAGGGCAAACCAGCTGGCCCCCACCTGTGCACCAGGCCTCTATCCTATCTAATAAAAGAGTAATATGCAGATTGACCATCACTCCAACACACAAGATGGCTGCCCCCATGTGGTCAAAGATCCTGCCCCCATGTGGACACAAGATGGCCACCACAAGATGGCCAGCAGGGGAGGGCAGTTGGGAGGGACCAGGCCTGCAAGGGAGGGCAGTTGGGGGTGATCAAGCCTGCAGGGGAGGGCAGTTAGGGGTGACCAAGCTGGCAGAGGAGGGAAGTTGGGGGCGACCAGGCCTGCAGGGAAAGGCAGTTGGGAGGGACCCAGGCCTGCAGGGGAGAGCAGTTAGGGGTGACCAGGCCTGCAGAAGATCAGGCCAGCAGGCAGAAGTGGTTAGGGGCAATCAGGAAGGTATGCAGGCAAGCAGTTGGGAGCCAGCAGTCCTGGATTGGAGAGGATGCAGGCTGGGCTGAAGGACACCCCCCCCAGTGCACGAATTTCGTGCACTGGGCCTCTAGTGTCTATATAATGACTTGTATGTGAAAAATTATGATAGCTTTATTCATGGTAACCCCAAATTGAAAACAACACATATGCCATCCAAAAGTGAACGGATAAACACATTGTGGTACATCCATACAATTGAATCCTATTCAAAAAGAAAAAGAAAAATATTGATACATGCAATAACTTTAATGAAACTTAGACATTAGTGCTGAATGAATGAAGTCACTCTCAATAAAAGCACATACAATATAATTTTATTCAAATTATCTTACTGAGATCACAAAACTAATCTATAGTGTTAGTATCATATCACACCTGGGTAAAGGTTTGGCAGGTAGTTAACTGAAAAGGAGCAGGAGGGGGGAGAAAAATGGCGGCGGAATAGACAGACGTGTTCCGAGCCTTGTCCCGGAGCAGAAAGAAAGAACAGCTGAGGGTCGCACTAGGAGTGTTTGCTGGCAAGTTGGGGGACAGCTGAACTCCAGAAGAAGGTGAGAACTGCTAGACGGGTTTCCCCTGACCTGGCAGCTCCCACTGCGGCTGGGTCCCCTCCCGGAGCTGCGGGCTTGGACGCGGAGACGCCGCCATCTGAAACCGGAAAGTGGAGCTTATCGGAAGCCTGAGAATCCACAACTGCGGCACCCATGGAACAGCTGCGAGCCCCAGAACAACGCTCCCCAATTGGCGCAAAAACACGGGTTCAGAGGAGCTCTACACTCCACCACGGAAAGGTAAGATTTCGCCTAGGATAAGGAGAGAGTGAACTACATAACCAGACACCCAGAGAAGAGAGACCATGGGGAGACAAAGATACAGCCCGCATATGAAAGAAAAGCAGGCATCACCAGAAAAGAAAGTAAATGAAATGGAAGCAAGCAACCTTCCAGAAAAAGAATTCAGAGAAATGGTCATAAGGTGGCTGAAAAGAATGGAAGACAAATTCGACAATATGAGCAAGAACCAAGAGGAAATGAAGAAGAACCAAGAAGAAATGAAAAATGACATTGCTGCTGTAAAGAACTCAATAGAAAGCATCAAGAGTAGACTAGAAGAAGCAGAGGACTGCATCAGTGAGCTAGAAGACAAGATGGGAAAAAATACCCAAGTAGAGCAACTTCTAGAAAAAAAATTAAAAGGCAGGAGGAGAGCCTAAGGGAACTTTGGGACAACACGAAACAAAACAACATCCGCATAATAGGGGTTCCAGAAGGAAAGGAAGCTGAGCAAGGAATAGAAAACCTATTTGAAGAAATAATGACAGAAAATTTCCCTGATATAGAGAAGAACAAACCCACACAAATCCAAGGAGCTCACAGAGTCCCAAGCAAAATGAACCCCAAAAGACCGACGCCAAGGCACATTATAATTAAATTGGCAAACACCAACGACAGAGTAAGAATCTTAAAAGCGGCCAGAGAGAGACAGAAAGTTACATACAAAGGAACCCCCATCAGACTAGCAACTGATTTCTCAACAGAAACTCACCAGGCCAGAAGGGAATGGAATGAAATATACAAAGTTATGCAAAGGAAGGGTCTGAATCCAAGAATACTGTACCCAGCAAGGCTGTCAATCAAAATTGAAGGTGAAATTAGGAGCTTCACAGACAAAAAAGGACTAAGGGAATTTATTACCACCAAACCAGCAATGCAAGAAATGCTAAAGGGTCTGCTGTAAAAAAAAGAAATAGGAAGCGAAGAAGTAACACAGGGGTAAAGAATAAAAATGGCGACAAATAAGTACCTATCAATAATAACTTTAAATGTAAACGGATTAAATGCCCCAATCAAAAGACATAGGGTAATGGATTGGATAAGAAAACATGACCCATATATCTGCTGTCTACAAGAAACCCACCTCAGAAAAAAAGACGCACACAGACTGAGGGTGAAGGGATGGAAAAAGGTTTTCCAGGCAAATGGAACTGAAAAAAAAGCTGGGGTAGCAATACTTATATCTGACAAATTAGATCTCAAACTGAAGGACATAACAAGAGATAAGGAAGGCCACTTCATAATACTAAAGGGAGCAATCCAACAAGAAGAAATGACTCTGGTAAACATATATGCACCCAATACAGGAGAACAAAATACATAAAAAACTCCTGGAGGATATCAAGGGAGAGATTGACAGCAATACAATCATAGTAGGAGACTTTAATACCCCACTATCACCATTGGACAAATCCTCTAAACAAAACATCAGCAAAGAAACATCAATCCTAAATGACTCACTAGACCAGATGGAATTATTTGACATCTTCAGAACATTTCAACCCAAAGCCACAGAATATACATTCTTCTCAAGTGCACATGGGTCATTTTCAAAGATAGACCATATGTTGGGACATAGGCAAAGTCTCTTCAAATTCAAGAAGATAGAAATCATATCAAGCATCTTCTCAGACCACAGTGGCATAAAACTGGAAATCAACTACAATAAAAACAACCCAAAGAAATCAAACACATGGAGACTAAACAGCATGCTATTAAACCATGACTAGGTTACCAGAGAGATCAAAGAAGAAATAAAAAACATCATGGCAACAAATGACAATGAAAACACTACAATCCAAAATCTATGGGACCCAGCGAAAGCAGTCTTGAGAGGGAAGTTCATAGCTCTACAAGCCTACTGCAAAAAACAAGAAACAGGGGTAATAAATTACCTAACCCAACAACTCAAAGAGTTAGAAAAAGAGCAACAAGAAAAGCCCAGTGTAAGCAGAAGGAAGGAAATAATAAAGATCAGAGCACAGATAAACGACATAGAGACCAAAGAAACAATACAAAAGATCAACAAAACCAAGATCTGGTTCCTTGAAAGGATAAACAAGATTGATGAACCTCTAGCCAGGCTCACCAAGAAGCAAAGAGAGAGGACCCAAATAAACAAAATCAGAAATGAAAGAGGTGAAATAACAACAGATCTCGCCGAAATACAAAGGATTGTTAAAAAATACTACGAACAACTCTATTCCAACAAACTGGACAACCTGGAGGAAATGGACATATTCCTAGAAAAATATAACCTTCCAAAACTCAATCAGGAAGAATCTAAACAGCTCAATATGCCAGTAACTATGGAAGAAATTGAAGCAGTCATCAAAGAGCTTCCGGCAAACAAAAGCCCAGGGCCAGACGGCTTCACAGGAGAGTCTTACAAAACATTCAAGGAAGAACTAAAACCTATCCTCCTCAGACTATTCCAAAAAATTCAAGAGGAAGGAACACTTCCAAGCTCCTTCTATGAAGCCAGCAACACCCTAATACCAAAACCAGATAAAGACAACACAATGAAAGAGAATTACAGGCCAATATCCCTCATAAATGTAGATGCCAAAATCCTCAACAAAATTCTAGCAAATCGGATCCAGCAGTACATCAGAAAGATCATACACCATGACCAAATAGGGTTTATCCCAGGAATGCAAGGATGGTTCAATATCCGAAAATCAATAAATGTGATACATCACATAAACAAATTGAAAGATAAAAATCACATAGTCATATCAATTGATGCAGAAAAAGCATTTGACAAAATCCAACACCCTTTCTTGATAAAAACTCTCAACAAGGTGGGAATAGAAGGATCATACCTCAACATAATAAAAGCTATATATGATAAACCCACAGCTAACATCATACTCAATGCGCAAAAACTAAAACCATTTCCCCTAAGAACAGGAACAAGACAAGGATGCCCACTCTCACCACTCCTGTTTGACATAGTACTGGAAGTATTAGCCATTGCAATTAGACAAGAAGAAGAAATAAAAGGCATCCAAATTGGAAACGAAGAAGTAAAGCTGTCCTTATTTGCAGATGACATGATATTGTACATAAAAAACCCGAAAGACTCCATCAAAAAACTAACAGACTTAATAAATGAATTCGGCAAGGTAGCAGGATACAAAATTAACGCCAAGAAATCTATGGCATTTCTATACACCAACAGTGAACTTACAGAAAGAGAGACTAAAAAAGCAATCCCATTTTCCATCGCACCAAAAAAATTAAGATACTTAGGAATAAACCTAACCAAGGAGGTAAAAGACCTATATGCGGAAAACTACAGGACACTGAAAAAAGAGATAGAGGAAGATGTAAACAGATGGAAGAATATACCATGTTCATGGATTGGTAGAATCAACATCATCAAAATGTCCGTACTACCCAAAGCAATCTATAAATTCAATGCACTCCCCATTAAAATACCAACAGCATATTTCACAGACCTAGAAAGAACTCTCCAAAAATTCATCTGGAATAAAAAAAGATCCCGAATAGCCACAGCAATCCTGAGAAAGAAGAATAAAGTAGGAGGGATCTCAATACCAGATTTCAAGCTGTATTACAAAGCCACTGTCCTCAAAACAGCCTGGTACTGGCACAAGAACAGACATATAGATCAATGGAATAGAATAGAGAATCCAGATATCGACCCAAACCAATATGCGCAATTAATATTTGACAAAGGAGGCATGAGCATACAATGGAGTCAAGACAGTCTATTCAACAAATGGTGTTGGGAAAATTGGACAGATACATGCAAAAAAATGAAACTAGATCACCAACTTACACCATACACAAAAATAAACTCAAAATGGATACAGGACTTAAATATAAGACGGGAAACCATAAAAATACTAGAGGAATCCACAGGCAGCAAAATCTCAGACATATGCCAAAAGAACTTTTTCACTGATACTGCCCCTAGGGCAATGGAAGCCAAAGAGAAAATAAACAAATGGGACTACATCAAAATAAAAAGCTTTTGCACAGCAAAAGAAACCATCAACAAAACAACAAGAAACCCCACTGTATGGGAGAACATATTTGCAAATGGTATCACTGATAAAGGTTTAATTCCCAACATCTACAGGCAGCTTATACAACTTAATAAAAGGAAGATAAATGATCCAATAAAAAAATGGGCAACGGACCATATAGAATCTTTTCGAAAGAAGACAGAAGGAAGGCCAAGAGACACATGAAAACATGCTCAAAGTCACTTATTATCGGAGAGATGCAAATCAAAACGACAATGCGATACCATCTCACACCTGTCAGAATGGCTATCATCAACAAATCAACAAACGACAAGTGTTGGCGAGGATGCGGAGAAAAAGGAACCCTCGTGCACTGCTGGTGGGAATGCAGACTGGTGCAGCCACTGTGGAGAACAGTATGGAGTTTCCTCAAAAAACTGAAAATGGAACTCCCATTTGACCCAGTAATCCCACTCCTAGGAATATATCCTAAGAAACCAGAAACACCAGTCAGAAAGGATATATGCACCCCTATGTTCATAGCAGCACAATTTACAATAGCTAAGATTTGGAAACAGCCTAGGTGCCCGTCAGCAGATGACTGGATCAGAAAACTATGGTACATCTACACAATGGAATACTATGCTGCCATAAAAAAGAAGGAATTACTACCATTTGTAGACACCTGGTTGGAATTAGAGAACATTATGCTAAGTGAAATAAGCCAGTCAATGAAAGAAAAATACCACATGATCTCACTCATTTGGGGATAATGAAAAACATTATAAACTGATTAACCAAAAGATAGTTACAGAGGCAGTAAAGCATCAAACAGAGTGTCTAATTACAGCGGTAAGGTTAGGGAGAGGTGGGGGAAATAAGAGATCAACTGAAGGACTTGTATGCATGCATATAAGAGTAACCAACGGATGCAAAACATTGGGGGGTGAGGGCAGGTATGGGAATGGGGTTGGGGGGGCAATGGTAAGATATGTACACATATAATACCTTAATAAAAATTTGAAAAAACAAAAACAAAAAAAAAAACAAACAAAAACAAAACAAAACAAAACAAACAAAATAAAAGGAGCAGGAGGATACTTTCTGAGGTGATGGAAATCTATACTAATAAAACGGTAATATGCTAATTAGGGCAGGGGTTCTCTGGATGTCCATCCGAAAGTCCATCTGGCCAAAGCCACAGCTGCTGCTAGGGCCTAGGGCCTGCACCGCATGGGAGGGGCAGGCGGGTCCGGGGCTTGTGTGGGAGGGGCTGGAGGGGCAGGCAGGTCCTGAGCTCCTGGTCCAGTGTCGTGGCCCCTTCTGCAAAAGTGGCATGTTACAGGCTGTGGTGCAGCCAGGTCCCAGTACTGCCCCTTCTGCAGAGGCAGCCACAGAGGCAGCAGTGTGGCCTGATCAAGGTGCCACACCTCAGCAGAGACTGGATGGGGTGCAACCTGCTGTGCCTCAACCTCCTACAGCCCCTCCTCCAGCCGGCCTGGCCCCAGATCACCCCCCACCCACCAGTGGGTGGGGGTAGGGCCAGTGCTAAGAAGCAAGGGTCAAAACATTAATTTCCAGAGTTGATGAGATTTTTGATTGTTGACTGTTAAAGGAATTTCTCTCAGCTAAAGTAGCTACCTCACTCATGGTTATATGCCTTTCCAGGGGGCAGCCTGCACCTAGTGACTATAAAATGATAGGATACATAGGCCAGAATCCCCTATCCTAATTTGAGACAAGTTTATGGGGCCATTCCAGCTTCAAAGTTTCCTGTGGAATTGGCTGATGTCTTTTAATCTTTGCTCAATTTTCTTATTGCTCAATCTAGCTTCTTCTATTTTTCTGTGGTTGTTGATCATGGGTAGCACATTCCAATAATATTCCTGCATGCACAGCCTCCTTTCAGAGTCTCTTTAATGGGTAACCTAACCTATGAGTGTTGGTGTCAGGAGTGACTTGAGGAAACATATCATAAAATACATATTTGCAGCTGAATCACTCCCTGGGAAGCCAACAATGAAACCCAATGGTAGTATATGAAACACAGATAAGCCCTAGCATGTGATAGTGGTGTCATTATTAAAACTTTCTCTGGTGTAAGAGAATGTGCTTGTGACTTGAATGTACATGTGAACTAATAATTATATGATTGACAGTATGGAAGACTATTGCTGGGGCTATTGATGTATTGGAGAAAGATATTTAAAGCTTAAGCATGTTTAAGGATAATTGTGAAAGCCAGTGAACTGCCTTTGCTGCATATAATGAACCTCTCATTTCTTGCTGCCATAAAGAAAAAAAAAAAATAAGGTTCAGATCAAGAACTTACTTATAAGAATTAAAATAGCAGAACACCAGATAAGTTTAAATTTCCAGCCTCAGCAAGTCTGATATGCCCAAATCAGAGGCCTGATTAGGCAGGTTGGAACCCTGAGGCATTGAATGAGAACATCAGAATTAATGCACTAGAAAATGTTGTATCACAAGATTCCCCTAAAATGTCTGGGCCTGAGGAATTTGCCCTTCTTCTCTGTTAAAGGTTAGCGTCTCTACTTGCCTTAACATGATGCAGAGTCCTCTACTTGCAGGGCAAAACATGAAGCCCATCAAGATCTAGTCCCAGATCTCATTCCACTACTAGATAGATAATTAAGATAACAGCCTAAGTGCGCATCAGCAGATGATTGGATTAAAAAACTGTGCTACATCTACACAATGGAATACTATTCTGCTGTAAAAATAAAGGAACACCTACCATTTGCAACAGCATGGATGGACCTGGAGAGCATTATGCTAAGGAAAATAAGTCAGTCAGAGAAAGATAAATATCACATGATCTCACGTATTTGTGGAATATAATGAACAACATAATCTGATAAACAAAAACAGATCTAGAGACAGAGAAGCATTGATCAGACTGTCAAACCTCAGAGGGAAGGTAGGGGAAGGTGGAGGTAAGGGAGAGAGATCAATCAAAGGACTTCTATGCATGCATATAAGCGTAACCAATGGATGTAGACACCAGAGGGATGAGGGCACGGATGAGTTTAGGGTAGGGGGACAATGGAGGGATAAGGAACTTTGTCAACTGAAAGAAGAACGGGACTTCAGGAGTTATAGATCATTGCAACATATATGAGAACTGGATGAGTTGGCAGAAGAGTACATGAGGTTGCTTGATGAAGGGGTTCTATAACATGAAGTTGGATAAGGAAAAATTATTTGACATAAGAGTCCTCTATTTTGATATAGGATTTAACACAATTGTAAGAACCCCAGAGGACAGTATTAAACACACTGCTCAGATAACTCTTGCTATACTAGAGAAAACAATAGCCCACAGTAGGTGAAGCTGAAATGCTAGAACTATAATGGCAAATAATGAAAACATGGATCAAAGAGATGAGGGATGTGAGCATACCAGAGTTGATATGTTATGTAAGATTGGAAATCCCACAATATAACTGTTGGGAAAACACTTCATAAATCCACTCATAAAAATTGCCTGGTTACACAAGCTTTGCTATTAACCTTCCAAATCACATTCAACTTGTTGCTTGAGAGACACCTGCCTGATCATACAGGTACCAGCATGAAAGGGTTGTCAGGTAGAGAACCAAAATTTTATTTGAATACTGAGACTTTTTTTTGGTGAACAACTTGGTCAAGAACTGAATTGTCTGAGATGTGAGACATTTGAGAACTGATTTTTGACTGTAGTTACCTACAAGGGAGCTCCCATAGAACTATCAACTGATTTCTCAACATAAATATTTCAGGCCAGGAGGGATTGGAATGAAATATACAAAGTGATAAAAAGCAAGGATCCACAACAAAGACTACTTTACCCAGGAAGGCTATAATTTGAAGGATAAAAAAAGAGATTTCTAGACAAAGCTAAAGGAGTCCATTATCACCAAACCAGTATTACAAGAGATTTTAGAGGGTCTGCTTTAAGAAGAAGTAAAAGAAAAACAGAGGAACATATTTATAAATAATAAAATGACAATAAATATGTACATATTGATAATCAGTTTATTGTAAATGGTTTAAATGTTTCAGTCAAAAGAAATAGGGGAACTGAATCCATAAGAAAACATGACCCACATATATTCTGTCTACAAAAGACCCACCTTGAAATGAGAGGTACATACAAATTATAAGTAAAGGCATGGAAAAAATAATTCATGCACATGGAAAAATAAGAGCTTGGGTAGCAATACTTATATTAGAAAAAAAAGACTTTAAAACAGAGGCTATATTAAGAGACAAAAAAAGGACACTACATAATGATAAAGTGAGCAATCCAACAAGAGAATAACATCCTTGCAAACTTATATGCATCCAACATAAGCTCCCATAAATATATAAAGCATATTTCGATGGACATAAACAGAGAGATCAACAATAATACAGTCATAGTAGGGGATTTTTACATTAAAGGATAGATTATCACACTAGGTGGCAGTAAGGTGGGGTCAAAGCAGCAAAATACTAATTCTGTTTGATTGCATATGGTACATTAATATAGGCAACATGTTAGGACACAACAAAGCCTCAATCAATTTAGGAAGATTGAAGTCATATCAAGCATCTTCTCTGATCATAATGGTATAAAAATAGAAATTGATCACAAGAAAAAAAAAACACCTGAAAAACACACAGAGACATAGTGGCTAACTAAGATGTTAATAAACAATGAATGGGTTAACAATGAGATCAAGACAGAAATCAAAAGAAACCTTGAAACAAATGAAAAGGAAAACACAACAATCCAAAATCTAGGGCCACAGAGAAAGCAGTCTTAGGAGGGAGATTCATAGCAATACAGACCTACCTAAAGAAACAAGAAGCATCTTAAATAATCTAACTTTACACTTAAAGGTACTATAAAAAGAGTAACAAACAAAGCCCAAAATGAGTAAGAGAAAATAAATAATAAAGATCAGAGCAAAAATAAATAAAATAGAGTCTAAAAAGTTGCAGAAGATCAGTGAAATTAAGAGCTGGTTCTTTTGTTACCAGACAGAGTCTGGGCCTGGGATGGATCTATTTAGGGCCCACCGGTACTGTGGGGGTTATTGTAGGAAACATTTCACAACAGGAGTCCATATGGCTTTTGAAAGTATGTTCATTAAAACTGGGAACAGTGAAACAAAGGAAGGGCTTAAGACAGGAAAAACAACAGGAGAGGAAAAATCAGAGAAAAGGGGTTCTTGGAAATAGGTTCAAAGGGTTAGCCTGGGTCAAACTGCCACTGCCCAATGCTCCCCTGGTTGCAAGTCTCTTGGGTTACCTTAGAGTTTAAGAGTAAAACAGCAAGGGTACAAGGTGTGGGAATACTGTAGCAAGAGTGCACCATGGTCCCTTTGACTTGAATCCTAGGGGAGGTCTCAGGGGGGGGGGGTCTTAACAGAATATTCATTACCTTTTCAGGGGTGTCCTTCATTATGTTGATTCATCAAAATGTGCGTAGAGAGGAGTCAGGGGTTATTTTCTGGTTAGTTTCATTTGTTATGAACATCATTAAAGAGGGACAAGGACTGAGGCCCTCTGTCCCAGGATGATTTGGAATGTGTAAATCACTTGCTCTTATTGTCCTTGGTTATGGAAGATAAAACTTTGTGATTCATTAGCTGGCTGTAAATTGCTCAGATTGTTTATCTTTGCTACATCATATTCTCTCACTTTCCCTTATTCCACTTGTCAAGGAATCTTCCTAGCTTCTTACTATCCTGTCTCAATATAAATTTACTAGAGGCCCAGTGCATGAAATTCCTGCATGGAGAGGGGGGTTCTCTTAGCCAAGCCTGCACCCTCTCCAATCGGGGACCCTTGTGGGATGGGGCTTAACCGGCAGTTGGACATCCCTCTCACAATCTGGGACTGCTGGCTCCTAACCACTTGTCTGCCTTCCAGCCTGATAGCCCCCTAACTGCTCCCCTGCCAGCATGATTGAACCCTAACTACTCCCCTGCCAGCCCAATCACCCCTAACTGCCCTCCCTTGCCAGCCTGATCACCCCCAACTGCCCTCTCCTGCAGGCCTGGTTGCCCCAATTGCCCTCCCCTGCTGGCCATCTTGTGACAATGTGGAGACAGCCATCATGTGATGATGTGGGGGCGGCCATCTTGTGACAACGTAGGGGCGGCTATCTTGTGATGCGAGGGTGTGACGGTCAGTTTGCATATTACCTCTTTATTATATAGGATATTATAAGGCCATAGTAATCAAAAGAGCTTGGTACTGGCATAAAAACAGACATATAAATCAATAGAGCAAAATAGAGAGCCCAGAAAAAAAAAACATGCCTTTATGGCCAACTATTATTTGAAAATGGGGGCAAGAACATACAATGGGTTAAAAACAGTCTCTTCAATAAACAGAGTTTGGAAAATTAAAGAGATACTAATATGTGCAAAAAAAATAAAAATAAACTGGACTGCCTTCTTATAGTATAGACAGGGTTAAATTCAAAATGGATTAAATTCTTAAATGTAAAACCATAAAATGTAAAACTCAAAACAATAAAACATTTCAAAGAAAACACAGACAGTAAAACTTCAGATAGTTCTCATACTATATTTTTATATATCTTCTTGGTCAAGGGAAACAAAAGAAAAAAATAAACAAATGGGAATACAGAACGTAAAATGTTTTTTCACAGAAAAAGATACCATCAACAAAATGAGAAGACAACCTACTAAATGGAAGAACATACTTGCCAATGATACATCATATAAATGGTTAATATCTAAAATTTATAGAGCTTATACAACTCCACACCAAAAAAAAACAAATAATCCAATTAATAAATGGACAAAGGACCTGAACAGACACTTCTTTTTAAAATATTTTTTCTTTATTGATTAAGGTATTACATATGTGTCCTTATCACCCCATTGCCCCCTCACCCCCCACTTATCCCCTCACCCCCCTGTTGTCTGTGTCCATTGGTTAGGCTTATATGCATGTATACAAGTCCTTTGGTTGCTCTCTCCCCCTTACCCCCACCCTCCACTACCTTCCCTCTGAGGTTTGACAGTCTGATTCATACTTCTCTGTCTCTGGATCTGTTTTTGTTCATCAGTTTATGTTGTTCATTATATTCCATAAATGAGTGAGATCATGTGATATTTATCTTTCTCTGACTGGCTTATTTCACTTAGCATAATGCTCTCTGAGTGGATTAAAAAAACTGTGGTACATCTACACAATGGAATACTATGCTGCAGTAAAAAAGAAGGAATTCTTACTATTTGCAACAGCAAGGATGGAACTGGAGAGCATTATGCTAAGTGAAATAAGCCAGTCAGTGAACAGACACTTCTTGAAAGAGGACATACAAATAGCCAACAGATATTTGAAAAGACAGATGCTGAATGTCACAAATCATCAGAGAAATGCAAGTAACATGATCTCACTCATATGTAAAATCTAATGAAAAAAATAAACTGATGAACAAAATAGATACAGAGACATAGAAGCATGGGATAGACTGTTGAAACTCAAGGAAGGCAGGGGCTGGTGGGTGGGTGGGAAGAGATCAACCAAAGAACTTGTATGCATATATGCATAACCCTTGGACACTGACAATAAGGTGGTGAAGGCCTGGGGTGGGGTGTGGGAGCGGGCTAGAAGAGCTCAATAGGAGGGGAAAGGAGACATATGCAATACTTTCAACAATAAAGATTAAAAAAAGAAAACACAATGAGCCTTGGCCAGTGTGGTTCAGTTAGTTAGAGAGCTGTTCCTTGCACGGAAGAGTAGTGCTTGGATTCCCTGTAAGGGCATATACTAAGGTTGTGGATTTGATCCCTGGTTGGGGTATGTAAGGGAAGCATTGTTTCACTCTCACCTCTCTCTCTCTCTCTCTCTCTCTCTCCTCCTTCTTTTTTCTCTAGAATCAATGTAAAACATGTCCTTGGGTAAGAATTTAAAAAAGAGCAAACAGCACACACACAATGAGATATCACCTCACACGTGTCACAATGGCTACCATGAATAAATCAACAATGATAAGTGAGGATGTGGACTAAAGGGAAGCCTAGTGAACTGTTCTTGTGAAAGCAGATAGATGCAGCCACTGTTGAAAACAGCATGGAGTTACCTCAAAAAAATTAAAATGAACTGCTTCAAGACCCAGCGATTCATCTTCTGGGAATATATCAAAAGAAACCCAAACACTAATTGGAGAGAATATATGAACCCCTATGTTTATTGCAGCGTTACTTACAATAGACATCAATTGGAAGTTGCCCAAAGAATAGATGAGTGGATAAAAAAGTTGTGGTACATTTATACAATAGAATACTACTTGGTATTAAAAAAAGGAAAGAAATCTTACATTTTGTGACAATATGCATGGACCTGGAAAATATTACGTTAAGTGAAATAAGCCACTTAGATAAAGACAAATACCATAAGATTTCACTTATATGTAGAATCTCATGATCAAAATAAACAAACAAAATAGAAACAGACTCATAGATACAGAGAACAAACTGACATCTATCGGAGGGGAGGGATGTTTTGAAGAGGCTGGGTGAAAAAGGTGAAGAATTAAGCAAACAAACAAACAAACAAAACCTTCATAGACAGAGACAACAGTATGGTGATTACCATGGGGTAAAAGGGGAATAAATGGTGATGGAAGGAGACTTGACTTTGGGTGTGAACACACAATACAATATACAGATGATATATTATAGAATTGTACACTTGAAATCCATGTAATTTTATTAACCAATTCACCCCAATAAATTCAATAAATTTTTTGTATGAATCCTCATCCAAGGATATATTTTTCCTTTGATTTTTTTTTAAATATATTTTATTGATATTTCACAGAGAGGAAGGGAGAGGGATAGAGAGCTAGAAACATTGATGAGAGAGAAACATCAATCAGCTGCCTCCTGCACACCTTCCACTGAGGATGTGCCCGCAACCAAGGTACATGCCCTTGACCGGAATCGAACCCGGGACCTTTCAGTCCGCAGGCTGACGCTCTATCCACTGAGCCAAACCGGTTTCGGCTTTCCTTTGATTTTTAGAGAGAATAGGAGGTAGGGAGGAAGAGGGAGAGAGAGATATAAACATCAATGTGAGAGAGATACATAGATTGGTTGCCTCCTGCACCTGCACGCACCCTGACCGGGGCTGGAGATTTAACCTGCAACAACAATCGACCACAATCTAACCACTTGGCATCACCAGCCAGGGCTCAATAAGTTTTTAGAAAAGTACATTAACTAGAATACCATCTTAATCTATATTTTATTAATAGTTATTTGGGTTTTTGCTTTAAGTAAAAGTTAAATTATATAAAATATGATACATTTTATTCAGTGGTTCTCAACCTTTCTAATGCCGCGACCCTTTAATACAGTTCCTCATGTTGTGGTGACCCCCAACCATAAAATTATTTTCGTTGCTACTTCATAACTGTAATTTTGCTACTGTTATGAATCGTAATGTAAATATCTGTGTTTTCCGATAGTCTTAGGTGACCCTGCTAGCGGTTCTCAACCTGTGGGTCGTGACAGTTATGAAGTGGCAATGAAAATAATTTTATGGTTGGGGTCACCACAACACGAGGAACTGTATTAAAGGGTCACGGCATTAGAAAGGTTGAGAACCACTGAATTTTAAATGATGTAAAACTGCAGGTAAAAATTTATGAAGACCCATTTTATTGATGTGGATACTGAATTTTTGAAGTTAGTTTTATTATATTGATATTGCTGAATTAGAAAATGAGTTGAGAGAATATATTTATTTTAATCAGTATATTTGTAACATAATAGGGTATCAGGTAAGATGTTTTCAAGTTAAGTAGTTATTATCTTTGGATAATGTGATTTGGGAGGTGAGGTTTACTTTTCTGTAAATTTTTATGACTGTATAATCTTAAGAAATATATTTTATAAATGAAAAAACTCACAATTGAACGCCTTACTGGGATTAGAGCAGAAAAAAGAAAATCTCTCTTACTTGACCCATTTGCTAATGAGACCACCACCTTATGTTTAATTTTGGAACCCAAGCCAACAACTTTTCCCAGATACATGTCTGAATATTTCCTTTATGTCAAAAACTCATATGGCAAGATTGGAGGGAAATATTTACAGACTATCACTTCACTAGCTAAAACAAACAAACAAAAAACACCTCTCATTAATATTTAACAAAAAGAGGTAGAGTGGGAGTGCACTGACCACAAGTGGTCAGCTCCTTGATTAAGTGTCTACCCGCTGGTGGTTAGTACATGTCATAGTGACCGGTCTTTCTGCTGTTCAGTCAAATTACATATTAGCCTTTTATTATATAGGATATCAAATATAGAATACTTAATTCAAAAATAATTCTGTGAACTGGAGAAGCATTATAGAATTAAACATTTTACTTTCTCACTCAGCTAGGTAGTATATTTATGGAAACAATACTTAAAATTATAATGTAATTGGCCCAGCCCGAGTGGCTTAATGGTTGAGTGTCAACCTATGAAGCAGAAGGTCACGGTTCGATTCTCTGTCAGGGCACAGGCCTGGGTTGTGGGCTTGATCCCCAGTGGGGAGCATGCAGGAGGCAGCTGATCAATGATTCTCTCTCATCAGTGATGTTTCTATCTCTATCTCCCTCTCCCTTCCTCTCTTAAATAAATAAAAATATTTAAAAATTATAATGTATTTGGTTTTATTCTTGGTATGCAATATTATATTGGCTATATTAGCTACAGGTGTACAGTATAATGTACAATTTGTTTATTTCTGAATGTAAAATGTCTTGAATTTTGTTTCTGATATTTTCATATACAATATGTAATTTGATTTACCATTAATTATATTTATTATTTAACATTCATAAAGGAAAATTTTAATTGTTTTACATTCAGAAAATACTTGCAACAGTAAGGTTAAGTAAGTTAGGATTTAAGTGATGGAAAATTTTTGCAAACAAACCTACAGCTTTAGAAACATAAAAAAAGAAATGCAAGTCTTTGTTAAGCTGACTACTAAAAACAGTATTGAATCAAAACTCAGATATCCACTTTTAGAAAATGTTTAAATGATTTTTTAAAGAAAATAACTCAAAACCTTATAAGATTGCATTAATGTTAGAAAGGTTCATTGTCACATGCATTTTGTAGGACTTTTAGTTTCTAAGTACGGATTTCAAAGAGACAAACCTTTTGTAAATTGTAATCTTGATTGAAATTTCAAGGTCTGGGACCTAGGAACAAGTTCTGAATGGCCATCTGGGCTCTGACCAGAAAATGAGCTCAGCACTTGACCAGGTCCTATCCTCTGCTCATTTCTGAAGAGTGAATAATGCTGCTCAGATGTCTCAGGAAACTGAAGAAAGAAAGAAATTATTATATTTGTAGTGAATTGTGATTATTGCCAAGAATATAGAAAAATATCCAAAAATATTTATGTTCTTGCATGAGCCACATATCACTTCATAATTTTTGAAGAATTATCTGAAAGTAATATCAATATGCATTAAAACTCATAAGAAAATATTACAAGAAAGATTAAAAAAATCCTATGTAAAGATTTCTCCAAGAGTTTAAAGTTGAGTATATATTGAAACAGTGTGCTTAACTTCTCATTTTGGTTAACGGAATGTGCTTAATCATCATCCAGACTCATCCTATACATTGACACAAACACACTCCACTACCTTAGTCTCTGCCTACAGATAGGAATATTAGTAATTACTAATAGTTGAGACAGTATGTAATACACAAAACAGCCCTGAATGCAAGTAAAATAATGTCAATTGTCGTTGTTGTTTTTTTGCCTTGTCAATAACTTAGGGCCAATCATGAGAAGGCAGAGTTTTTTAGAAAGTACAAGAATGCTGGGATAAATTAGGGAAATTCAAACTAATAGTACAATGGGGTACCACCTTACACCAGTTAGAGTGGCCATTATCAACAAGACAAGCAATAACAACTGTTGGGGAGGTTGTGGGAAAAAGGGAACCCTCATTTACTGCTGGTGGGAATGTAGACTGGTACACCACTATGGAAAGCAGTCTGGGGATTCCTCAAAAAATTAAGAATAGAGCTACCATATGACCCAGCTACCCCACTTCTGGCTATATACCAGAAAAACTCAAAATCATTTACTGTATATGCAAAGATATATGCACCCCTCTGTTCATTGCAGCATCATTCATGGTGGCCAAGACATTGAGACAACCAAAGTGCCCTGTGATAGAGGACTAGATAAAGAAGATGTGGTACATATACACAATGGAATACTATTCAACCTTAAGAAAGGATAAAATAACATCATTTACAACATGGATGGACCTTGAGAACATTATGCTAAGTGAAATAAGTCAGACAGAAAAAGCTAAGAACCATATAATTTCACTCATGTGTGGGATATAAAACTGAAACTTATGAACAAAAACAGCAGTGTGATGGTTGCCAGAGAGAGGGGGTAGGGGGAGCAGGGGGTCCTAATATGAGGTGACAGGAGAAGATTTGACTTTGGGTGGTGGGCATATAGTCCTATATACAGATTTTGTAACTTAGAAATCCACACATGGAACCTATATGTTCATGTTGACCAATGTCACCCCAATAAAATTTAATTTAAAAAACAAAGATAAACGTGTTAAGTACTGTTAAAAAATAATGCTGTTATAAATAGAAGGCAGCAGGAAACTAGGAAGACCAAACAGGAGATGCATTGAATTCATAAAAGAAGCCATAGGCATAAGACTACAGGAGCTGAGCAGAGCTGTGAGGACAGGGCATTGTAGACATTACAGGTTAATAACATCCCCAGAAGTAAGAGCCAACTCAATACACACAAAGGCAAAGGTTTTAAAAAATTCAAGATGCTAAGCAAACATTTTATTGAAGACATTACTTTCATTATTCCAAGCAACTCTTAGAATTTTTCCTCTTTGGGCCTTGGGATAGGTACTTTTGACTTGCAAGAAAGGCAGAAAAATTATTGGCAACATTAGACAGTATATTTTGTTTTCAATGCTGTACATTTCCCTTTTTAATGCCATTTCTAACTTGTTGGGGCCCAGCCACTACTCCCTCACATCAACATATTTTCTCCCTCTCAGGTTCCTCAGCTTCTTATATGCCCATGATTCTATTGTCAGGACACAAGAGGATTCCATGATCAAAACATCTTGGTTTGAATATGTGAATTGCCTATTTTTCCCAGTGGAGAAATGAACCTAAATAAAGAGTGTCTCAAATTGGAATTCCAGAAAATTTACAACAGAGGTAACTCTGAAACTACTACAGGTTATGTCACATGAGTGATTGCCTTCTTTACTTGTGCCTAGATGTAGACTCTTGTGGTTATAATGCAAGTCATGTGCCTTTCAGGCTCCTGATTACTGAAACAAGGGAAGCAGGGTAGTGTCCTGTTGGAGAATGGGTGAACAATTTTAGCTGCTGCGGTTTCAATTCATAATCAGAAGACATGTGAAATCAGCATAGAAGCTGCATTCAATAGCTTAGCCCTATAGTCTCTGTCTCCGTCTTTCTCTCTCTGGAAACCAAGTCTTGTCACCCCTTCCAGCAGCCGTGGGTTCTGAACTATAATAATGTAGTAGGCAGTTAGACATGAGCAGAGCAGGAACAACAGGCCAGGTATAGAAGGTCACCAGATTGGAAAGCCCCAGATGCCTAGCAAAGGACCATTGTAGGGTGGGCCCTCACCCCCAGGGTGAACTTTCCTCCCCTAGCATATTACTGGTCATTGGGTTTGGACCACCCTTTCCTCCCTAGAGTTAATGTATAGGCCTCAGTTGTAATTCAACTCCAGGTCCAGAAAAGCAGCAAAACCAGACAAGCAATCCCACGCTGACGTCAGAAGTAGCTGCACTGGATAATGACCCCTGCCTGGGCTCTGAACAATTAATCAGTAGAGATGTAGATCCTAAAAGGACACACCTAGAAAGCTATTAAATATTCTATTGAGATCTTCCCATGGGACCTCCCCTAAACTCTCCACCCTTAAAACCCTTAGGATGGAGGACCCAGCATGCTCTCCCTCCTGGGATCATGCCTGCAGTTTTCCATCCCCTTCCCTTTCTCTTTCCACTCCCCCTTCCTCCTGGCACATTACATTACCTTCCTCACTCCCTAGCTCTAGGCCTGTCCTTTGCCTCCATAACTTGTTTCCTCAGCCCATTTTTTTAAACAAATTACTTCTTCTACCTCTATGATTTTATAAATAAACTAGTGACCTGATGCACAAAATTGGTGCACATTGAAAGGGAATTAATTAGAGGAAATATTTTAATATTGCTATTTGTGCTTTTTCTATAATAGAAGTATCAATGATGAAAGAAAATTACTAAAATGTATACGAAAATCTTCCTCCTGTCAGAGTCTGGGGCATGTCACGGGAACCAGAGTCAAGTCTCTGCCCACCACATGTGCCTCGAAATCACACAAGATCCAGACCTGGCCGGCCCCACCCCCATTGGCCTAGATCCATACCTGGTTGGCCCCACCCCAGTCAAGCCCTGCCAGGTGTGTGGGGGGGCTGTGGCCTCAGGTCGCCTGGCCAGGAGCCAGGGCAAGGGGCACACCTTGAAGTTCCCTGGCCCAGGCCAGGAGGTGTGGCCTGAGGTCCCCCAACAAGTCCTGCCATGTGGGGGGTGTGGCCTGAGATCCCCCATTAAGCCCTGCTGGGCAGGGCGCACAGCCTCAGGTACCCTGCCCAGGCCCAGCACCAAGCAGCCTCAGGTCCCTGCTGATTGCTCTTAAGGCTCAGTACAGAAAACCAGCCTCCGCTGTGGGCACAGACATCTTGTTATGGCATGATGATCAATTTGCATATTCCCTCTTTATTAGATAGGATGTTCTCTTTCTTAATATACTTTTATTGACTTCAGAGATGAAGGGAGAGGGAGAGAAATACAACCATCAATGATGAGAATAATCAATCGGCTGCCTCCTGCACGCTCCCTACTGGGGATTGAGCCCACAACCTGGGCATGTGCCCTTGACCAGAATAAAACTCAGGACCCTTCAGTCTGCAGGCTGATGCTCTATCTGCTGAGCCAAACCTGCTAGGTTAAATAAATATTATCTTATAGTTGGAATCTTGGTTCTGAATTCTTTCTCAGCCAGAACTCAAATACTGAGGTTGCTGAATCCAGGTCTGATCTGACCCACCAATGTAATACATGGTGCTGTTCCAGCTGTCCACAACAGAAAGTCTTTCAGCTGTGGGGTTTTTATTTTGGTGCTAACGACAGTGAACTGACAGACTGCTTTTTATTTTCTGACAATCAGCAAATGGTTTGGCTGGAAAGCTTCTATGAATGACATAATACCAGGTATGAAAGAAACATGTTCATTAAATATGTCTCCCTGTGGAATGGATCTGGTTTGTACATTAAGACACTTGCTGCACACACCCATAAGCACTAGCTCATTCCTTCCCCTAAATACTCACTTTCCATCATGTAGTTATGTAGTCTTAATATTAGTGAACATAAATGTGTTTTCTATACCCTTGAATTATTATTCCCATTTAAAGTATCTTTACACTTCTTGGTTTGGAATAGGCTAAGAAAATAGAAATCAAATACGAATTAACACAGCAAAGTAGTGAAACTTGATGGAAAGGACACTTATCACCTTCCTTTTTTTTTATAAAGTTGTCTGTCATTTCTGTTTTATGATTCATTTCCCCTTCATATTGTAACAAATGAACAAAACCCAGCACAATTTTATATCAAACAAGGGGTAGTAGAGATTTGAAATAGTGATATAACTTACAACAGCTACTGCTCAAATGGTATAACTTCATTTAAAGCAACATATCTGTTTCTGTCAGTACTCTTGGTACTCTCACTGACTTGGTTCAGAGTATGAGCAAGTTAGTTGATCGCTTTCCTTAAGCTTCCTAATTTATTAAGTTACCAATTTTGTTTCCTCAGAGAGATAATGTAGGTTGTTTATTGTCTATATAAAGGGCCCCTAGAGCCCATCATATCAAACACAAACTGCCAATCCTATATAATAAAGAGGCAATATGCAAATTGTTCATCACTCCAACACACAAGATGGCCACTCCCATGTGGTCAAAGATGGCCACCCCCATGTGGACACAAGATGGCTAGCAAAAGATGGCTGGCAGGGGAGGGCAGTTGTAGGTGATCAGGGCAGTAGGAGCAGGCAGTTGGGAGGGACCAGGACTATAAGGGAGGGAAGTTGGGGGTGATCAGCCTTCAGGGGAGGGCAGTTAGGGGTGACTGGGCTCGCAGGGGAGGGCAGTTGGGGGGAACCAAGCCCCAACTGCCCTCCCCTGCCAGCCCGGTCACCCCCAACTGCCCTCCCCTACAGGCCTGGATCCCCCCCAACTGTCCTCTGCCAGCCCAGTCACCCCTAACTGCCCTCCCCTTCAGGCCTGGTTGCCCCTAAATGACCTCCCCTGTAGGCCTGGTTCCCCCCAACTGCCTTCCCCTGCAAGCCTTGTCCCTTCCAACTGCTCTCCCCTGCAAGCCTGGTCCCCCCCTAACTACCCTCCCCTGCAGTCCTGGTCACCCCCAACTGCCCTCCCCTGCAGGCCTGGGTACCCCCAACTGCCCTCCCCTGCAGGCCTGGGTCCCCCCCAACTGTCCTCTGCCAGCCCAGTCACCCCTAACTGCCCTCCCCTACAGGCCTGGTTGCCCCTAAATGCCCTCCCCTGCAGGCCTGGTTCCCCCCAACTGCCTTCCCCTGCAAGCCTTGTCCCTTCCAACTGCTCTCCCCTGCAAGCCTGGTCCCCCCCTAACTGCCCTCCCCTGCTGGCCCGGTCACACCTAACTGCCCTCCCCTGCTGGCCTGGTAGCCCCTAACTGCTCTTCCTTGCTGGTCTGGTTGCCCCTAACTGCCCTCCCCTGCAGGCCTCCTCACCCCTGACTGCCCTCCCCTGTAGGCCTGGTTCCCCCCAACTGCCCTCCCCTCCCGGCCTTGTAACCCCCAACTGCCCTCCCCTGCAGGCCTGGTTCCCCCCAACTGCCCTCTTCTGCAGGGCTTGTCCCCCCTCAACTGACCTGCCCTGCAGGCCTGAGTCCCCCAACTGCCCTCCCCTGCTGGCCTGATCACCCACAACTGCTCTGCCCTGCCAGCCATCTTTTGGCGGCCATCTTGTGTCCACATGGGGTGGCCATCTTTGACCACATGGGGGTGGCCATCTTGTGTGTTGGAGTGACAGTCAATTTGCATATTACTCTTTGATTAGTTAGGATAAATTTTTCTAACTCAGAAGAGTCAGTATACAACTTGATTTCATTTGATTTATCTTAATTCATAGGATCATTATCAGAAACAAGTTGATGCTCAGGATCGACCATGGGTCTAAAGCTGCATGTTGAGTTGTCTATTCTTTATATGAATAAAGAAGCATTGATAACTAAGAAAATAAATGACAAGATTAATCTCTGTGCTGTGGTGTTATTTGATTTTTTGCATAATTATCATATATGTCACATTTTCTTCTCAAGTAAATTCATATACAATTTCAGAAATATATACCTCTAACCCTGACTTGGTCCCAAGTATCCCAATTATTGTAGAATGGTAGTGTTTCTCAGCCTTCTTCAAGTCTTTTTTTTTTTTTTTTCAAGTCGTAAAGCACAGATTGGTATTCATAATTGGCTTCTGAAAAACTAATAATGTTCTAGTGTTGCCATGAGTAATGCAAACCAGACATTTGAATTTCATCTGGAAAATGAAATTTTAGATGTGCCTGCCTCTTTCTTGAGTTAGAAAATAAAAACTTCAACTTTCAAATTTCATATTTTAAACAACTTTCTTCTACATTGTTAAGCATTATATAGTATAAGATTAGGGAGGAGCTTTGTATCTGAACAACATTAATACTAATGGATTTCAAAATGAATATTTTTGACCTTATTGTACATATATTATTAAGATCATATTAATTTTAATCTAACATTATACTCAATTTTGGAGGATTACATTGCTGTTTAAAAATACACAAAAATTCCCAGCTGATGTGGCTCAGTGGTTGAATGTCGACCTATGAACCAGGAGACCATGGTACGATTCCTAGTCACCGCACATGCCTGGGTTGTGGGCTTGATCCCCGTGCAGGAGGCAGCTGATCAATGATTCTCATCATTGATGTTTCTATCTCTCTCTCCCTCTCGCTTCCTCTCTGAAATCAATAAAAATATATTAAAAAAATAAAAATAACTCACCATATTAGTTTGTCCTATATAATGAGGCTACATTTAATATATAAAATTGAATATATTATTATTTGTATATTTAAAAGTACCAGGGGGACTATTAATATTCATTGTGACAGGATTTCAAGTAGTACATGTAAGGAATATGACACTTGCAACACTAATTAATGCTACTTAATAAGAAGTGGAATTCTATTTCTTAAGTAATATTCTATCTAATAAAGAGGGAATATGCTAATTGACTGCCATGCCCTCAAAGATGGCAGCACTCACAGCCACAAGATGGCAGCGCCCAGTCCCCTCAGCCCTGCTGGGGTGGCAGGCACATGGCATGGCCGGGCCCGCCCCCAGGCAGGTCTGGCAGCTCCACATGCCTGCCTCTGGAGTCCCCCAGTCTCCTCAGCCCCCAGCCACCTAGGGCAAGCCCTAGGCAAAGGCAAGCCTAGGATGGTGGCTGCCCAGCCACCCAAGGCTGGCCCAAGGGACAACCAAATGACTGAACAAGCAGCCTGTGTGGGGTGACCAGGCCAGCAGGGGGGTTAGTGAGGGATGACCAAATGACTGAACAGCAGGCTGCATGGGACAAGTGGACTGGCGTGGGGGCCATGAGGGGCAACCTGGCTGGGGGGGGGGGCAGTTGGGGGCAACCAGGACAGCAGGGGGGGCTGTTGGGGGCAATTAGGCTGGCAGAGGGGCAGTGAGGGGTGACTAGGCTGGCGGGGGTGCAGTTAAGTGTGACCAGGCTGGCAGGGGGAAGGGGCAGTTAGGAGCAACCAGGACAGCAGGGAGGGGGCAGTTGGGGGCAACCTGTCTGGCAGCGGGGGACAGTTGGGACAACCAGGACGGCAGGGCGTCCAGTGAGGGACGATCAGGCCTGTGAGAGGGGGGCAGTTAGGGGTGACCAGACAGGCAGACAGGTGAGCAATTAGGAGCCAGCAGTCCAGGATTGGGAGAAGGATGTCCAACTACCAGTCTAAACCAGCAGTCAGACATACTGGCAGTTGGACATCCCCTGAGGGTTCCCGGATTGGAAAGGGTGCAGGCTGGGCTGAGGGAACCCCCGTGCATAAATTTCATGCACCAGGCCTCTAGTACTTCAATAACAGGAATTTTGCCCTCATTGATATTCAACTCATTGCTTCCTTATACAGCAGAGTTAAAATTAGACTTTTTTGACTAAGCATAATCCTAGCTAAAATGATTTTTTGGTTGCCTTATACCAGTGGTCGGCAAACTGCGGCTCGTGAGCCATATGCGGCTCCTTTGGCCCCTTGAGTGTGGCTCTTCCACAAAATACCACGGCCTGGGAGAGTCTATTTTGAAGAAGTGGTGTTAGAAGAAGTTTAAGTTTAAAAAATTTGGCTCTCAAAAGAAATTTCAATCATTGTACTGTTGATATTTTTCTCTGTTGACTAATGAGTTTGCTGACCACTGCCTTATACCATGCTCCCAAAAGAATTAGCTTCACAGAGCAAATCAGCATTCATATAATTCAATATGCCATCATTTCTTACTAACTTAATGAAGAGAAGTTATTTTTAAAAAGGTGTTCTTCAGCACATACTTAGCTAGGAAATGTGCATCATATCAAAAGTTGTGATAGCAGAGTGAACAATTATATTCCAGAAATATTCATATCTGAATAAAATATGAGCAGCAAAAGGTCATAATTTACTTGGATTTTATAAATGTCTGAGTTTCCAATTTATCGTATAAGTAAAATGCCTTTGTTCAATTTTTTTGGTTGAATAACAAAGATGACGATTTAAAAATCTTCATTTGAAGTAAATATCTGGTATTCTTGTTGATATATATACTACACCTTGGAATAGAGGTCATAATTTCAAATGTCTATAGAACTCAGCCCATGTAGAAAAAAGAATTGTGAATCAGAAAAGTATAAAAAAAGGAGTAGTGGCAAGGATTGTGAAAAAATCCAACTCTAGCACATACTACCATTGAGATTATAATTAATTAAAAATACTTCTGAACCTTATTTTTAATTTGCTAAAATATTAATAAAAACCACTATATAAAGTTATTGTAATGATTATTATCTATAATGTGTTTATTGAGCTTAGCCACCACTGAATGGCACAGAAAAAGAGTTTAATATATAGTGAAAATATATGTCCTGGCTTCCCTGGAATAGTCTCAGCTTTTTTCTCTTAAAAGTGTTCAAGTTTTTAGATATATCAATATAGCATATTATTATTATTATTTTATTAAATTTATTGGGATAACATTGGCTTATAAAATAATATAAGTTTCAAGTTATATTATTCCAGGTTATTGAATTTGGTTGTGTATAGTCTTTCATAGTATCTTGTATAATCTTTTGTATTTTGTGGTGTCCATCATAAATTCTACTTTTTATTTCTGATTGTATTTAAGTAATTTTCTTTTTCCCTTAGTGAATTTAGTGAGAAGTTTGTCATTTTTATTAATCTTTTTAAAGAACCAGCCGTTTGTTTCATTAATTTTTACATTTTCTATCTGTTCTCTATTTAATTTAATTCTGGATATGTGTGTGTGTGCATGCATGTGCGCGTGTGTGTGTGTTAACATTATTTTTTTTCTTCTGACTTTGAGCTGGTTTTCTTTTTCTTTAAGATGTAATATTAGGTAGTTTATTTGGAATCTTTCTTGTTTCTTGATGTAGGCCTGTAATCATATAAAGTTCCCTTTTCTTATCACATTTGCTGATTCCCAAGGTTTGATATGTTATATTTTTATTCTCATTTGTCTCCATGTATCTTTTTTATTTTTTATTTAATTTATTGGTATGACACTGGTTAACAATATTATACATGTTTCAGGTACACAATTTCACAACACAACATCTATACGCTGTATTGTGTGTTCACTACCCTAAGGTAATTCTCCTTCCATCACCATTTAGCCCCTCTTTACCCTCCTCCAGTTAGGAATCACCACACTGTTGTCCCTGCTCATGACTTTTTTCTCTTCTTTTTTCTTTTTTTGCTCAATCCTCCACCCCCTTCCCTGACAGCTGTCAGCCTTTCTCTCTCCTTTTATTTCTTGTTTGACCCTGTCATTATTTAGTAGCATGCTGTTTAATCTTCACATACTTGTGTTTTTTCCACTTTGTTTTTGGAGTTTATTTCCAATTTTAAAGCCTTTGTGGCAGGAGAATATGCATGGTATGATTTCTTCTTAAATTTGTTGAAGCTAATTTTGAGTCCCAACATATGGTCTAACCTTGAGAATGTTCCATGTGTAGTAAAGAAGAATGTATAATCTGGTGTTCTTGGATGAAAGGGCCTATATGTATTGTCATTTTGGTCTAATATGTCATTTGCTATTTGGATGATCTATCCATAGCTGTCAATGGGTTATTTAGGTCCCCAAATATGATTGTGTTTTTGATAGTTTCTCCCTTTAGTTCTCTTTGGAGGTGCTTTATATATGTCACTGCTCCCTGATTTGGGTGCATATATAAGTATTATGTTTTCTTGATGTATTGTCACCTGTATCATTATAAATATATATATATATATATATATATATATATATATATATATATATATATATATATATTTGTTTCTTATTGCCTTTGTTATCTTGAAATCTATTTTGTCATATATAAGCATGGCTAAACCCACTTTTCTCTGGAAACCTTTTGCTTGGAGAATCATTTCCCACCCTTTCACTTGAGTCTACATATGTCCTTGCAGCTGACATGTGCCTTCTGAAGGCAACATAGGATTGGGTTTTATATTTGGTCCAATCTGCTACTCTGTGCTTTACATTTATGGTTATTATTGATGTCTGAAGATTTCCTATAACTATTTTATCTTTTATCTCTGGTAGCTCTATGTCTCCATTATTTGTTTTCCCTTGTGTTTCCATCTGTTATTTTAGTTTGATGATATTCTATGATTTTCTTTCTGATTCCTTTTTTTAATGTATTATGTGTCTCAATTCTGGATGTGTGTGTGTGTGTGTGTGTGTGTGTGTGTGTGTGTGTGTTTACCATTATGTTTATGCAAAAGTAAGTTTCATATATAAGGAATCTTTCATTTCTAACTGCATTTTATCCTCATTCCCTTTGCAAATTCAGACCTTTACCCCATCCCCTTCTGTATTTTTTTTGTCACAAATTATCCTTATTTATGCTGTGAGTTCACTTCTAAATTGCAGTGGCTATTGTCTTCTTCCTTCTTTTAAAAATGTTTTCATTTTTTTAAGCTTTATATTATTTTTAAGTGCAAATAACTCTATTTTAAATAAGGGTTACATTTCCCTACTTCTATCTGCCCATTAGTCATCTTACTCATAGTTTTGCATCTTTTTTTCTTTTTGTTTCATGTATAATGACCCCCTTCAATATTCCCTGTGATTCAGATCTTGTGGTTTTAAATTCCCTCAGCTTCTGCATGTCTGGAAAAGTCTTTATTTCTCCTTCATATCTAAAGGATAACTTTGCTGGATATATTAATATTCAGTGGCTGCCAGACCACTGCTGCTGAATCTTTGCACTCTGAATCTGTACCAGTCACTGGATTCAGCTTCAGTACATGCAGAACATGCTACAATTATGCTGGATATATCACTCTTTCAATAGTGTGACTATTTGATTGCCCTCTCTCCTTACTTGTAGTGTTTCTGGTGAAAAAATTGATGATAATCTAATGGTATTTCCTTTAAAAGTTACTATCTTCTTTCCCTTGTCTGCATTAAGAATTCTTTGTCATCAATTTTTAGCAGTTTTAATATAATGTGAAATAATTTATTGAAATAAGTGTTCTGTTTGCTTCTTGTATTTGAGGATTGAGTACTGTCAGTAGGTATTTGTTTGATATTTCCTTATGGTTCGATTTGGGTTATGCTTTTTAGCTGGGATATTGAGAAAGTATGAGTTCTGTTCAGTTCATATCAGAAGACACATATATTTGGTTTGTCTCATTATTGGTGATGTTAAATTTGATCAATTAGTTAAAGTATTGTTATATTTTATCACTGTAAAATTATATATATTCACTTGAAAACCTGTGTTTTGGATCAGTAGATGAAGTAAACAACAACCACAGGCTTCCAATGCTTAATGCTTAGGTGCTCAACTGAAGAAGAAATTATATTCAGAGCACAAAGAAAAGCTGATATCCCTCTTGTGACTTTAATTTTCTTGGTATTTGTGAAATTTTTATAACTGAAATTCAAATTGAACTACAGATTAATTGGCATAAAAACTCACTGGGGTCAAATACTATTTACAAATATTTGTTTATTCAATACCCAGTGAACATTGCATTGTGGAATTATATTTCAATAAGACCTAAATAAACCATCTGGTTAAAAGTCTTTTTTTTTGTTTGGAATATTTCCAGAGACAAAATCTTGATAATCTGATTCTTGAAAATAAACATATCTTAAGAGCTGGTATATTGAGAATATAGTTGATAGGACCCTTTGAGACAAGAATTATAAACTCCACTTTTTTTTTCTAAAAAATTGGGAGATGCATTGCACTGTTCAATTCAAATACAAATTATTTATTGCACAAATGCTGGTAGGAATTGAAAAATTAAAAAGAAAATCCTAAATCTCACCATGTGGCTTTCCAGTTTTAATGCCTTGCCAGTATCTGCGTATTCACATCTGAAGCTTACATAGTTTTATTTGTACACTAATTCATTTACTCCAAGCTAAGGGGTGAGTATGGACAAACTTGTAAAGGTTAAATGGAAAGAATGTTTTAAGCTTTTGTGTTCATTCTTTTAAAAAAAATGTATCTTTATAATTGAAAGTATTACAGATGTCCCCTTTCCCCGCCCATTGACACTTCTACCCTACTCCTTCCCCCTCCCCAGGCCTTCCCTGCACTATTGTCTGTCCATGGGCTATGCATACATGCATATAAAATCATTGGTCTTCCAGTCTCACCCTTCCCTCTGAAATACATCAGTATGTTGAATGCTTAAAAAAATAATTATAAACTCCAAATATGATTTGGTCCATGCCTTCACCATCTCACAAGTGTGTGTCACACCTGATCTCCTTCTGTCCAATCTCTAGCACTTTAACAAGTCCTTCACATGACTTCAAAATACAACCTGTAATTCTCTGTTTATGTTGCTACCCCATTCAGTATTTCTCTTTTTTCCTCACTGAACACCAAATATTTTTTTTTAATTGTGGCATTTTAAGAAATATATAATATGGTATCCCCCCAATATTTTTTTCCAAACCTGATCTTGAACTGTCTACCTTCTCCACTCAATGCCCAGTACTCTTCTGGAACACTATAATTTGTCCTATTCCCAGAACATACCATGAATACACATTTATGCCTCTGTCCTTTTTCAAAGTAAAGTGTTCCAGACAAGCATAATCTCATATACACTTACAAAAATATTCTCATTTCCAAAAATCCAAATTAATTGATATACATTTGATGAACATTTCTATAATCTTCATAATGAGTATGAATGTTTACTCTCCTCTCAGTGTTCTATAATCTTCTGTACAGAAGTCTTTACCTTTGGCCAGATATGTTAGTTGCATTCAAATATGCCTCATTGATTAGATTATATGTTTCCCAAAAATATACAATATATCTTATCTTCAATGTCTAATCCTTTGATACATAGAAGATGCTTCAGGAATAATAAATCCAGGAAACTGGCTGTATAGAAGCATAATATGCAACATTATAGAAAATTACCATTCACTCAATATTAAGCTAAGAACCCCAGAATTCAGTTTTGTTTATTCACATTTATTACTCACTTATTAGTGATTAACAGGTAAGAATTTCCTTGTTGTCTTGCAGTAATTGCATGTCTACATATTTCAAAAAGATTGCTTTTAGCAAAGTAAGTTGTTACCCTGTTTATAAACTCTTTCTTATTTGTACTGGAGATGGGTACATCTGTATATTAGAGACTAAAACTCACCACCAACAGACTAACTTCAAAAGCCTGATTATTTTAAACTTTCTTACTTTTTAAAATGCTCTTGACTCGAACATCACCACATTTGCCCCAGAATACCAGCTATCTATATCAATGCCTACTGTTTTAGTCACTTTTTATCTCACTTCCAAATCTTCCTTGATCTCCAGGGAAGACATTGCATGATATCTTTATTTTGTTTTTTAATTCCATTTTCATGTTTATGGAAATTATAAAGCATTATGGGTGAGCCATTAAATAACTGCAATGTCATAACAGAAGAGACTAAGTGCTTCCACAAGTTTATTCCTCACTTCTCTTATATAACCTTCAAATAATCCTAATCCTCAACTCAGTTGCTTGGATAGGAGGTTTTGAGACTAAAACTGTTTCCCAATAGAATAGAAAACCTGCTCTAAAAATTATTCTGTATCCCTACCTCTGCAGCTTCCTCAAAGCTGGATTAAGAGCAACAGTGTCTAATATGCAAATATGCTTGATTTTATCTAATAATTCTCATTGAAGGTAATTACTTTCAAAGACATCTTAGATAAATTTCTCATTAAATTAAATATTAACAGCAACAACAACATCTGACACTGAATAAGGTAACTGTGTTAAGGAAACACTCTCACTAGATATCTTTTGTAGATTTGTGTAGAGAATTACCAATAAGCAAATGTAGCATTTCTTTTCAAAATAGAATTTTGGAGCTTTTACAATAAGTGAATTCTGTTGAATACTTGGGGCAATTCCACAACCATTTTAAATAGACTGTACAGTCAGTGATGATTCACAATAACCATACATTGGAGTTTTATAAGTGTGCATGTGCTTTTAATGGATACATAAGTGTTGTATAAATATTGGTTTACATTAACAATTCTTTCAGGGTTTTATGGAAATATTTATGAATAAATATTGCAGACAGATGCTTATTTTTGAAGAGATTTTTAGAATTTATCAATGAATTTTATTGGATTTGAAAGAATTCTCTATGACTAAATATCTACAAAGTCAACACTGAAATTAATAGAAAAAATGGTCCATAATTAATTTTTTACTTACCATCATTTTTCAGAGATTCAGAAGATAGATAATATTTTAACTATTTCCCCCCAAACCCTAATAATGTAATGTTACATTAGTTTTATTGAAAAATAGTTTCTACTTAAAATTTTTCACTGTCAACACTTGTAAGATTATTCTATGTTTCAAGTTAAAAGAGCTCTATGAGTTTGGGAAGATAAGAGTACTTCATGCTTATCAACACTGGGCTTACTTACCAACCTATTTCCTCTACTTTTTAAATAGTTGGAATTCTAATCGAAAAAAAAATATTCTTTTTAAGTTCATTGTGATATCTTACCTCATGTTTGCATGCTCCAGAGATTAACATGGAGCCATGCATGGAACAAGTAGTTAATAAACATTCACATGAAGGAACAGAAAGGAGTAGGGGAGGGAAATCATATTAATGGCATCTACCCCTTATTAATACTTCATTCTGTGCCAGGAACTTTGATATTTATTTCACTTTTATTATGTTATTTATCTTTCACAATACTTCTGAGAACTGGAAAAATAGAGAATACAAACAATTTGTTTATGAAATGAAATAATATTTCTTTTAGCTAGAACCAAGTTCCCAGCCTATGTCAGATATTACATAATTATTATCAATGTGTATTAAAAAATTGAAGGAAAGCAAAATAAGAAGGCTGAGGAAAAGAAAAACAACTAAGTGGATTATTCTTTTCAATCTAAATTATACATCTGTATGATATTAAATATTCTGAAAATTTTGGTGTAGCTTGTTAACAAATTAATTTTTATGTATAGAAGTCCAAATTTATAGCAAAAACAATAAACTGAAAAATATAAAATATAATTGTTCCATCTATTTTTTTTAATCTTATCTTTTCTGAAGAAACTATTATTCGGCATAATATATTTCATGGAAAATATTCTCATAAGGTAACATCATTCTAATAAAATAGAACTTTAATAGCACCAAGGCCAGCATTGCATAATGTCCCCACTATACACAAAACCCCCCTCCCTACACACACACACACACACACACACACACACACACACACACACACACACGACTTACTCAAAGAGAGTAACAGTGATAACTGTTGCCAATTAGGTTTTCTTTCTACAGATGTTTTGGTAACCTATTGTAAAGTCATTTGAAGCCAGGAGGGACAATTTAGCTTACATACAATATATGTATGTTGGTACAAGTTAAAAGGCACTGACAATGAGTTTCAGAGAAAAGGCAGTGTTTGCTGTAGAACATAAACGTTTTTCTTCTAAGAGAAAAAGTTCATTAATCTCCTGGGAGCTTGGTCATCACATCACATAGCAAGACCGACCTATATAAATCAGAATTTACTTGTTTAAGGTTTGAATCACCTAATTAGGTCATTGACATGCAATTGAAACACTAACCTTGACTTTGTATGATAATTTTAAAATTTAGTTTTGTGGTATATTCAAATAAATGTCTGTATTGATTTCATTTCTAACTTTATGAACATTTCCACTTGTTGAATTAAAAGTTAAAATAAATCTTTGATTTAATTTATTTTGTAGCCCAACAATAAAAATACATTAGCAAATATCAGGTGTCTAATTTGAACTCTTGAGTTATAAAGGTGAGAGACACACAGAACTTTAATTTAGCTCTCTCTTTTTTCAACCAAGTTGCATATTTTGAATTTTGTTATTGAATTTGTTGGGGTGACATTTGTTCACAAAATCATACAGGTTTCAAGTGTACAACTCTACAAAGCACCATCTGCACACTGCATCGTGTGCCCATCACCCAAAGCAAAGTATCTTTCTGTCCCATTTATTCCCCTTTTGCCCAACTCCGCCTGCCCCCAACCTGTTTCCCTCTGGCTATCACCACACTGTGTCTATGGGGTATACATATATATATTTTTATTGCTTAATCCTTTCACATTCTTTCATCCAGCACACCAACCCACTTCCCCTCTAACAGCTGTATGTTTGTTCTATGTATCTATGCCTCAGTTTCTATTTTGTTCAACAGATTTTACATATAAGTGAAATCAAATGGTATATGTTTTTCTCTGTCACAAAAGGTAAGATTTCCTTCTTTTTTATGGCTGAGTAGTATAGCATTGTGTAAATGTTCCGCAGCTTCTTTATCCACTCATCTATGGATGGGCACTTGTGTTGTTTCCAGATCTTGGCTATTGTATATAACTCTGCAATGAATATAGGGATGCATATATTGTTTCAAGGAAGTGTTTCAGAGTTTCTTTGGATATATTCCCAGAAATGGTATCAAAAGGTAATTCCATTTTTAATTTTTTGAGGTTACTCCATACCGTTTTCCACAGTGGGTGCACCAATCTGCATTCCCACCAACAGTGCACAAGGGATCCCTTTTCTCCACATCGTTGGCAAATTGTTGTTTTGTTTTGTTTTGTTTTTATTGGTGATAGCCATTCTGACAGGCATGAAGTGTTATCTCATTATGGTTTTAATATGCTTCTCTCTGATGATTAGTGATTTTTCTTATGTCTATTGGCCATATATAAATCCTCTGTGGAGAAGTGTCTATTTATGTTTTTTTACTCATTTCTTAACTGGGTTGTTTGTCTTCTTGGTGTTCATTTGTATATTGCAACCTGTTTCAATAAAATGAGGGATGACGAAATGACAGACAACATACACACAGACAAGACTGACGCCGAGCTCGGTGAAGACTGCAGCATGTTTATTAACTGCGTAATGCCTTTTATACACAAAACACTGAATAGGAGGTCTGTCAAGAGGAATGTATTCTTTGTTCCTCTTAATCTCTAAGGGAGAGACAGAGCAGAAGGACAAATTCTCAGTACAGCAAATCTCAGTAAATAGTTACAGACTTCTTGGTAAGCTATGAAAGGTTGCTCTCATTCTACTGATAACTGCCATCCAAACAAGCCTGGGAAAACTGTGTGGGTAGGGGACCCATAACTTTAAAGAATAGCTTTAAAAGTCATTCCCTTGTGGCCAAACCCACCCCTCCTGTTTGCAGGCAAGAGGGAGCACATCTGTTTGCAGACTGTGCTTCTTTGGCACGTACACAGTTGGGAATGTTTCCAAGTTTTGCTGTTTGCAGCTTTTCCTTGGCTGATCTCTTCAGTTGTATAAGTTCTTGATATATGTTGTAAAATAAACGCTTATTAGATATATTATTGGCAAATATGTTCTCTCATTCATTGGTTTCCCTTTAGATTTTATTGATGGTTTCTTTTGCTGTGCAAAAGCTTTTTAGTTTGATATAGTTCCATTTGTTTATTTTTTTTCTTTTGTTTCTCCTGCCCATGGTGGTATATAAATCGCTAGGAGAAATTTCTGACATTTTACTGCCTAGGATTTTTTCTAAGATTTTTATGGTGTTTTGACTTGCATTTAAGTATTTAATACATTTTTAGTTTATTTTTTAAAGTGTAAGAAAGTGGTCTAGTTTTATTGTTTTTTTCACTTACATGTCCAATTTTCCAAAAATCATTTATTGAAGAGACTTTCTTTACCATATTGTATGTTATTTTCACCTTTGTCAAATAACAATTGTTCCTTAAGTCGTGGGTATATTTTTGGGCTATTCTATTGCATTGGTCCGTAAGTCTGTTTTTTTATGCCAGTATCATGCTGTTTGCTTACTATGGCCTTGTACTGTGATCTGATATCAGGTAGCATGATTCATCCAACTTTGTTCTTTCTCAACATTTTGTGGCTATTTGGGGTTATTTATAAGGTTCCATATAAATTTTTGAAAAAAAATTTCTAGTTTTGGGAAATATGCCATTGATATCTTGATAGGAATTCTTTTGAATCTATAGATTGCTTTAAGTAGTATGGACATTTTAATGATGTTAATTATTTCTATTCAAGGACATGATATATACTTCCACTTATTTGCATCTTCTTCAATTTCTTTCTTCAGTGTCTTATAATTTTTTGAGTACAGTTCTTTTACCCTCTTGTTTAAGTTTATTCATAAGTATTTTTTTATGCAATTGTAAATGGTATTGTTCTCCTAGTTTCCTTTTCTGAGAGTTCATTTTTGGTTTATAAAAATGTAAATGATTCCTGAATATTTATTTTGTTTCCTGGTACTTTACTCAATTCATTTATCAGCTTTAGTCTATTGGTATAATTGTTAGGGTTCTCTATATACAATATTATTTCATCAGCAAATAATGATAGTTTTATTTTTCCTTTTTAATTTGGATATATTTTATTTCTTCTCCTTGTCTGATTGGTATGGATAGGACTTCCAGTACTATGTTGAATAACAGTCATAAAAGCTGACTTCCCTGTCTTGTTCCTGATTTCAAGGGGAACACTTTTAATTTTTGTCCACTGAATATGATGTTGGCTGTGGGTTGTTCATATATAACCTTTATTATGTTGAGGTAGGTCCCCTCTATTCCCACTTTGCTGAGAGTTTTTATCATAAATGTGTGCTGGATTTTTCCTATTTTTTATTTTTTAATGAACTTGTAAACAAAAGAGCTCCCATCCAATATAATAAAAGTCTAATATGCTAAGTACCTGGTCATCTGATCCTCCGTTCAATCAATCAAAGCATAATATGCTAATGATATGCAACCACTCGCTATGACATGCATTGACTACCAGGGGGCAGACAGTGGACCAGTCAACCAGTTGCTATGACATGCACTGACTGCCAGGGGGCAGGCGCTCTGACTGGTAGGTTAACTTGCTGCTGGGGTCCAGCCAATCGGGACTGAGTGAGACAGGCTGGACACACCCTGGAGCCTTCCCACAGTCCCTCCCTGGCTAGCCAACCTCTCTCATGCCTTCTTGTCCCTGATCGTACACCGGTGGGGTCCCTCGGCCTGGCCTGCACCCTCTCACAATCCAGGACCCCTCAGGGGATGTCAGAGAGCTGGTTTCGGCCCTATCCCACAGGCCAGACCAAGGGGCCCCACTGGTGCACGAATTTGTGGACTGGGCCTCTAGTTTCAAAGTAAAAACAAAATCCCAAATCATATAGTTTACAGTGAATACATTTATGTAGACAACATACATACATATTCAGTTTTAAGATGTTAACTAAATTTCTGGGACAAAATTTTTTTATAATACCAAGAACATTATAGAGTTAATGCAGAGTCCTAAGGATAATCTAGTAGTCACTAAGTCTTTCTTAAATCTTCACTTTAGATGCTGTTTTTTCTAGCACAGGTAAGCAGGCAGTCTTTCATATGCTCAAACACTGGAGTCTTTGCTTGCTGCCATATCAGCTGGATTGCAAACAAGCAGCCAACCATTTTAAGAATGTTTTAACTGAACTTGCAAACCCTAAGAATGCACAATTGTGATAATACACAATTACAACCATCACAACTTTGAAGACTGTTCATGCCATTCTTCCGAAATGAGATCTCAAAGCAGTATAGTTCAAAGAAAAAGACTTCAAGAAAAAATTGGCATATGTACAATTTCTACGCTAATTTGTGTTGTCAACCAGTTAGTTAACTTTCCACTTGAAATAATGCAATAGATTCTATTGAATAGAAAACTGGACAACATGTTTCACTATCTCAGTTAATATTCACAATTACAGTGGCTACAACTCGGTACACAGCGTCACCAATTTTGCCCAGAGCTAGTTTACTAGTATACTAAAATTAAGTTCTTTACACCAAGTAAATTGTCCACAGTCACTGGCTAGTGTACATATGAACTAAAATTTATAGATGTGGGGAGAAACAATTTCTAGAGGCTGCTCTGAATATCTGCACTGCTTCTTCTGTTCATTGATTCATGCTTAGAAACCTGTGGGGGTTTGGGCCTGCTGACCCTACTCACTTGAAGAGGCTGCCTGCTGTGCTGCTATCTGTTTGAACATTGTCCGGCACCGCCTGTTCTGCTCCCAATCAAATGTGTAGTTATATTGGAGGTTCAAGGTTCTGAAAAGAATGAGGAATAGCTGCCTCAGGTATATGTAATCTGGGGCTTCCTCAAAGCGCAGCCCATGACAATAATTTAAGTACATGGCAAATTCTGCAGGAAACGCCTTACATAAAACTTCTACAGGACTGGACATCTTCTTTTCACTAATTTTTTTTTCATATTTGTGTTTCTCTGTTGCAGCTTTTAATCCTTGCCATGGCAGGCTGGTTCTATTAAAATACATCAAAATATATCTTAATGATTCCATGTCATTCCGGCAACTCTGTTCAATACCAAGATGTGTATTGATGCTAGCATATCGGGCAGTGCCAGTAAGATTTTTATCTTCTTTGTATGGTATGTGTTGCCTTGTCCTGTTGTCTCTGTACTTTTTGACCAAACCAAAATCAATAAGGAATAACTTATTACAGTGACCCATTAAGAAGTCATTGGGTTTAATATATCTGTGTATAAAGTTCTTTGTATGCACATATTCAATTCTACTGATCATCTGGTCAGCTAACATAATAGGGTTTTCAGTGTGAACCTTCTTAAACAGTTATTGAAGAGGTCTTCAAGGCTGGATCCAAGAAGGTCCATGACTAGCACATTGTAGTCTTATTCTTGACCATACCACCTTATGTGGGGGATGCCAACCCCACCCTAAAGAATCTTATAGTTTTCTCTCCTACAGCAACTGTAGGTGCCTAGCTTTCTGAGACTCTAGCTTCACTGCCACCTCCTCGCCATTGGTGATGTTGATCGCCACATAAATGTCCCTGAAGTAGTTAGACCCGATTTTCCCTACCAGTTTGTGTTTTCCTCCAACAATGAACTCAGCCTTGGAGCCACTGCTGCTCGCCATCCTGGAAGACAAAGGTGGAGGCTGGGGCCCAGCCTGCACACCTCTTAGAGGAGGATGCGGGCCTCTGGTCCCGTCTCCTGAGCAAGGCTGCAGAGGTGGGTGAAAGGGAACTGAGCACAGCCCTGAATCTACCAAGGGGAACTCTATCACCACTGCCCAGTCAGGTTTCCTTTTGCTAGGCTGAAGTTTATGCAGAGTTCTTGCGGTTCCCAGGCTAGGCCATTTGTGTCTGGGTGGCCTCCATTGCCACATTTAGACAGGGACCTCCAGGGCTGGAAAAGGGGCATGGTGAGTTAGGGAGGTGATACCGCTGCCACCACTGCCACAGGCTCCCAGAGGGAGAGACCCCTGTCACTGGGCCGAAGTCACCATCTTATTACTCTGGATGCAAAATGCCCCCCAGTTGCCGGGAGCCGCTTCTTCATGGCAAAGAGCACTCTGGGCCTCTGCTGGATTTTATCAAATGCTTTATCTGCATCTATTGATATGACTATAATTTGTTTATGTGGTGCATCACATTAATTGATTTGCAGATATTGTGCCAACTTCACATCCCTGGAATACATCCCACTTGGTCTGGTGTATCATTGTTTTTAATGTACTGCTGGATCCAGTTTGCCAATAATTTTTTGAGAATTGTGCATCTATGATTTTCTTTATAGTGTCTTCATCTGGTTTTGGAATTAGTATAATGCTGGCCTAGCAAAATGAGCTTGGGAACCTGCCCTCCTCTTAAATTTTTTGGAAGAGTATGAGAGAGATACCAGTACGTGTTAGTTCTTCTTTGAATATTTGGTAAAATTCACCGTCTGATCCAGGAGTTTTTTTTGTTTTGTTTTGTTTTGTTTTTGTTTTATTACTGCTTCAATTTCACTAATTATAATAGGTCTATTCAGGTTTTCTGATTCTTCCTCATTCAGTTTTGGAACATTGTATGTTGGCATATAATTTTTATATTTAAAATATTTTGTATTTCTCTGGTGTCTGTTATTTCTCTTCTTTCATTTCTGATTTTATTTATTTGGGTCATCTCTCTCTTTTTCCACATAAGTCTGGTTAAAAGATAGCCAACTTTTTTTACCTTTTCAAATAACCAGCTCTTGGTTTCATTGATCTTTTGTATTGATTTTTTAGACTCCATTTCATTTATTTCTACTATGATCTTTATTATTTCCTTTCTTCTACTGTACTCACTTTGAACTTTGCTTATTGTTCTTTTTCTAGTAATTGTAAGTAAAATGTTAGATTGTTTATTTGAGATTTTTGTTTGTTTCTTGGGGTAAGCCTGTATAGCTAAGAATTTCACTCTTACGACTGCTTTTGCTGTGGTCCACAGATTTTGGTTTGTTGTGTTCTCACTTTCATTTCTTTCAATGTATCTTTTGATTTCTTCCTAGATCTCATTATTGTTTAGTAAAATATAATTTTCCCTCTATGTCTTTGTTACTTTTTTCTTATGATTGCCTTCTCATTTCATACCATTATGGTCAGATAGGATGCTTGATATATCTCAATATTCTTGAATTTATTTATTTTTTAGTTACAATACATATATTTTTTCTAATTTAAATTCATTATTATTTAAAGTATTACATATGTCTCATTTATCTCACATAGACTTCTCCATGGTCATTCCCACTCGCCACCAGCACATGTCCTCACACCACTACTGCCTGAGTCCATGGACTATGCTTATATGCAGGAATACAAGTCCTTTGGTTGATCTCTCCTCCTTACCCCACCCTCCCCTACCTTTCCTCTGAGGTTTGACAGTCTGATCGATGCTTCTCTGTCTCTGGATCTGTTTTTGTTCATCAGTTTATGTTGTTCATTATATTCCATAAATGAGTGAGATCATGTGGTATTTATCTTTCTCTGACTGGCTTATTTCACTTAGCATAATGCTCTCCAGTTCCATTCATGCTGTTGCAAATGGTAAGAATTACTTCTTTTTTACAGCAGCATAGTATTCCATTGTGTAGATATACCACAGGTTTTTTTTAACTTTTTTTATTATTATTTTTAATTGTTTAAAGTATTACAAATAGTAGTACATATATCTCCTTTTTCCCCCCCATTGACCTTCCCCCAGCCTCCCCTTCCCCCCAGTACATGCCTTTACCTGCCCCCCCCCAGTGTTTTTTATCCATTGGTTATGCTTATATGCATGCGTACAAGTCCTTCGGTTGATCTCTTATAGCCACCCCCCAACCTCCTCTGCCTTTTTTTGTTATTATACAATTTTTTTTTAATCCACTCATCTGCTGATGGGCACTTGGGCTGTTTCCAAATCTTAGCTATGGTGAATTGTGCTGCTATGAATATAGGGGTGCATATATCCTTTCTGATTGGTGTTTCTGTTTTCTTGGGATATATTCCAAGAAGTGGTATTACTCCATCAAATGATGGTTCCATTTTTAATTTTTTGAGAAAATGCCATACTGTTTTCCACAGTGGATACACCAGTCTGCATTCCCACCAGCAGTGCCCGAGGTTCCTTTTCCTCCACATCCTCGCCAGCACTTGTTATTTGTTGATTTGTTGATGATAGCCATTCTGACAGGTGTGAACTGATACCTCATTATCGTTTTGATTTACATCTCTCTGCTGATTAGTGACTTTGAGCATGTTTTCATATGTCTCTGGGCCTTCTGTATGTTCTCCTTTGAAAATTGTCTGCTTAGGTCCTTTGACCATTTTTTTATTGGATTGCTTATCTTCCTTTTGTTAAGTTGTATGAGTTCCCTGTAAATTTTGGAGATTAAACCCTTATTGGATATAACATAGGCAAATATTTTCTGCCATGCAGTAGGTTTTCTTGTTGTTTTGTTGATGGTTTATTTTGCTGTGCAGAAAATTTTTATTTTGATGTAGCCCCATATGTTTCTTTTATCATTAGTTTCCATTGTCCTCAGAGATGTATCAGTTTAGATATTGCTTTGACATCTGTCTGATATTTTGCTGCATATGGATTCCTCTAGTATTTTTATCGTTTCCCGTCTTATGTTTAAGTCCTTTATCCATTTTGAGTTTATTTTTGTGTATGGTGTAAGTTGGTGTAAGTTTCATTTTTTTGCATGTATCTGTCCAATTTTCCCAACACAATTTATTGAGGAGACTGTCTTGACTCCATTGTATGTTCATACCTCCTTTGTCAAATATTAATTGAGCATAGTGGTTTGGGTCAATTTCTGGGTTCTCTATTCTATTCCATTTATCTATATGTCTGTTCTTGTGCCAGAACCAGGCAATTTTGAGAACATTGATGGCTTTGTAATATAGGCTAATATCAGGTATTGTGATCCCTAAAACATTGTTCTTCTTTTTCAAGATTGCTGCTTTTTTTATTCCAGATGAATTTTTAGGGAGTTTTTTTCTAGGTCTGTGAAATATGCTGTTGATATTTTATGGGGATTGCATTGATTCTATAGAGTGCTTTGGTTATTATGGACATTTTAATGATGTTGATTTTGCCAATCCATGAACAGGGAATATTCTTGCATTTGTTCAAGTCGTCTTTAATCTCTTTTTCAATGTCATACAGTTTTCAAGTATAGGTCTTTTACCTTTTTAGTTAAGTTTATTCCTAGGTATCTTAATTTTTTGCTGCAATGGTAGATGGGATTGTGTGTGTGGTTTTTTATTTTTGAGTTTCTATTTCTGAGTGTTCATTAATGGTGTATAAATAAGCCATAGATTTCTGTGTGTAAATTTTGTATCTTGCTACATTGCCAAATTTATGTATTAAGTGTAGTAGTTTTTTTGATGGAGTCTATAGGGTTTTCTATGTACAATATCATGTCAACTGAGAATAATGACAGTTTCACTTCTTCTTTTCCAATTTAGATGCCTTTTATTTCTTTTTCTTGGCTGATCGCTATGGCTAGCACTTCCAGTACTATATCAAACAGTAGTGGTGAAAGTGTGCATCCTTGTCTTGTTACTGTTCTTAGGGGAAATGGTTTTGGTTTTTGCCCATTGAGTATGATTTTGGCTGTAGGTTTGTCATATAAAACTTTTATTATGTTGAAGTATGATCCCTCTATTCCCACTTTGCTGAGTTTTTATCTAGAAACAGTGTTGGATTTTGTCAAATGCTTTTTCTGCATCGATTGATATGATTATGTGATTTTTATTTATTAATTTATTGATGTGATGAATAATGTTTATAGATTTGAGCATATTGTACCAGCTTTGCATTCCCAGAATAAATCCTACTTGATCATAGTGTATGATTTCTCTAATGTAATGCTGGATCCGATTTGCTAGAATTTTGTTCAGGATTTTAGCATCTATGTTCATGAGGGATATTGGCCTGTAATTCTCTTTCTTTGTAGTGTCTTTAACTGGTTTGGGGATTAGGGTAATACTGGCTTCAGGGAAAGAGCTCAGAAGTGTGCCTTCCTCCTAAATTTTTTGGAATAATCTGAGGAGGATAGGTTTTCATTCCTCTTTGAATGTTTGGTAAAACTCCCCTATGAAAGCCTCTAAACCAGGGCTTTTGTTTGCTGGAAGTTTTTTGAGTAATGCTTTAATTTCATCAGTACTTATCAGCCAATTCAGGTTTTTTGATTCTTCCTGATTGAGTTTTGGAAGTTTCTATTTTTCTAAGAATTCTCCATGTAGTCTAGGTTGTACAATTTTTGGAATAGAGTTGTTTTTTCATTTTATTTTTTTTCACTAATTCTCTACCTGCTGCTTCTTTTTTTCCATTATTTTATTAAGGTATTACAAGTGTACATATCTTCCCATTGCCCCCCCCCCCACACTGCACTGCCATACATGCCCTCACCCCCCAATATCTTTCGTCCATTGCTTATGCTTATATGCATGCCTACAAGTCCTTCAGTTGATCTCTTATCTCCCAACCTCTCCCTACCCTTCCCGCTGTAATTTGACAGTCTGCTTGATGCTTTACTGCCTCTGTATCTATCTTTTTGTTCATCAGTTTATAATGTTCTTTATTATCCACAAATGAGTGAGATCATGTGGTATTTTTCTTGCATTGACTGGCTTATTTCACTTAGAATAATGCTCTCCAGTTCCATCCAGGTTGCTGCAAGTGGTAAGAATTCCTTCTTTTTTATGGCAGCATAGTATTCCATTGTGTAGATATGCCATAGTTTTCTGATCCAGTCATCAGCTGATGGGCACCTAAGCTGTTTCCAAATCTTAGTTATTGTAAATTGTGCTGCTATGAACATAGGGGTGTATATATCCTTTCTGATTGGTGTTTCTAGTTTCTTGGGATATATTCCTAGAAGTGGGATTACTAGGTCAAATGGGAGTTCCATTTTTAGTTTTCTGAGGAAACACCATACTGTTCTCCACAGTGGCTGCACCAGTCTGCATTCCCACCAGCAGAACACTAGGGTTCCTTTTTCTCCACATCCTCGCCAACACTTGTCGTTTGTTGATTTGTTGATGACAGCCACTATGACAGGTGTGAGATGGTACCGCATTGTCATTTTGATTTGCATCTCTAGGATAATTAGTGACTTTGAGCATGTTTTCATATGTCTCCTGGCCTTCCTTCTGTCTTCTTTCGAAAAGATTCTATTTAGGTCCGTTGACCATTTTTTTATTGGATCATTTATTTTCCTTTTATTAAGTTGTATAAGTTCCCTGTAGATGTTGGAGATTAAACCTTTATCAGTGATAACATTTGCAAATACGCTCTACCATACAGTGGGCTTTCTTGTTGTTTTGTTGATGGTTTCTTTTGCTATGCAAAATCTTTTTATTTTGATGTAGTCCCATTTGTTAATTTGCTCTTTAGTTTCCATTGCCCTAGGAGTGGTATCAGTGAAGAAATTGCTTCGGCATATGTCTGAGATTTTGCTGCCTGTGGATTCCTCCAGTATTTTTATGGTTTCCCGTCTTATGTTTAAGTCCTTTATCCATTTTGAGTTTATTTTTGTGTATGGTGTAAGTTGGTGATCTAGTTTCATTTTTTTGCATGTATCTGTCCAATTTTCCCAACACCATTTATTAAAGAGACTGTCTTGACTCCATTGTATGCTCATGCCTCCTTTGTCAAATATTAAATGCGCATATTGGTTTGGGTCGATTTCTGGATTCTCTATTCTGTTCCATTGATCTATATGTCTGTTCTTGTGCCAGTACCAGGCTGTTTTGATGACAGTGGCTTTGTAATACAGCTTGAAATCTGGTATTGAGATCCCTCCTACTTTATTCTTCTTTCTCAGGATTGCTGTGGCTATTCGGGGTCTTTTTTTATTCCAGATGAATTTTTGGAGAGTTCTTTCTAGGTCTGTGAAATACGCCATTGGTATTTTAATGGGGAGTGCATTGAATCTATAGATTGCTTTGGGTAGTATGGACATTTTAATGATGTTGATTCTACCCATCCATGAACATGGTATATTCTTCCATCTGTTTACATCTTCCTCTATCTCTTTTTTCAGGGTCCTGTAGTTTTCCGCATATAGGTCTTTTACCTCCTTGGTTAGGTTTATTCCTAAGTATCTTAATTTTTTTGGTGCGATGGTAAATGGGATTGTTTTCTTAGTCTCTCTTTCTGTAAGTTCACTGCTGGTGTATAGAAATGCCATAGATTTCTTGGCATTAATTTTGTATCCTGCTACATGGCTGAATTCATTTATTAAGTCTAATAATTTTTTGATAGAGTCTTTAGGGTTTGCTATGTACAGTATCCTGTCATCTGCGAATAAGGACAGTCTTACTTCTTCTTTTCCAATTTGGATGCCTTTTATTTCTTCTTCTTGTCTAATCACAATGGCTAGTACTTCCAGTACTATGTTGAACAGGAGTGGTGTAAGTGAGCATCCATGTCTTGTTTCTGTTCTTAGGGGAAATTATTTTAGTTTATGTCCTTTGAGTATGATGTTGGCTGTGGGTTTGTCATATATGGCTTTTATTATGTTGAGGTATGATCCTTCTATTTCCACCTTGCTGAGAGTTTTTATCAAAAATGGGCGTTGGATTTTGTCAAATGCTTTTTCTGCATCAAATGATATGACTGTGATTTTTATCTCTCAATTTGTTTATGTGATGTATCACGTTTATTTATTTGCAGATATTGTACCATCCTTGCATTCCTGAGATAAATCCTACTTGCTCATGGTGTATGATCTTTCTGATTTACTGCTGGATCCAATTTGCTAGAATTTTGTTGAGGATTTTGGCATCTATGTTCATGAGGGATATTGGCCTGTAATTCTCTTTCATTGTGTTGTCTTTATCTGGTTTTGGTATTAGGGTGATGCTGGCTTCATAGAAGGAGCTTGGAAGTGTTCCTTCCTCTTGAATTTTTTGGAATAGTCTGAGAAGGACAGGTTTTAGTTCTTCCTTGAATATTTTGTAAAACTCCCCTGTGGAGCCGTCTGGCCCCGGGCTTTTATTTGCTGGAAGCTTTGTGATGACTGCTTCAATTTCTTCCCTAGTTATTTGCCTATTGAGACTTTTAGATTCTTCCTGATTGAGTTTTGGAAGGTTGTATTTTTCTAGGAATATGTTCGTTTCCTCCAGCTTGTCTAGTTTGTTGGAATAGAGTTTTTCATAATATTTTTTAACAATCTTTTGTATTTCGGTTGGGTCTGTTGTTATTTCTCTTCTTTCATTTCTGATTTTGTTTATTTGGGTCCTCTCTCTTTTCTTCTTGGTGAGCCTGGCCAGAGGTTCATCAATCTTGTTTATCCTTTCAAAGAACCAACGGAGGGAATAATGGCGGCGGAATAGACAGACGTGTTCCGAGCCTTGTCCCGGAGCAGAAAGAAAGAACAGCTGAGGGTCGCACAAGGAGTGTTTGTTGGCTGGTTGGGAGACAGCTGAATTCCAGAAGGAGGTGGGGGACTGCTGAACGGGGTTCCCCTGACCTGGCAGCACCAACTGCGGCTGGGTCCCCTCCCGGAGCTGCGGGGTTGGAAGCGGAGTCTGCACCATCTTGATCCGGAAAGTGGAGCTTATCTGAAGCCTGAGAATCCACAACTGCGGCACCCCAGGAACAGCTGCGAGCCCCAGAACAACGTTCCTCAACTGGCGCAAGCACACGGGTTCAGAGGAGCTCTACACTCCACCATGGAAAGGTCAGATTTCGCCTGGGATAAGGTGAGGTCTCTGGTCCCGGCGGGAGAGAAGAACTCGCGTTTTGCGGGAGCTGGAGGACCAGGGAAGTCTGTGCCTAGAAAAATCCGTGGCTGTTGGGGCTGGCGTGATCTGTGATTGTGGAAAGGGGTCCTCAGAGCTGCTAAGAGAAGGGCACTCCAAACAGCAACCAATTTTGATCTGAAGTGCAGGGACACCCTAAGAATTTCAGGCAGTCCAGACTTACGCGCAGCCCCTGCGCTCCCTGGGTGCCTGGGCTTACTCGCAGTCCCGGAGTTCGCACAACTGGGCTTTTTCCTCTTGAAATTCTTGCTTCTGATTACTAAGCCCAATACATAGGATCACCCAGTTGGCGACACCCTGGGAGACTGCAGGGGAAGATTGTTTTTCTGGAACCTGGGGATCGGAGCGGGGAGTGACCATCAGAGAGTCAGCTCTGAGGCAGACCACTCCCACAGGCCGGTGGCGAGTGCCACAGGGAAAGAAGGCTCTAACACTGCCTAGAGAGGCCATAGATAGACCCGGAAGTTAATCCAGAAACACTGCCACCCAGGGGCTGAATCACAAATTGACTCTTGTGTAATCAAAAATAAAAATAATACGAGAAATTAAGACACACCGCCTGCTTAAAATCAGGACTGGCTTACAACACCGAAGAGCAGTGGATCGCAGGGAACTGCAATACTGTCTGGACTGAGAAACAGGCGTGCCAAACAGAAAAACAGAGGAAGTGAATGACCTTCACTACTTCACATTTTATTTTTACCTTTTATTTTTTTATTTTTTTATTTTTTTTAATTTTCATTTTTTGCATCTTTTAATCAAGAAACTTTTTTTCTTTTTTCATCACTTGATTTTACCTTTTTAATGATTACATTATTATTTTCAATCCGTATTATTACTACTGCTATTTTATCTTTTTTTTTTTTTAAAGTGTCATTTTATTTTCTCTTCATTTTATTTTGGGATTAGGGTCCTACATTCTATTTTTACTCTATCTCAACTCTACCTTTAGGCCATCACTCTCTTCCTAACCTCCCCCTTTTCAGTGTCCTGTTTATCTTACCCTTTTACTGCTTTAGATTTTCCCTATTCTTTCTGTTTACCCCTTGTTAAAATTTCACCCTACTTACATATCTAATCTCCAATCCCCTGCTCCAAGTCCACATACACCTCTCCCTTCGCTGTCTGAGCTATCCATAAACTTGTCCTTCTCTCTGTCCTTTTGTTGTTGTTTGCTTGAATGTAGATTATATCCAATTTTTATGCTTTTTTGTGAGATTGTTTTGCTTATTCTTCTTTTGTTTATTTTTTTGTTTGTTTTGTGCTTCAGCTTTCCCTTGCCTCACTCCATATTAGTTGGTGTTGTAGTTTGTACTAATCCCCAGGCACTTGTTGCTGGCATTTGCTGGGATTAGTGATTGTTCTATTGGAGTTTTATCCCCAATATATATAGTCTGTTCCCCTTTCTCTCTTAGTCACTTTCTTGTCTCTCTTACTTTTTTTTTTCTTTACTTTCCCTTTTCCCAATGTCATTTTCACACTCCTTTTTTCTTTTTTTCTTTCTTTCTTTCTTTTTGCCTCTTCTTCTTTCTCTCCTATCACCTAATTTGCCTTTCTCTGGTGGTCACCTTTATTGGAGGTTATTAATATCATGAATACATTCCTTTTCAGTGCCTTGTGAGTTGTACCTGGTAGTGCTGTATTTTGTGCCTTTAAATCAACCCAGGAGAGAGAGAACTACATAACCAGACACCCAGAGAAGAGAGACCATGGGGAGACAAAGAAGCAGCCCGCATATGAAAGAAAAGCAGGCATCACCAGAAAAGGAAGTAAACGAAATGGAGGCAAGCAACCTTCCAGAAAAAGAATTCAGAGAAATGGTCATAAGGTGGCTGAAAAGAATGGAAGACAAATTCGACAATATGAGCAAGAACCAAGAGGAAATGAAGAAGAACCAAGAAGAAATGAAAAATGACATCGCTGCTGTAAAGAACTCAATAGAAAGCATCAAGAGTAGACTAGAAGAAGCAGAGGACCGCATCAGTGAGCTAGAAGACAAGATGGAAAAAAATACCCAAGAAAAGCAACTTCTAGAAAAAAAATTAAAAGGCAGGAGGAGAGTCTAAGGGAACTTTGGGACAACACGAAACAAAATAACATCCGCATAATAGGGGTTCCAGAAGGAAAGGAAGCTGAGCAAGGAATAGAAAACCTCTTTGAAGAAATAATGACAGAAAATTTCCCAGATATAGGGAAGAAAAAACACACACAAATCCAAGAAGATCACAGAGTCCCAAGCAAAATGAACCCCAAAAGACCGACGCCAAGGCACATTATAATTAAATTGGCAAACACCAACGACAAAGTAAGAATCTTAAAAGCAGCAAGAGAGAGACAGAAAGTTACATACAAAGGAACCCCCATCAGACTAGCAACTGATTTCTCAACAGAAACTCATCAGGCCAGAAGGGAATGGAATGAAATATACAAAGTCATGCAAAGGAAGGGTCTGAATCCAAGAATACTGTACCCAGCAAGGCTGTCAATCAAAATTGAAGGTGAAATCAGGAGCTTCACAGACAAAAAAGGACTAAGGGAATTTATTACCACCAAACCAGCAATGCAAGAAATGCTAAAGGTTCTGCTGTAAAAAAAGAAAGAAAGAAAGAAAGAAAGAAAGAAAGAAAGAAAGAAAGAAAGAAAGAAAGAAAGAAAGAGGAAGCGAAGAAGTAACACAGGGGTAAAGAATAGGAATGGCGACAAATAAGTACCTATCAATAATAACTTTAAATGTAAATGGATTAAATGCCCCAATCAAAAGACATAGGGTAACGGATTGGATAAGAAAACACGACCCATATATCTGCTGTCTACAAGACACCCACCTCAGAAAAAAAGACGCACACAGACTGAGGGTGAAGGGATGGAAAAAGGTTTTCCAGGCAAATGGAACTGAAAAAAAAGCTGGGGTAGCAATACTTATTTCTGACAAATTAGATCTCAAACTGAAGGACATAACAAGAGATAAGGAAGGCCATTTCATAATACTAAAGGGAGCAATCCAACAAGAAGAAATAACTCTGGTAAACATATATGCACCCAATACAGGAGCACCCAAATACATAAAAAAAACTCCTGGAGGATAACAAGGGAGAGATTGACAGCAATACAATCATAGTAGGAGACTTTAATACCCCACTATCACCATTGGACAAATCCTCTAAACAAAACATCAGCAAAGAAACATCAATCCTAAATGACTCACTAGACCAGATGGAATTAATTGACATCTTCAGAACATTTCACCCCAAAGCCACAGAATATACATTCTTCTCAAGTGCACATGGGTCATTTTCAAAGATAGACCATATGTTGGGACATAGGCAAAGTCTCTTCAAATTCAAGAAGATAGAAATCATATCAAGCATCTTCTCAGACCACAGTGGCATAAAACTGGAAATCAACTACAATAAAAACAACCCAAAGAAATCAAACACATGGAGACTAAACAGCATGCTATTAAACCATGACTGGGTTACCAGAGAGATCAAAGAAGAAATAAAAAACATCATGACAACAAATGACAATGAAAACACTACAATCCAAAATCTATGGGACACAGCGAAAGCAGTCTTGAGAGGGAAGTTCATAGCTCTACAAGCCTACTGCAAAAAACAAGAAACAGGGGTAATAAATTACCTAACCCAACAACTCAAAGAGTTAGAAAAAGAGCAACAAGAAAAGCCCAGTGTAAGCAGAAGGAAGGAAATAATAAAGATCAGAGCACAGATAAACGACATAGAGACCAAAGAAACAATACAAAAGATCAATAAAACCAAGAGCTGGTTCTTTGAAAGGATAAACAAGATTGATGAACCTCTAGCCAGGCTCACCAAGAAGCAAAGAGAGAGGACCCAAATAAACAAGATCAGAAATGAAAGAGGTGAAATAACAACAGATCCCGCTGAAATACAAAGGATTGTTAAAAAATACTACGAACAACTCTATTCCAACAAACTGGACAACCTGGAGGAAATGGACATATTCCTAGAAAAATATAACCTTCCAAAACTCAATCAGGAAGAATCTAAACAGCTCAACAAGCCAGTAACTATGGAAGAAATTGAAGCAGTCATCAAAGAGCTTCCGGCAAACAAAAGCCCGGGGCCAGACGGCTTCACAGGAGTGTTCTACCAGACATTCAAGGAAGAACTAAAACCTATCCTCCTCAGACTATTCCAAAAAATTCAAGAGGAAGGAACACTTCCAAGCTCCTTCTATGAAGCCAGCATCACCCTAATACCAAAACCAGATAAAGACAACACAATGAAGGAGAATTACAGGCCAATATCCCTCATGAATGTAGATGCCAAAATCCTCAATAAAATTCTAGCAAATAGGATCCAGCAGTACATCAGAAAGATCATACACCATGACCAAGTAGGATTTATCCCAGGAATGCAAGGATGGTTCAATATCCGCAAATCAATAAATGTGATACATCACATAAACAAATTGAGAGATAAAAATCACATAGTCATATCAATTGATGCAGAAAAAGCATTTGACAAAATCCAACACCCTTTCTTGATAAAAACTCTCAACAAGGTGGGAATAGAAGGATCATACCTCAACATAATAAAAGCTATATATGATAAACCCACAGCTAACATCATACTCAATGGGCACAAACTAAAACCATTTCCCCTAAGAACAGGAACAAGACAGGGATGCCCACTCTCACCACTCCTGTTTGACATTGTACTGGAAGTATTAGCCACTGCAATTAGACAAGAAGAAGAAATAAAAGGCATCCAAATTGGAAAAGAAGAAGTAAAGCTGTCCTTATTTGCAGATGACATGATATTGTACATAAAAAACCCGAAAGACTCCATCAAAAAACTAACAGACTTAATAAATGAATTTGGCAATGTAGCAGGATACAAAATTAACACCAAGAAATCTATGGCATTTCTATACACCAACAATGAACTTACAGAAAGAGAGACTAAAAAAGCAATCCCATTTTCCATCGCACCAAAAAAATTAAGATACTTAGGAATAAACCTATCCAAGGAGGTAAAAGACCTATATGCGGAAAACTACAGGACCCTGAAAAAAGAGATAGAGGAAGATGTAAACAGATGGAAGAATATACCATATTCATGGATTGGTAGAATCAACATCATTAAAATGTCCATACTACCCAAAGCAATCTATAGATTCAATGCACTCCCCATTAAAATACCAACGGCGTATTTCACAGACCTAGAAAGAACTCTCCAAAAATTCATCTGGAATAAAAAAAGACCCCGAATAGCCACAGCAATCCTGAGAAAGAAGAATAAAGTAGGAGGGATCTCAATACCAGATTTCAAGCTGTATTACAAAGCCACTGTCCTCAAAACAGCCTGGTACTGGCACAAGAACAGACATATAGATCAATGGAACAGAATAGAGAATCCAGAAATCGACCCAAACCAATATGCGCATTTAATATTTGACAAAGGAGGCATGAGCATACAATGTAGTCAAGACAGTCTCTTTAATAAATGGTGTTGGGAAAATTGGACAGATACATGCAAAAAAATGAAACTAGATCACCAACTTACACCATACACAAAAATAAACTCAAAATGGGTACAGGACTTAAATATAAGACGGGAAACCATAAAAATACTAGAAGAATCCACAGGCAGCAAAATCTCAGACATATGCCAAAAGAACTTTTTCAGTGATACTGCCCCTAGGGCAATGGAAGCCAAACAGAAAATAAACAAATGGGACTACATCAAAATAAAAAGCTTTTGCACAGCAAAAGAAACCATCAACAAAACAACAAGAAACCCCACTGTATGGGAGAACATATTTGCAAATGGTATCACTGATAAAGGTTTAATTTCCAACATCTACAGGCAGCTTATACAACTTAATATAAGGAAGATAAAGGATCCAATAAAAAAATGGTCAACGGACCTAAATAGAATATTTTCGAAAGAAGACAGAAGGAAGGCCAAGAGACACATGAAAACATGCTCAAAGTCACTAATTATCCGAGAGATGCAAATCAAAACAACAATGCGTTACCATCTCACACCTGTCAGAATGGCTATCATCAACAAATCAACAAACGACAAGTGTTGGCGAGGATGCGGAGAAAAAGGAACCCTCGTGCACTGCTGGTGGGAATGCAGACTGGTGCAGCCACTGTGGAGAACAGTATGGAGTTTCCTCAAAAAACTGAAAATGGAACTCCCATTTGACCCAGTAATCCCACTCCTAGGGATATATCCTAAGAAACCAGAAACACCAATCAGAAAGGATATATGCACCCCTATGTTCATAGCAGCACAATTTACAATAGCTAAGATTTGGAAACAGCCTAGGTGCCCATCAGCAGATGACTGGATCAGAAAACTATGGTACATCTACACAATGGAATACTATGCTGCCGTAAAAAAGAAGGAATTACTACCATTTGTAGGCACTTGGATGGAATTAGAGAACATTATGCTAAGTGAAATAAGCCAGTCAATGAAAGAAAAATACCACATGATCCCACTCATTTGGGGATAATGAAAAACATTATAAACTGATGAACAAAAAGATAGTTACAGAGGCAGTAAAGCATCAAACAGACTGTCAAATTACAGTGGTAAGGTTAGGGAGAGGTGGGGGAAATAAGAGATCAACTGAAGGACTTATATGCATGTATATAAGAGTAACCAACGGATGCAAAACATTGGGGGGTGAGGGCATGTATGGGAGTGGGGTCGGGGTGGGAGGCAATGGTAAGATATGTACACATATAATACCTTAATAAAAATTTGAAAAAAAAAAAAAAGAACCAACGATTTTGTTGATCTTTTGTATTATTTGCTTGTTTTCTATGTTGTTTATCTCTGCTCTGATCTTTATAATTTCCTTCCTTCTGCTTTCACTGGGCTTTTCTTAGTGCTCTCATTCTAACTCTGACTTGTAGGGTTAGATAATTTATTATCATTGTTTCTTGTTTTTCCCATTAGGCTTGTAGAGCTATGAACTTCCCTCTCAAGGCTGCTTTCATTGTGTCCCACAGATTCTGGATTGTTGTGTTTTCATTGTCATTTGTTGCCATGATGTTTTTTATTTCTTCTTTGATCTCTCTGGTAACCCAGTCATTGTTTAATAGCATGCTATTTGTCACCAAGTGTTTGAATTTTTTGGATTGTTTTATTGTAGTTGATTTCCAGTTTTATGCCATTGTGATCAGAGAAGATGCTTGATATGATTTCTATCTTCTTGAATTTGAAGAGACTTTGCCTGTGTCCTATTATTTGGTCTATCCTTGAGAATGTTCAATGTGTGCTGGAGAAGAATGTATATTCTGTAATTTGGGATGGAATGTTCTAAAGATGTCAAGTCCAAATGATCTAGTGTGTCATTTAGGATTGTTGTTTCTTAGCTGATATTTTGTTTAGTTGATTTATCCAGTGGTGTCAGTGGGGTATTAAAGTCCCCTACTATGACTGTATTGCTATCAATCCCTCCCTTCATATCTTCCAGAAGTTGTTTTATGTATTTGGGTGCTCCTGTATTGGGTGCGTATATGTTTACCAGAGTTATATCTTCTTTTTGAATTGCTCCCTTTAGTATTATGTAGTGGCCTTCCTTTTCTCTTGTTATGGCCTTTACTTTGAGGTCTATTTTATCAGATATAAGTATCGCAAACCCACGTTTTTTCTAATTTCCATTTGCCTGAAAAATGTTTTTCCATCCATTCACTCTCAGTCTGTGTGAATCCTTTGTTCTGAGGTGTGTCTCTTGTAGACAGCAAATATATGGGTCATGTTTTCTTATCTATTCAGCTACCCTATGTCTTTTGATTGGTTCATTTAATCCATTTAAATTTAATGTTATTATTAACAAGTACATCTTTGTTGTCATATTTTTCCTTAATGTTTGTGTTTTTTTTTGTCTTTCTCTTTCTTCTTTTTACAGCAGTCCCTTCAGCATTTCTTGCATTGCTGGCTTGGTAGTGATAAACTCTCTTAGCCGTTTTTTGTCTGTGAAGCTCCTGATTCCACCTTCAATTTTGAATGATAGCCTTGCTGGGTATAGTATTCTTGGGTTCAGTCCCTTGCTTTTCATTGCTTTGTAAATTTCATTCCATTCCCTTCTGGCCTGGTGTGTTTCTGTTGAGAAATCGGTTGATATTCTAATAGGAGAACCCTTGTAGGTAACTTTCTGTCTCTCTGGCAGCCTTTAAGATTGTAACTTTGTCATTGGTGTTTGCCAATTTAATTATGATGTGTCTTGGTGTCAGTCTTTTAGGGTTCATCTTGTTTGGGGCTCTGTGTACTTCTTAGACTTGGATGGTTTTTTCTTGCCAATATCGGGGAAGTTTTCTGTCATTATTTCTTCAAACAGGTTTTCTCTTCCTTGCTTCCCTTCCTCTCCTTCTAGTACCCCTATTATACGAATATTTTTCCTTTTTGTGTTGTCCCAAAGCTCCCTTAGGATCTCCTCTTGCTTTTTAAGTCTTCTTTCCAGTTGCTGTTGTGTTTATGTGTTTTTTCCTACCTTGTCTTCTAATTCTCTGATGCAGTCCTCAGTCTCTTCTAGTATACTGTTTAAGTCTTCCATTGTGTTCTTTATTGCAGCTGTGTTGTTCTTCATCTCCTCTTGGTTCTTTTTCATGTTGGCAACATTTCATTCAGCTCCTTATAATTCTCATTGAGTTGCATGTTTGTCATCCAGCCATTTAAACATCCTTATAACCATTACTCTGAATTCTTTCTCTGTGAAGCTGCTAGCCTCAATTTCATTTAACTCCCTTTCTGGTGATTCCTCTTTTTCTTTCCTTTAGGGGTTGCTTTTTTATTTTCCCATGTCTTCCTGTAATGTTTTAATTGTATATCCATTTGCTTTGCTACCCAGATTCTTTTGGGGATGATGCTACTGGTGCAATTTCTCAGTTCTCCTGTGCTTGGTAATCTAGTGTAGCTCCCTACTTGATCTATTTGGGTTCTCTTGATGTAGGCCTGCGAGCCTGAGAGGCACAACTGCGGTAATTAGAAGTCAGCAGCTATGAAGGGGAGTGTTCCAATTTTTGCTGTCTTGCACCCTTAATTGAAATCATGCGTGCACAGTGGGAATTCACAGTGGCACCCAGGAATCGTCTTTTGGGGTGATGGGGTTCTGGGGGCCTGCACTCTGGAAAGGCATGACTGTGGTGTCCAGAGTTCTGTAGTTGTGGGGTGGGCAGACTCAGCTTTTGTTGCTGTACCTGTGGTGGATAGGTGCTCATTCCCAGTGACAGCTCACAGTGGCACCTGCAGTACGTTTGCCTGCAAGGCACACTGAAGCTCTCTGAAGGGCCCTGGCAGTGTAGCCACGTAATTGAGGAGTCTGTGGGCAAGTCTCCAGGATGAGTGAATTCAGAATTTCTACTGTGAGGGGAGGAGTGTGCCCCTGTTTGTCCAAGATCACACCCAGGTTGAGCTCACAGTAGCTCCCACTAGCACCCTGTGGGTAGATGGGTTCAGGGTTCCTGCCTGTTGGAAATTCACATCTGTGGGGGTCTGTTTGCCAGCACAGCGCTCTGACGCACTCTGAGGGGTCCTGGCACTGAGGCTGAGCAACTGGAGTGAATGTGGGCAGTTATTCAGGAAATGGAAATTCAGCATTTCTACTGCACGTCAGTGTGTCCTTTTCTGTACAGAATCATAGCCACCAGGTGCTCAAAGCTGCTCCCCAGAGGACCCTGTCGATATATGGGCTCAGGATGCCTGCCCTTTGTAAATGTGCATGTCTGTGGCAATGAATTTTCTGGCACAGAGCTCTGACGCACTTTGAGGGGCCCTGGCACTGAAGTTACCCTGCTGGGGTGTCTGTGTAGGTGTCCAGGATGAGTGAATTCAGAATTTCTATTGCTGGGGGCAGCACGTACCTGTTTGTCCAAGATCACACCCAGCCAGTACTCACAGCAGCTCCCACAAGTGCCCTGTGGGTAGGTGGGCTCAGGGTGCCTGCCCATTGGAATTGTGCACACGGACTGGCGGTGCCTTTGCCTGAGCAGAGCTCTGACACACTTTGAGCAGTGGCCCTGGCACTGAAGTTAAGCAGCTCTGATGTATGTGGGCAGTTATTCAGGAGGAAGGAGTTCAGAGTTTCTACTGTGGGGCAGCGCGTCCTTGTCTGTATAGAATCACACCCTGCAGGGACTCAAAGCAGCTCCTCAGAGGACCCTGTGGGTATATGGGCTCAGGGTGCCTTCCCTTGTCTGTGGCGGTGAGTTTGCCTGTGCAGAGCTCTGACTCACTCTGAGGGGCCCTGGCACTGAAGTTGCACTGCTGGGATGTCCGTGGGCAGTTATTCAGGAAAAGGGAGTTCAGAATTTCTAATGCAGGGCCTCGTGCCATTGTCTGTACAAAATCACACCCGCGGGGGCTCCCAGTGGCTCCCAGGCGCTACGTATGGGAATGGAGTGCCCTGGCGGCCTGCGTGTGCTGGAAATGTGTGAATGTTTTGTCCTGAGTTCTGCTGCTGGGGAGGGGGAGGTTGCACCTACTGCTGGTGAGCGGTGCACCTTTGGAGGTGGAGGTCTCAGGGTCCTCAGGCCTGTGGGTGGGCCAGCAGGATTTTGGCTGGAGTGGCTGCTGGGTCGCAGGGTAGTTCCAAGGCCTGTCTGGTTGGTGGTGTTGATGAGTTCCTAAAAAAGGCCATTCTCCCCTTCAAGATGGCGTGGGCTCCATGCTGGAGTCCTGCAGTCCAGGGAGTGCCCGCAGCAGTGGTAGTCTCTCCTTGTCCAAGATAGCCTGTCTGCCAGCCCCTGCTGCTCCTGCGAGATTTAACTGTCCCTTACCCACTCACACACACACCACACACTCTCCTTTCATACCCTCACTCACTCACTTCTTCTCCCTCACCTCTGTCCTGCCAGCCGCCATCTTCCTCTCTCCTCATTGTATTTTTTTATGATCCTTTGTATGTCTGTAGGGTCAGGTGTTACTTCAGCTCTTTCATTAGTGATTTTATTTATTTGTGTCCTTTCTCTTTGTTTCTTGGTGAGCCTGGCTAGAGGTTCATCAATCTTGTTTATCATTTCAAAGAACCAGCTCTTGGTTTATTGATCTTTTGCATTGTTTCTTTGGTGTCTATGTCGTTGATTTCCACTATGATTTTTATTATTTCCTTCCTTCTGCTTACTCTGGATTTTTCTTGTTGCTCTCTTTCTAATTCTTCAATTTGTAGGGTTATATAATTTATTACCATTTTTCTTTCTTTTTTCATTTTATTTTATTTTATTTTATTTTATTTTATTTTATTTTATTTTATTTTATTTTATTATATTATATTTTTGAGGTAGGCCTGAAGAGCTATGAACTTCCCTCTCAGGACTGGTTTTACTGTGTCCCATAGATTTTGGATTGTTGTCTTATTGTCATTTGTTTCCAGGAAGCTTTTTATCTCTTCTTTGATCTCTTTATAGTAACCCAATCATTGTTTAATAGCATGCTATTTAGCCTCCAAGTGTTTGATTTTTTTTCATTGTTTTTATTGTAGTTTATTTCTAATTTTATGCCATTGTGATCTGAGAAGATGTTTGCTATGATTTATATCTTCTTGAATTTCAAGAGACTAGATAAAGTCTAGTCTCCCAATATGAGGTCTATCTTTAAAAATGCCTCTGTGCATTTGAGAAGAATATATTCTGTAGCTTTGGTGTGAAATGTTCTGAAGATGTCAATTAATTCCATTTGATCTATTGAGTCATTTATGATTGCTGTTTCTTTGTTAATGTTACTTTTAAGAAGATTTATCCATTGGTGTCAATGGGGTGTTAAAGTCCCCTACTATGATTGTATTACTGTTGATCTTTATTTTGATATCTTCCAGAAGGTTTTTTTAATGTATTTTCATGCTCCTATATTGGGTGCATATATGTTTAACAGAGTCATATCTCTTGTTGAATTGCTTCCTTTAATAATATGAAGTGTCCCACCTTATTGCTTGTTATGGTCTTCACTTTCAGGTCTATTTTGTCATATATAAGTATTTCTACCCCAGCTTTTTTTTTTTTTTTCATTTCTGTTTCCCTTAAATTTTTTTTCATCCCTTCACTATCAGTCTGTGTGAGTTCTTTGTTCTGAGGTGGGTCTCTTGTAGACAGAAAATATATGGGTCATGGTTTCTTATCCATTAAGCTACCCTATGTCTTTTGATTGGAGCATTTAATCCATTTAGATTTAAGTTATTATTGATAAGTACTTTTTTGTTGCAATTTTTATTCCTTATGCTTGTGTTCCTTCTTCCCTTTCTATTTCTTCTTTTTACAGCAGTCTGTAAAAAGAGTGATCCCCCCCCCCAGCTAGCAGCCAAGGCTGTGGAGACAGACACAGATACAGAGGAGTGGTGGATCACTTAGAACTTTAATATGGTTCTGACTACCCAGCAGGAAAATGAGAAAACAGGATGAAAAGGGAGAAATGAGGAAGAAAAGGGTGGAAAAACAGAAAAAAATATGATAAAAATAATAAAAATACAATGAAGAAAAAGATTACAAAGAAATAAAAGATAAACAACATCAACAGCAAATAAAGAAAAAATAATAATAAAAGATAAAAAATAAAAAATGAAGTGTCATTTTAACATCCCATGTTTAAGACCCCAGTTGTTCTGTTCTGTCTGCCGCTTCTCATTTTCCTGCTGGGTAGTCAGAACCATAGTAAAGTTCTAAGTGATCCACCGCTCCTCTGTATCTGTGTCTGTCTCCACAGCCTTGGCTGCTAGCTGGGGGGGATCGCTCTGCCTGCTTTGCCTGCTGTCAATCCTAATCTCTCAAGTGTCTGTTTCTGACAGTTCTTTAGGTGGAGGTGGTGCTGTATTGCTTTCTGGGATAAAATGGCCCATCCTCAACCCAGTTCCTGAGTGCTCAGTGGGGCTATTCAGAGTCTTTGTTTCCTCTGCAAAGGTGTAGGCTGGGTGTGGCTGCACTAGCTGCCCTTAGGATGCTGGGAGGGGCTGGCTCCTCAGGTGAAAACTAGCTGCTTAGGTTTGGAGGGTCAGAAGTGTCTCAGTGCCAGATTCCTGGTCACCTCTCCCTGTCCTGCTCCCCTCCACAGCCTCTCCCCAGATTCCACAAATCCACATCTCCACCTACACTGCAGTCTCAGGTGAGTGTTTGTAATTGAAAGGTCTTATGAATTGGGTTTAGTGAATAAAAGCAAAGACAAAACAGACACAAAACAACCATGCAACTGCAAGTCTATCTCCCCTGGCACCGCACAGCTTGGGCAGCTCTTCAGGCTGCCTTTCTGGGTATAGCCTCTCATGGCTGTGGACTTAGATCTAGATTCCCCAGCCACAAGTAGTCCTTTGGACTTCCTTTCCACAGCCAGATGTTAGGCCTGACCCCAAGGGATGAGGACTTGGTGCAGTGCAACTTCCTTCAGACCCTTTTGGCTCAGAGGTTGCACGTCTCTCTCTGATCCCCAATTCTACCATTCTCCAGGAGTCCCCTGCCCTTTCCAGCTGAAATTTGACTCACCAGCTGTGTCAAATTCACCAATTCTGGGTGGATGTTATTCAATTTAGTTGCTCCTTCTATCTGCTCCAGGACAAGGCACAGGTCAGTTTTGCCTATTCAGCCACCATTTTTGTCCTCTCCTTCTTGAATTTATTAAGATTTGTTTTGTGTCCTAACATGTGGTCTATCTTAGAAAATATTCCATGTACACTTTCAAAGAAATGTATATTCTGCTGCTTTGGGGTGAAATGCTCTCAATATATAAATTAAATCCATTGGATCTAGTGTGTTAATTAAGGCTGCCATTTCCTTGTTTATTTTCTATCTGGAATGACTATTCATTGATGCCAGTTGAGTGTTAAAATCCCCTACTATGACTGTATTACTCTCAATCTCTCTCTTCATATAACAGAACATTGAACAATGACAGAATATACCATATTTCCAAGTGCATTGACAGTATAAATAACACTCCTGATTTCACCCTCAATTTTGATTGATAGCCTTGCTGGGTACAGTATTCTTGGATTCAGACCCTTCCTTTGCATGACTTTGTATATTTCATTCCATTCTCTTCTGCCCTGATGTGTTTCTGTTGAGAAATCAGTCGCTAGTCTGATGGGGGATCCTTTGTATGTAAATTTCTGTCTCTCTCTGGCCGCTTTTAAGATTCTTACTTTGTCATTGGTGTTTGCCAATTTAATTTAAAAGTTCACTCCACAGTAAAGTTCAATCATTTCCTTTAAATTTTGGAGAAGTTGTATCAGGTTTCTATTTTGTTATTTATTTATATATTCTCTTTTATCATCCCCAAAATATTTTATTGATAAAAAATGTGATTACAATCTTATTATATGGATACCTACATGTTCTAGAAAATTATTTTAAGCTTAAGTGATACACAGAGAAGGACCAGTTGTCCTTGGAGGGTTTTCCCAGAATGGGGGCCTGTAAATGCTAAAACTGAGACCATCTTGGGCAAACTGGGTAAGTGCCTATCATAGTAGATATAATTAATATCTTTGAAAATATTTATTATAAAAATCAAATCAGATGTATATGTGTCACAGGTGAAACTACTAAAGCTAAGTAAGATGTGCTGTCAGGCATTCAAAGTAAAAGTTGTGTATGCATGATTGCAATGGTCCACTGCAGTACTTATTATCTTTAGTCCTGATTAATAAAGATAGTAAGGTTGTATTGTTATATTTTTCTGGTTTGTCTCCCAAAGGTCTTGATTATTTCTTTACCTTCTTATCAAATTATGTGTTCAATGTTATTCAACTGCTATGTAGTATTGAGTACCTATTTTCTTACAATCATTAAGATAAATGGTGGTAAGCAAAACAATTACTCTCCCTGAGGAGCTTACTACATAATGTGGGAAATAGACATCAGTCATAAAATACATGCAAAATTGCAATTGTGACAAGAGTTTCTGAAAAGTACAAGGTGCACAATTAGAGTTATGATTTAACAAGATCAGGAAGAAATATCTGAGGAAGTGATACTTAAGCTGAAGCTCAAATCATCACTAGAGGACACCTAAGAGAATAATATTAGAAAAATATTCCATAAAGAGGAATCACAGTGCAATGGCCCCTGGGGAGAGTTGAATGAAGGCCAATGTGATTAAAAAGGGAAGAATACAGCTTAACCATTTCTGTAGCTTTATATTAAAGAATTTTGAAAGAAGAGAGAGAGAAAAAATGAAAAGAATAAGGAAGTATGTGGTTCAAAATAAGGTGAAATAGAAATGGTAACAAGGAGGTTTGTAATTTGGTCATGATCATAATAGTCAGAGTCTGCATCTTTTTCTTTATATATTTTATTTTGGGATTAGTGTTCTACATTCTATTCTTATTTTTCCTTTAGCATTATTTTACTCTATCTCAATTTTTCCTTTATGCCAATGCTCTCTTAGTTACTTTCCCCTTTTTTCCTGTTTCTCTTACCATGTTCCTGCTTTAGTTTTTCTTATCCTTTCTCTTTACTTCCTGTTAAAAATCGATCTTACTCATATATCTAATTTCTGCTCCCCTGCTCCAAGTCCATACACACTTCTCTCTTTTCTTTTTTCACTATCCAAATTTTCTTTTTCTTCCTGTTTGTTTTTTTTTTCCTTTTTCTTTATGTTTTGTTGTTGTTTGTTTGATTATTGATTAGTTTGTTTTTTTATTGCTTATTTGTTTTTGATTTTTTTTGTTTTGTTTTTCTTTGTTTTATTGCTGTTGTTTTTTTTTTTACTTCTCTTTTCCCTCTACTTGCTTGTTCTCTTGTCCTACTAATAGCGTAACTAATTCCAATCACAAACTCAGGCCTATCTACTCAATCAGCCAGACCCTAGCAGAAAGCTAATCTACTGGTTGGAGCATCTGCCCCCTGGTGGTCAGTGCAAGTCATAGCAAACAGTTGAGCAGCCTTAGCATATCATTAGCATATGATGCTTTGATTGGTTTAATGGCTGACTGGACTACTGGACACTTAGCATATTAGGCTTTTATTACATTATATATATATATATATATATATGTATATATATATATATACACACACATATATATATACATACATATATATATATATATATATATATATATTTTCTTGTCTATATATACTTTAATATATATTTTTTTCTTTTTTGTATTTAGTTTTTTTTTTACTTTTCTTCTTATACACTCATTCTCTATTCACCTCCTCTATACTAAATTGTGGTTGTTTCCCATTCATTCAATTACTTAACCTTACCTTCTAGAAATAAGCTCTGCTTCCTCAGATTCATTTGGGTTTTTGCTGTTTGGGGGTTTGTAGTTTACATATTTTGGATTAGTTGTTGTTTGTAGATTGTGTTCAACTCTGGCTGTTGTTGTTGGCATTTTTTGGAATAGTTGTTGTTTTATTGGAGTTTTCACCTCATGTACATATATTTTCCCCCCTTCTTTTTCCTTCTCTTTCATTCCTCTCTTACATTTTTTTTTCCTTTTCTCAATATCATTCTTGCACTCTTTTCTATCACCTAACTCTCTTTTCTCTGGTGATCACCATAATATGGGGCTATTAGTATCGAGAATATATTTGTGTTTGGTGCCCTGTGCATTGTGTCTTGTTGTGTTGTATTTTATGCCTTTAAGTCAGGCAAGGAGAGAAAGAGCTACACAACCAGACATCCAGAGAGGAGTGATCATGGGGAGACAAAGAAACAGCTCACATACAAAAGAAAAGAAGGAATTGCCAGAAAAGGAAGTAAACAAAATGGAGGCAAGAAATATGTCAGAGAAAGAATTCAGAGCAATGGTCATGAGGTCGCTGAAAAGGTTGGAAGACAAATTCAACAACATGTGTAAGAACCAAGAGGAAATGAAGAAGAACCCAGAAGAAATGAAAAATGGCATCGCTGTAATAAAGAACTATTTAGAAAGCATCAACATTAGATTAGAAGAAGCAGAAGACTGCATCAGTGAGCTAGAAGGCAAGGTAGGAAAAAATACCCAAGCAGAGCAGCATCTAGAAAAAATAACTTAAAAAACAGGAGAGACTAAGGAAAATTTGGGAAAACACAAAACGGAAAAAACATCCACATAATAATGGTGCCAGAAGGAGAGGAAACTGAGCAAGTAATAGAAAATCTGTTTGAAGAAATAATAACAGAAAACTTCCCTGATATAGGGAAGAAAAAACTCACACAAACCCAAGAAGCACAAAGAGTCCCAAACAAGATGAACCCCAAAAGACTGACACCAAGACACATTATAATTAAAATGGCAAATACCAATGACAAAGTAAGAATCTTAAAGGATGCCAGAGAGAGACAGAAAGTTACCTACAAAGGATATCCCATCAGACTAGTGACTGATTTCTCAACAGAAACACATCATGCGAAGGAAATGGAATGAAATATACAAAGTCATGAAAAGGAAGGGTCTGAATCCAAGAATATTATACCCAGCAAGACTATCAATCAAAATTGACATTGAAATCAGGAGCTTCACAGAAAAAAAATGACAAGGGGAGTTTATCACCACAAAAACAGCAATGCAAGAAATGCTAAAGAGTCTACTGTAAAAAGAAGAAATAAGAAGGGGAGAAAGAACGCAGGTATAAAGAATAAAAATGGCGACACAGAAGTACCTATCAATAACAACTTTGAATGTAAATGGATTAAATGACCTAATCAAAAGACATAGGGTAGCTGAGTGGATAAGAAAACATGACACATATATCTGCTGTCTATAAAAACCCAAGTCAGAACAAATAACTCACACAGACTGATTGTGAAGGGATTGAAAAAGGTTTTTCAGGTGAATGGAAATAATAAAAAAAAAAAAGCTGGGGTAGCAATACGTATATCTGACAAATTAGACCACAAAGTGAAGGCCATAACAAGATATAAGGAAGGGCACTTCATAATACTAAAGGGAGCAATTCAACAAGAAGATATAACTCTGGTAAACATATATGCACCCAATACAGGAGCACCCAAATACATTAAAAAAAAAAAACTTCTGGAGAATATCAAGGGAGAGATTGACAGCAATATAGTCATAGTAGGGGACTTTAATACCCCATTAAGACCACTGGACAAATCCTCTAAACAAAAAATCAGCAAAGAAACAGCAATCCTAAAAGACTCACTAGATCAGATGAAATTATTTGACATCTACAGAGTATTTCCCCAAAAAACCACACAATATACATTCTTCTCAAATGCACATGGGTCTTTTTAAAGATGGACCACATATTGGGACACAGGCAAAATGTCTTCAAATTCAAGAAGATAGAAATCATATGAAGCATCTACTCACATCACAATGGCATAATACTAGAAATCAACTACAATAACAAAAATCAAACACCTGGAGGCTAAATAGCATGCTATTAAACAATGATTGGGTTACCAAAGAGATTAAAGAAGAAATAAAAAACATTATGGCAACAAATGACGATGAAAACACAACAATCCTAAATCTATGGGGCACAGTGAAAGCAGTCTTGAGAGGAAAGTCCATAGCTTTACATACCTATCTCAAAAAAAAAAAAATCAAGAAACAAAGGTAATAAATTATCTAACCCTACAACTCAAAGAGTTAGAAAGAGAGCAAAAAGAAAAGCCCAGCATAAGCAGAAGGACGGAAATAATAAAGATGAGAGCGTAGATAAACGACATAGAGACCAAAAAGAAAACAATAAAAAGGTCAACAAAACCAAGAGCTGGTTCTTTGAAAGGATAAACAAGATTGATGAACCTCTAGCCAGGCTCACCAGAAGCAAAGGGAGAGGAAGCAAATAAAATAAGAAATGAAAGAGGTGAAGTAACAACTGATCCCACAGAAATACCAACGATTATGAAAAAATACTATGAACAACTCTATTCCAACAAAATGGACAACCTAGATGAAAGGGACATATTCTTAGAAAAATACAAGCTCCCAAAACTCAATCAAGAAGAATAAAATCCTGAATAGGCCGATAACTACCGAAGAAATTGAAGCAGCAATCATAAATCTTCCAGCAAACAAATGCCCTGGTCCGAACAGCTTTACAGGGGAGTTTTACCAAGCATTCAAAGAAGAACTAAAACCTATCTTCCTAAGACTATTCAAAAAAATTCAAGAGGAAAGCACACTTCCAAGCTTTTTTTATGAAGCAAGCATTACCCTAATCCCAAAACCAGATAAAGACACCACAAAAAAAGAGAACTACAGGCCAATATCTTTGATGAATATAGATACTAATATCCTCAACAAAATTCTAGCAAATCAGATCCAGGATTACATTATAAAGATCATAAACCACGACCATGTGGGATTTATTCCAGGGATGCAAGGATGGTAAAATATCCTCAAATCACTAAATGTGATACATCAAATAAACAAACTGAGAGACAAAAATCACATAATCACATCAATCGATGCAGAAAAATCATTTGACAAAATCCAACATGATTTCCTGGTAAAAACTCTCAGCAAAGTGGGAATAGAGAGATAATACCTCAACATAATAAAAGGCTTATATGACTAACCTATAGCCAACATCATACTCAATGGGCAAAAAATAAACTCATTTCCCTTAAGAACAGGAACAAGACAGGAATGCCCACTTTCACCACTCCTGTTCAATATAGTACTGGAAGTCCTAGCCATAGTGATCAGACAAGAAAAAGAAATAAAAAGCATCCAAATTGGAAAAGAAGATATAAAACTTTCTTTGTTTGCAGATGACATGATACTATACATAGAATACCCCAAAGACTCCATCAAAAAACTACTAGAAATAATAAATGATTTGGCAATGTAGCAGGATACAAAATTAACACCCAGAAATCTATGGCCTTTTTATACACTAATAAGGAACTCACAGAAAGAGAAACTAAAAAAAAAAAAATCCATTTACCATTGCATCCCAAAATTAAAATACCTATAAATAAACTTAACTAAGCACGTAAAAGGCCTGTACTCGGAAAACTTCAGGACATTGAAAAAAGAGATAGAGGAAGGCATAAACAAATTGAAGAACATTCCATGTTCATGGATTGGTAGAATCAACATCATTAAACTATCTATACTACCCAAAGCAATCTACAGATTCAGTGCACCCCCCATTAAAATATCAACAGCATATTTCAAAGATCTAGAACAAACTCTCCAAAAATTCATCTGGAACAAAAAAGACCCCAAATAGCCACAGCAATCCTGAGAAAGAAGAACAAAGTTGGAGGGATCACAATACCAGATATCAAGCTATATTACAAAGCCGCAGTTCTAAAAACTTCCTGGTACTAGCACAAGAATAGACTTATAGACAAATGGAACAGAACAGAGAACCCAGAAATCAACCCAAGCCATTATTCTCAATTAATATTTGACAAAGGAGGCCAGAACATACAATGGAGTCAAAATAGTCTCTTTAATTAATGGTGCTGGGAAATTTGGACAGATACTTGCAAAAAAATGAAATTAGATCACGAACTTACACCATACACAAAAACAAACTCAAAATGGCTAAAGGACTTAAATGTAAGACGGGAAACCATAAAAATCCTACAAGAATCCATAGGCAGCAAAATAGCAGACATATGTCACAGCAATATCTTTACAGACACAGATCCTAGGGCAAGAGAGACTAAGGAAAAAATACACAAATGGGACTACATCAAAATAAAAAGCTTCTGCACAGCAAAAGAAACCATCAACAAAACAACAAGAAAGCCCACTGCATGGGAGAACATATTTGCCAATGATATTTCTGTTAAGGACTTAATCTCGAAAATTTACAGAGAACTCATACAACTTAACAAAAGGAAGATAAACGATCCAATCAAAAAAATGGGCAAAGGATGTAAATAGACACTTTTTGAAAGAGGACATACTGAAGGCCTAGAGACATATGAAAACATGCTCAAGTCACTAATCATCTGAGAGATTCAAATCAAAACAACGAGATACCATCTCACACCTGTTAGAATGGCTATCATCAACAAATCAACAAAGGACAAGTGCTGGTGAGGATGTGGAGAAAAAGCAACCCTCCTGCACTGCTGGTGGGAATGCAGACTGGTGTATCCACTGTGGAAGACAGTATGGAGTTTCTTCAAAAATTTAAAAATGGAACTCACATTTGATCCAGCAACCCCACTCCTAGGACTATATCCCAAGAAACCAGAAACACTAATCAGAAAGGATATATGCACCCCTATATACATAGCAGCACAATTTAGAATAGCTAAGATTTGGAAACAGCCTAGGTGCCCATCAGCAGATCAGTGGATTAAAAAACTGTGGAACATAGTATTCTATTTTACACAATGGAATACTATGCAGCTATAAAAAAGAAGGAACTTTTACCATTTGCAACAACATGGATAGAACTGGAAAACATTCTGCTAAGCAAAATAAGCCAGTCGGAGAAAGATAAATATCACATGATCTCACTCATATGTGGGATATAATGATCAACATAATTTGCTGAACAAGAATAGATCAATCTAGAGACAAATGGTAGGAGTGGGGTGGGTGGGTTAGAGAGCAACCAAAGGACTTGTATGCATGCATATTAGCATAACCAATGGACACAGACACTGGGGCGGTGGGAGCTTGCCCAGGGTGCGAATGGCTGGGGTGGGGGTCAACTGGGGAAAAAGGAGACATATGTAAAACTTTAGACAATAAAAAAAATAATAATAATAAAATAAAATAAAAGTAATCAAAAAGCCAATTTGATATTGCACAGGTTAAAAATATTTACAGGTGAGTTTATTAATTAAAACAAAAGAGAAATATAAGAAAATGGCTTGTAACTATATTGGTTATTAATGAATTAACCCTGTATGCTTTATAATCATCTTATCTATTTTGCTACACATATGAGAGTGATTATCATTATTGCTCATTCAATTAAACATCTACTCTTTTTATTGCAATAAAATCCGATTACATATATTGTTCTGCAAAAGTAAAAACTTACAGGCAATAAAACAAAACCAGTGGGAAAAATAAGGAGTGGACACATTCAACTTGCAAAGGTTTATTATTCTCTGCCTTTAAAACATTATGCATTGAGGAGAAAAACAAGTTTTCCTTACATACTGCTTCATCTAAAAAAAAAAAAAAGCAAAATATGTTGAATTAAAAATAATGTTAAAATGCACTTTATCTCATATTCTTTCTCTCTACAGCATGCTAGAGAGTTTCTTTTCCAATGGATGTTCTCAGAAACTTTGGCAAGTATCACATACAAGCTGGGAAACTTGGATTCTTTTCTTCTCCATCTCCATATGTATAGACACTTGCACACTTTTAATTTGACCATATCTTCCCTTGCTTAACAGTGCTCTGTAAAAAATGACTCTCAAGGTCAGCCTATAATTTGGCATTCTAATTATGGGAATTAGGCTACTCTTCAAAAATATATTCAATTATACTGTCTAATATTAAAAATAATTTATTTTATTTAACATTTTACCTATATTGGAAAATCAATATTGATGGTAATAATGAAAACTGATTACTTACCTTTTCTTATAAAAAGTTTAAAATTAAGGCCATTAATTCTAAAAACTAAAAAAAAATGCTGAGTGATAACAAATTAATTTTAAAAATTAACAATATTTGCTAAAAATTTTTTATATTCAAATTATGCCAAATTGGTTCTTTTAATTCTTTATTGTTGAAAGTGTTACATGTCCCCTTTTCCCCTCATTGACCTCTCCCAACACATACCCACCCCACAGCACACGCCTTCACCCCCATATTGTCTGAGTCCATTGGCTGTGCTTATATGCATGCATACAAATACTTTGGTTGATCCCTTAGCACCCCTCTCATCCTCCCTTGCCTTCCCTCTGAGGTTGGATGGTCAGTTCGATGCTTCTATGTCACTGGATATATTTTTTTCATCAGTTTATGTTCTTCATTATATTCCATAAGTGAGTAAGTTCATGAGATACTTATCTTTCTCTGACTGGCTTATTTCCCTTAGCAAAATGCTCTCCCGGTCCATCCATGCAGTTGCAAATGGTAAGAGTTATTTATTTTTTACAGCAATGTAGTATTCCATTGTGCCACTGTTTGTTAATCCACTCATCTGATGATGGGAACTTAGGCTGCTTCCAAATCTTAGCTTTTATAAATTGTGCTGCTATGAACATAGGGGTGCAGATATTCTATCTGATTGATGTTTCTGATTTCTTGGGATATAGTCCTAGAAGTGGGATTACTGAGTCAAATGAGAGTTCCAATTTTTATTTTTTGAGGAAAGTCCATACTATTTTCCACAGTGGCTGCACTAGTCTGCATTCCTACCAGCAGTGTACATGAGTTCCTTTTTCTCCACATCCTCACCAGCACTTGTCGTTTGTTGATTTGTTGATGATAGCCATTCTGACTGTGAGATGGAACCTCATTGTGGTTTTGATTTGCATCTCTCGGATGATTAGTGACTTTGAGCAATTTTTCATGTCTCCTAGCCTTCTGTATGTCCACTTTGGAGAAGTGTCTATTTAAGTCCTTTGCCCATTTTTTTGATTTAATCGTTTATCTTCCTTTTGTTAAGTTGTCTGAGTTCCCTATAAATTTCTAGACTACACCTTTATCAGAGGTAAGATTGGCAAATAAGTTCTCCAATGCAGTGGGCTTATTTGTTGTTTTGTAGATGCTTTCTTTCACTGTGCAGATTTTTATTTTAATGTAGTCCCATTTTTATTTTGTCCTTAGTTTCCATTGTCCTAGATGTGTCAGTAAACATATTGCTATGAGATATGTCTCATATTTTGCTGTCTATGGATTCTTCTAAGATTTTTATGGTTTCCTGTCTTACGTTTAAGTCTTTTATCCATTTTAAATTTATTTTTGTGTATGGTATAAGTTGATGGTCTACTTTCAGGTGTTTTTTTTTTTGCATATATTTGTCCAATTTTCCCAACACCATTTATTGAAGAGACTGTCTTGACTCCATTGTATGCTCTTGCCTCCTTTGTCAGATATTTATTGAGCATAATGGCTTGGGTTGATATCTAGGTTCTCTGTTCTATTTCATTTGTCTATATGTCTGTTCTTGTGCCTATACCAGGCAGTTTTTAGAACAGTGGCTTTGTAATATAGCTTGATATCTGGTATTGTGATCCCTCCAACTTTGTTCTTCTTTCTCAGAATTGCTGTGGCTATTTGGGATCTTTTTTTATTCCAGATGAATTTTTGGAGAGTTTGCTATAGGTCTGTGAAATATGCTGTTGGTGTTTTAATGGGTATTGCATTGAATCTATAAATTGCTTTGGGAAGTATGGACATTTTACTGCTGTTGTTTTCACCAATCCATGAACATGATATATTATTCCAGTTGTTTATATCTCCCTCTATCTCTTTTTGCAAATTCCTGTAGATTTCTAAGTACATATGTTTTTCCTTCTTAGATAAGTTTATTACTAGGTATCTTAATTTATTGTTGCAATGGTAAATGGATTTTTTTTCAGTTTATCTTTCTGTTAGTTCATTATTGGTGTATAAAAAGGCCAAAGATTTCTGGGTATTAATATTGTATCCTGCTATGTTTCCAAATTCATTTATTAAATCTAGTAATTTTTGGTAGAGTCTTTAGGGTTTTCTATGTATATTATCATGTCATCTGAAAATAATTACAATTTTACTTCCTCCTTTCTAATTTGGATTTCTTGTATTTATTCTTCTTATCTGAATATGGCTAGCACTTCCAAAACTATGTTGAAAAGGAGTGGTGAATCTGGGCATCCCTGTCTTGTTCCTGTTCCTAGGAGAAATGATTTTAGTTTTTGCCCACTGAGTATGATGTTTGCTGTAGGTTTGTCATTAAGGCTTTTATTATGTTGAGGTATGATCCCTCTAATCCCACTTTGCTGAGAATTTTTATCAAGAAAGGGTTTTGGATTTTGTCAGATGTTTTTTTCTGCATTGATTGATATGATTATATGATTTTTGGCTTTCAATTTGTTTTTGTGATATATCACGTTTAATGATTTGTGGATAATGTACCAGTCTTGCATCCCCAGAATAAATCCCACTTGGTCATGGAATATGATCTTTTTAATGTATTACTGGATGTGATTTGCTAATACTTTGTTGAGCACTTTAGCATCTATGTGCATCAGGGATATTGGCCTGTAATTTTCTTTTTTTGTGTTGTCTTTATCTGGTTTTGTAATGAGTATAATGCTGGTTCATAGGAAGGGCTTGGAAGTTTTGCTTCCTTTTGAATTTTTTGGAATAAGCTGGTGGAAATGTTTGGAAAAACTCTCCTGTGAAGCCATCTGGAACAGTGCTATTGTTTGGTTGACTTTTTATATTATCACTAGAGGCCCGATGCACAAAGATTCATGCAGGAATAGGCCTTCCTTCTCCTGGCTGCTGGCACTGCCTTCGCTCCAGCCAGAGCCGCCTTCCACCTCTCACCTTGTCTCATCAATTTGCATATTCCCTCCTTATTGGCTGTGGGTGCCACCATATTTTTTGTGGAGTTAAGGTTCAATTTGCATATTCTGTCTTTATTAGATAGGATTATTGCTTAAATTTTGTCAGTAGTTATCATCCTATTCAGGTTTTCTGATTCTTCCTGATTGAGTTTTGGAAGATTGTATTTTTCTAGGAATATCTGCATTTCATCTAGGTTGTCCAGTTTGTTGGAATAGAGTTGTTCATAGTACTTTTTTACAGTCCTTTGTATTTCAGTGGGGTTAGTTGTTACTTCATCTTTTTCATTTCTGATTTTATTTATTTGGGTCATCTCTCTTTGTCTCTTGGTGAGCCTGGCCAGTGGTTCATCAATCTTGTTTGTCCTTTGAAAAAAAACAGACCTTGATTCTAGTGTACTTTTGTATTTTTTATGGTCTCTGTCATTTATTTCTGCTCTGATATTTATTATTTCCTTTCTTGTATGTACTCTGAGCTTTTCTTATTGCTCACTTTCTAGTTCTTTAATATGTAGGGTTAGATAACTTATTACCAATTTTTCTTGTTTTGTTGAAGTAGGCCTGTGGTGCTATGAATTTCCCTCTCAGGACTGCTTTCACTGTGTCCTATAGATTTTGAATTGTGTTTTCATTTTCATTTGTTTCCAGGTTGTTGTTTTTTTTTAATTTCTTCTTTGATCTCTTAGTTAACCCTTTCATTGTTTAATAACATATACTTTAGCCTCCATGTGTTTGATTATTTTTTATTGTTTTTATTGTTGATTTCTAATATTATGACATTTTGATTTGAGAAGATGTTTGGTATGATTTCAATATTCTTAAATATGTAGAGACTTAGCCTGTATCCTTATAGGCGGTCTATCTTTGAAAATGTCCCATGTGCCCTTGGGCATAATGTAAATTCTGTAGCTTTGAAATGAAATGTTATTATAATGTTAATTAGTGCATATGATCTAATGAGTTGTTTAGGATTGCTGTTTTTCTGTTGATTTTTTGTGTAGAGGATTTATCCAGTGATGTCAGCGGGGTATTAAAGTTGCCTACTATGATTGTATTGCTGTCAATCTCTCTCTTGATATCTTCTAGAAGTTTTATTTTTAATGTATTTGGATGCTCCTGCATTGTTTGCATATGTTTATCAGAGTTATATCCTCTTGTTGAATCAACCCCTTTACTATTATGAAGTGGCATTCCTTATCTCTTGTCATGCCTTCACTTTGAGGGCTATTTTGTCTTATATAAGTATTGCTACCAAATTTTTTTTTTCATTTCCATTTGCCTGAAAAAAATTTTTCTTCCCCTCACTTTCATACTGTGTGAGTCCTTTGTTCTGAGGTGGGTGTCTTGTAGACAGCATATATATGGCTCATGTTTTCTTATCCATTCAGCCATCCTATGTCTTTTGATAGGAGCACTTAATCCATTTATGTTTAAGATTATTATTGATAGGTACTTGTTTGTTGCCATTTTTATTTTTTATCCCTGTGTTCCTTCTTCTCTTTATATTTCTTATTTTTACTGAAGTCCCTTTAGCATTTGTTGCATTGCTGGCTTGGTGATAATAAACTCCCTTAGCCTTTTTTTTATCAGCAAAACTCCTGATTTCATCTTCATTTTTAAATGGTAACCCTGTAGGGTAGAGTATTCCTAGATTCAATCCCTCACTTTGCATCACTTTGTGTACTTCATTCCATTCCCTCTGGACTGATGTGTTACTGTAGAGAAATAATTTGACAGTCTAATGGGAGATCCCTTGTAGTTAAACTTCTGTCTCTCTCTTGCAGCCTTTAAAATTCTTTCTTTGTCATTAATGTTTGCCATTGAAATTATGATGTGTCTTGGTGTGGGTATTTTTGGGTTCATCTTGTTTGGGACTTTCTGTGCTTGTGTGATTTTTTTTCTTTCCCAAGTCAGAGAAGTTTACTGTCATTATCTATTGAAATAGTTTTTCTATTCCTTGTTCACCCACTATTTTTTCTGGCATCACTATTATGCAGTTGCTGTTTCATTTCATGTTGTCCCAAAGCTCACTTAATCTCTCCTTCTGCTTTTTAATTTTTCCCAGTTGCTGTTCATATTGGTTGTTTTTCCTACTCTGTCTTCTAACTCACTAATCCAGTCCTCTGCTTCTTCTAGTCTACTGTTGAAACCTTCCATTTTGTTTTTTTTTTATTGCAGATCTATCATTCTTTATTTCCTATTGATTGTTACACATGTAGGGGAATTTCTTATAGAGCGTTGAGCATCTTTATAAACATTACTCTGAATTCTTTCTCTGACAAATTGCTTGCCTCCATTTCATTTATTTCCTTTTCTGGCGATTCCTACTTTTCTTTCCATTGGGGATTATTTCTTTGTCTCCCTGTTTTTGCTATCCGTTAGTGATTGTTTCTATGTAATGTGAGTTGCTATCTCTTTCTGGGCCTGGGAAACCTGCTGGAGGTCTGAGAAGTTGAAGCCCCTTGTGGACCAATAGTCCAGGACTCATTAGCCCAGAATCTGGGTCTACCTTGAGTCTCACACCTTTATTGTCTCTGCTCTGAGTTATACTCCCTTCCCCCATGGGTCTAGTGACTAGTCACTCAGTTGTCTGCTGTAGATGCTCAGGTTCATTGGGGCATATGCACAGATCCTCTCAAGTGTAACTCCCTGGGAGTTCCCAGAGCCCTCAGCCATGCAATGAACTTTGCAGACTGCTGCCCTTGGCAGAATGGCAGTGTCAGGTGTCTCAGGCTCACTTGCACCTTCAGCGTGGTCCTGGATCCTGGGTGGGGCAGAGCATCAGGTGTCTCCAGCTTGCACCTTCAGTACCATCATGGATCATGGGTGGGGAGGTGCATGAGGTCTCTCTGGCTTTCACTCACAGCATGGTGTCTGGGAGTGTGGTGGTCTGGGTGCCTGGGTGGTTAGGTGCAGCACAGGAGATCTCTCTGGCCTGAGCTCACTGCAGACATCTGGGAACTATGGTGAAGTAGTGTGCCACTCACTGCAGGGCTTTGGTGGTGTTCTCTTATGAGTTATGGCTGGCCAGCAGCTCAATGTTTGGGTTCTCATGGTGTCCATGGCCAGTCTTGGTGTTGGTATAGCTGTGCTCCTGGCCTATGCTGCTTCTCCTTTCAAGATGGCATGGTCTCATGCCCAAGCCATGCCCAGTCTTGGCATGCCTGTGGTGGTAGAAGGTGCTCCCCATTCAGATGCACCTTATCCACCAGTCCCTGAGACTCCTGTGATATCCAATTTTCCTTTCTCACCCACACATACACCACACATGTCCACACACTTCCCTCTCACTGCTTTATTCACTCACACTCTCTTCCTCACTGACGCCTTGTTGGCTGCCATGTTGGGATCCTTGCAGGTTTGATCCTTGATCCCAAATTGTTAAAATAAATTTTACAACATACTAAATCATAAATTGCTAAAAAAATTATAAGATATAGGACAGGTACGATATTTTCTAAACTGATGTTATTATTTATCCATATATAAGAGTGAATTTTGTTGTTATTAACATGTACATAATATATCATCTTAATATTTTACTCTGATGTGTAATTATAGTTATAAGATTAAAATTGCATATTTAAATTATGGATCATTTAATCTGTTCCATTATTTGTCTTGAGTGATAATTTGCTTTATTGTAACTTCAAAAAATATTGGAAATTTTAAAAATATTGCAGTTTTTTAAATGTATATTATATGTTTTAGTAAGTACTGTGTTCTCTCTTTGTCTTAGCATCATGTTCATAGTTCTACATAACCCTGTTAGGGAGTGGAAAAGTCCATAAATTTCCCATCTTGTCAGACAACAAATAACTGCCAAGTTGTTTTAGAGAGTTAAATCTATAAAAGAAGGTAATGAAACTTTATTTCCAGCTATGAATATACAACAATAATGAATCTCAGTGGTTGTCAACATCACCATTGTTTCCATTCTTTCTCAAAACTCAGAGAACTGTTTCAGAGGCCTTATTGTGAGAAGGAAAATAGTAGGGGCAACTTTGGGGGCTTATAGCCTAGTTCAATATATAGTTAAACAGTAATCTTACTTCCCCATTCTAACTAACTTGGGCAGAGCTGCAAAGCCCACCCTGAGGGGCCCACCACAAACCCCATTCTAACTGACTTGGGTTGAGCTACAAAGCCCACCCCACGGGGCCCAAAAGAAAAGATATATATAAAAAAAACCTCCCCACTTTGGCAGTTTAGGCTTTGGATCAACATCCCCTGGACTAGCAGTGCTGCAAAATAAAGGTTTTACATTCCTGATTCCTCTGGGTGCTGGCTGTCATTCTCCTGGGTCATTTGCCACAACATTTTGGTTCCCTGACTGGGAAGCATCAGCTGTGCTGGCTTTTAGGGCCACCACTGAAGAGACCAGACTCCAGGGCACTCATTCCAGGCTCTGAGACCCTGGGAGGGCGCCACTGACACATTCGCCAGTTCCTGGACTCAAGGAGCCCAGAGAGACTGCTGCTACTCTGTGCTCCGGCAGACTCACTGAGGCAAGAAATGCCTTCCCGGACCCGCAGGTACATCTGACTGGTAAGTTTTCCCTCGGAAATAGTTCAAGTTCAGGCCTGCCTTTTGGGACAGAAGAGGTTGGCTGATCACCCCCTAGGCAGTTTATCTGCCTCAGTTTGCTCAGACTGACTGACTGTGGAGCTCCTAGGTAGTTTTTCTGCCTGTTTTGGGACTTCCTGGGGAGGAAGTCAAATTCAGACTGACTGGTGTGTGAATGTGAATGTAAAAGTTTGTGTTCCAAGGCCATTAATGCCAAGAGACACCTTCACCTCCTTCAGGAGAATGGCCAGATAGGCAGAGTATTTCTGTTGAAATTATATGTCTTTTTGTTATTTATTTGAAGATGGGGCAAGTCCTGCTTTGAAAAACCCAGTTATGTGTAGTAAGGTTGAACACATGACAGGGACTGCAGGAAAGTCCCAGCAGCTGCTAAGAATGCTTATTCTTGGGGAATCTCCCTGCTCTCCCTGTCAGCATTTCAGCCACAAGAAAGTCTAGTTTAAGCTAGTGAGATTTCTGTCTGTATATCTGTAATGTAATCTTTTCGGGATTTTAGTTTACTCTTCCCTGGTTTATAAATATATGCCTATACATAATTTTTCAAACTCTTTGATAACTTAAAGGCTTTGGAGCATTACTAGGTTAAATTATACTGAAACATTAATTTTATACTGAAGGTACATATGAGCCTCTGAGTTTACCTTCTCTGGAGAATCTCGAGAATTGAGTTGAATCTGTTAATAAATAAGTCTTGTATTTTATTTGAAATCTCTCTTAAAATATAAATGTATTGCTAATCTAAGGAATGTTAATTACTTACATGTCACCTAAAAATTAAGGTTAAGCATTCTAACTAAGTAGAAGGAAAGTATGACTTTGTTTCAATAGAAAAAGCATAGGCATAGAAATGCATTTTGAAGGAGAAAGAAGGTAGTTTCTAAAGCTGGTTATTTCTGAAAGTTATAACAATGTTTGTGCCTAATATACTTTGATATATAATCTTTTGGTAAAATCAAATTTGACACTCCTTCAAGGGTTTAAATTTTAAGAAACTGTCTCTTTACCTAGAATTGGCTTTAGATCATCGTAATAGGCTCTGAAATGCCTCAAATGTTTGTTTTCTCTCTCATGAAGGAAAATTTTATACAGACGGTACATAGGAGCCTTTGTCAAATACAGTTATAACTAATAGTTATTATTTATAATATTATAGAATATTGGGTTTTACAGAAAGAATTTGCCAGGGATTATAGTGTGAAACTAGTTCCCTGAAAGTTAAGAAAATTATGTGAGTTAGAATGGAGAGCTTATGGTGTGGGTTGGCCCTCAGAGGGAATCTTAGATGTTCCAACTGTCAGGGCCTACTTTGAGGTTATCATGGGAGACGCTGTTCATCCTGGTCAGTTTTCATAATCAATGGCTAGAAATAGCTTTGCACAGGCCACCTTGGATCTGGCTTTGCATGTGTAAGAAGGGACAGAGTAAGGATTTAGTGGCAGAAGAACAGAAGAAGGTCCCTCAGAAGGGAGCTCAGCCCCCTGTTCTACAGGAACCCCCTGAGGAAGTGCCACCAGTTTTACCACCTCCATATGTGCCTCAAGTGGCACCCAGTGCTCCTTTGCCTGGTCAGAGAAGCTTAGATACACCACCTCCTTCTGTCTCTCCCTAACTGGACTCTCCAGAGCCAGTAGGACAATGTTTGCGCTCAGCTGATCAGGGACCCAGGCCAACCCCGACTTTCCAGATGCCTCTCTGAGAAACTCAGGGTCCCCCAGTATTGGGAGAAGATGGAATGCTACAAGAGGGGGGATCGGTCTATTACTACCAGCCTTTCACTATGACTGATCTCTTAAATTAGAAGCATCACACTCCTGCTTATTCTGAAAAATGTCAGGCCATGTTTCACCTCTTCTAGTTAATTTTTCAGACCCATAAACCCACTTGGGTTTATTGCAAGCAACCCTGACCACTGTGGCTCTCATAGAAGCTCACTCCCAGAACCCTCAAGCAGGAAGGAAAGGGAAACAGCAAGAAGCCAAATCAGGAAAAGAAAGGATGAATCTTAAGCAGGACCAGTGTGCCTATTGTGAAGGATTAGGACACTAGAAAAATGAGGGATGCCAGAAAAAGCAGGCAAGGCTGTCCAAACCACTCAGTCGCTATCAGCCAGAGCCGCCTGAGGCAGACCTCATTGGATTAGCAGCAGCCGACTCCGACTAAGACAGACTGGCTCTTTCCAACTGGACTCCCTTGAACCTATGGTCACAATGAAAATTGGGGGCCAGACTGAGTACTTTATGACTGATACAGGGGCAGAGCATTCAGTAGTTACTCAGAGGGTAGTTCCCCTCTCAGGGCAGGAGGTCACTATTATCTGAGCTACCGGGGTCCACACCTGTGGACCATTCTGCCGCCCCCACCTATATCAGCTAGGGGGCCACCAAGTGGTTCATGAATTCCTGTATTGCCAGACTTCCCTGTCCCTCTAATGGGTAGAGATCTTTTAGCCAAAATGGGAGCAGAAATCACCTTAGCCCCAGATGGCTCAGTACAACTGTGTTTAGGTGAGGAGACCTCTCCAATAATCCTGTCTTTAGCAGTGCCTAGGGAGGAAGAATGGAGACTGTATACTTCTCAAAGAACTCATCATTAGAACCTGAATTAAAGAAGGAATTCCCACTGGTCTGGGCAGAAGGCCTTTTTCTGCCTTCAGCTGGCACCCTCCAGGCAGCCCCTGTTTGCCTTTGAGTGGAAAAACCCAACCACAGGAGCTAAGGAACAGTTCACCTGGACCAGACTGCCACAAGGGTTCAAGAACTCTATGACTCTTTTTAGTAGAGCACTAGCATAAGATTTGTCCAAATTTCCAGGATGGGACTTGGGGTGCATTCTACCCCAATATGTAGATGATCTACTGGCTAGCTCCACATGAGCTCAGTGTTAGGAAGGAACATGAGCCCTTCTAAGACTCTTAACTGAAACAGGTTACCTGGTGTCCAAAAGGAAGGCTCAGATCTGTCAGAGGGCAGTTAAATACCTAGGTTTCCGAGTCACCCGATGGAAACTAAGACTAGGGACTGAAAGAAAGCAGGCAGTATGTGCCATACCAGTCCCTAGCACTTGGCGACAGATTCAGAAATTCCTAGGGGCAGCAGGGTTCTGTTGAATTTGGATCCTAGGATTTTCAGATCTAGCTAAGCCCCTCTATGAAGCCTTAAAAGGAGAGGAAAAAGCACCAATTAACTGAAATCCTGAGCAGGAAAAATCCTTCATGACCATAAAGGCAAAGCTCACTGAGGCGCAAGCCTTAGGGCTCCCAGATGTGACAAGGGACTTTAACCTTTTCATTCACAAAAACAACGGGGTCGCCCTAGGAGTTCTGACTCAGGAGTTGGGACCCTGACAGAAGCCAGTAGCCTACCTTTCCAAACAGATTGACCCAGTTGCTTCCGGGGGGCCCCCATGCTTCAGGGCCCTTACAGCCACAGCCTTATTAGTCAAAGAGGCAGACAAGCTCACTCTAGGACAGAAGTTAAATGTTAAAGTGCCTCATGCTGTAGTCACCTTAATGAAAGCTAAGGGGAAACATTGGCTGACTCATGCTCAGATGACTCAATCAGAGGGAACCCCTGAGCATGATTGCTTAGAAGTCCTATAGGAGGTTTACTGCAACTGGCCAGATCTAATAGACAGGCCTCTACAGAATCCGGACTTAGTATTGTTCACAGACAGCAGTAGCTTCCTAGATGAAGTAAAAAGATGAGTCAGGTATGCAGTGGTATCAAACTTTGAAATAATAGAGGCACAGGCCCTGCCTGAGGGATGGTCAGCGCAGAGGGCAGAACTTTGGGCCTTAGTCAGAGCTTTAGAACTCAGTAAGGATAAGCGTGCCAACATCTACACTGACTCACGCTATGCCTTCGCTACCCTGTATATCCACAAGGCCATATATAAAGAAAGGGGGCTCCTGATGGCTGAAGGAAAAGGAATCAAAAATCAGAATGAGATCTTGAAGTTACTAGAAGCAGTCTGGGAGCCCAAGGAAGTAGCAGTCATCCATTGTAGAGGACACCAAAAAGGAAAAGACTCAGTGTCAGAGGGAACAGTCAGACAGACACAGTGGCAAAGCTATCTGCTAATGAGCAGGCAGCACTATTGTAGATCATGCTGCCTCCTGAATTACCTGAACCTCCAAAATACACCCCTCAAGAAGAAAACGGGCCCAGCGAGAAGGGGATAAGAGGACAAAGGAAGGTTGGTGGATACTCCCAGATCATAGGGTCTATGTCCCAGAACAGTTAGCCCATAAGGTAGTCCTCCAGCAGCATGAACTTACCCATTTAGGGAAGACCGCTTTAGAAGCCTTGTTAAGCAGATACTATCTAATTGCCTGTCTCCCCTCCTTATGCACCTCAGTCTCTCAGCGGTGCCTCCTCTGTGCACAGAACAATGCAAGGCAGAGTCCTGTAGGACCGATAGAAATTCAGCGCTGTGGGCAGGCTCCCGTTGAAGATCTAGAGGTAGACTTTACAGAATTAGGGAACCTTTTCAGGCTGGCATATGCTACCCGCATGGAGAAGGTGAGAAAAGTCACCAAGGCGTTGCTGAGAGACATAATTCTGCAGTATGGAATACCATTAACCATAGGGTCAGATAATGGCCCAGACTTTGTAGCTGAAGTAGTACAGCAGGTAGCTAAAGCCTTAGGAATTAATGAAAACTTACATACAGTCTACAGGCCCCAGAGTTCAGGGAAAGTAGAACATATGAACCGGACTCTCAAGCAGGCAATGGCTAAGCTATGCCAAGAGACAAACTTATCCTGGACAGATATCTTGCCACTTGTGCTCCTGTGTGTATGCTGTGCCCCAAGGGCCAGGGTAGGGTTCTCTCCATTTGAAATTCTATATGGTAGACCCCCTCCCTTAATTCGGCCAAAGGGAGATTTTGGGGAAGTAGGGAACTTAGAAATTCAGAAACAACTACAAGTACTTGGGAAAACTGTCTTTGAGGTACACAGATGGGTTACTGACCGACTACCCATCTCTCTAGGAACAGCTATGCACCCTCACAAGCCTGGGTACCAGGTTTGGGTAAAAGATTTGAAAAAGGAGCCCTGTAAGTTAACCTGGAAAGGATCTTATCCAGTCCTACTAACCATCACCTCAGCTCTCAAAGTTGCAGGACTGAACACCTGGATCCACCACTCCCGGGTAAAAGCAGCCCACCAGCTGAACAATCAGCATCCAGAGTGGAAGGTGACCTCTGACTTGAACCACCCCCTGAGGATCATCAAGAAGGTGGCGGATCTGGCTGACCGACCTGATTTTGCTATTTCTGGATACGAGTGTCGCTGGATCCCTGGACGGGTACGGGGAGGAGAACTTCTCTACCCTTGCTACTCTGAACTACTATTCCGTCCTCCTTGGGGAAGATAATGAAGACTTGGCATGCTACACCCCCCTTTCCATTGCCCCCTTTTCGTCGCCCCCACCCCCTTCAGCAGGAAATAGCTAGAGCAGTTGGTGATCTTATCCCCAATTCCCGAGTCTTCTGTAATCCCCAAGGCTAAGGCTAGCTTGTGGAACAAGAAGGGGGAATGAGAAGGAAAATGGGGGGGGCAACTTTGGGGGATTACAGCCTAGTTCAGTATATAGTTAAAAAGTAATCTTATTTCCCCATTCTAACTTACTTGGGTAGAGCTGCAAAGCCCACCCTGAGGTGCCCACCACAAGAAGATATATCAAAACCTCCACACATTGGCAGTTCAAGCTTTGGATCAAAGTCCCCTGGACTAGCAGTGCTGCATAATAAAGGTTTTACTTTCCTGATTCCTCTGGGTGTTGGCTGTAGTTCTCCTGGGTCATTCACCACTACAATTTCATTTTACATTCTGCTGCCAACTTTTATCTTATCTAAGCAGAAAATAACTTTCAAATGATCCTATGGAAAATAATATTGCTTTAAAATATGATAACCATAAAAAATGAACAGGAAATGTGAGGCAACAATGTGAGAAAAAAGATATTGGTATGAGAGTCTGAAAAATAACAAATTAAAATGTCACTTGACTCTCCAATATATTCTTCCTCTGTCACTACATTTTTGCCCTAAACCATACTCCTAAATTTTGCATGTTAATTGGAATCTAAGTGAATCATGGGGTAGGGATGCTATTCTGCCCTGACTACAGCCTTCTCATGGTTTATAAAGTACTTTCATATATATTATCCCCTCATGTCCTCCCAACATTCCTTTGAGGCAAATAATGCTATACTGGAATAATTTTGTATTTTTAGTATCATTTGTTATTATTGCATAATTGTGTGCTATGTTATTATATACTAGAGGCCCGGTGCATGAAAATTCATGCACTGGAGGGGGGTCCCTCAGCCTGGCCTGCCCCCTCTCACAGTCCTGGAGCCCTCATGGGTGGGAGGCGGCCTGGCAATCAGGAAGGTGACGCCCCCATCACACCTCTGCTGCTGCCACTGTCGGCAGCGCAAGCCTCGACTGGCCCTGGTTACCTGAGCCTCAGGTGGCCCTGGGCAGCTGGGCAGCTGCCATCCAAGGCTTGCCTGTACCTTGGGCATCAGCTGGGCAGCCGCCATCTGAGGCTTGCCTGTGCCTCAGGCCAGCCCTTGGTGGCTGGGCAGCTGACATCTGAGGCTTGCCTGCTCCTCGGGCCAGCCCTGGGTGGCTCGGAATCCTACATCTGAGGCTTGCCTGTGCCTCAGGCCAGCCCTGGGAAGCTGGGGAGCTGAGGGGACTGGCAAACTCCAGAGGCAGGTGCACTGAGTGGCTGGACCCGCCTAGGGGTGAGTCTGGATGTGCCGCATGCCTGCCACCCCAGTGGGTCTGAGGGGACTGGGTGCTGCCATCTTGTGGCTGTGGGGGCCACCATCTTTGAGGGCATGACAGTCAATTAGCATATTCCCTCCTTATTGGCTGTGGGTGCCACCATCTTTATGAGAGCGTGATGGTCAATTAGCATATTCCCTCTTTATTAGATATGATTATTATTCTAAATTTACTGAGGGAAAGCTGAGATTGGCAATTCAAAATTCAATGCTCCTTTTAACACAAATGGATAATTGCTATTTTATATTAGAATGTTCAATAAGTTTGTTCTAGAAATTAAAGTGATAAAAACAGTATGTAGAGCAGTAATTTCTGTTGAAATATACAATGATAGCAGGATCGTAAGTCTGCTTAATTAATATTTAAATTTGGATTTCAAATTGTCTGGTGATCTCTTTGAGTCTCATAACTTGAAATACCATCAATATGCTGACCACTCACAAATTTGTGTGTCCTGACTGGACTCATTCATGAGATCAATACTGATGTTCAAATCACCTGCACATCTCCACTTAAATACCCAAGAGTTCTCTCAAACTTAATGTTCAAAACCAAAACAATCAACTGAATCTCTCCTCTCAACTGAAATACCTGTTTCTCCTGCTTTTCTCCCCTTAAAAATAGGGTAACAATACAACTCATCAATCAAACCTGGGTACTTTTGAGAGTAAAAGAGGGAAGGTTAATAACATCTCTGAAATCAGTATGTGTAAACCAGGACTATCCTTGGCAATTTATGTCAATAAATGGAAGCTACTTCCATTCATTTTCAAAACCTACAACATTGGAATTATTTTTGTGAACTTTTACTTTCACATCCCATATTCAGTTTTTCTAAAAATACTGTCAGTTTTGTTTCAAAATTAGAATACTTGTCATTACCTCCAGAACTACTCATGTTGTTCCATGATTTCTTATTCAGATTACTGCATCAGCCTCCAAAATGATCATTTTGCTTTCACTCTTGCCCTTCTAAAATTTATTGTTAACACTGCATCTGACATAAACATTTTCAAACATAAACCATACCATGTCACTCAAAATACTTTGATAGCATAATATCCAGAATCTCAGCAGGTTTCATAAAATGAACAAAATCCTACATTACCTATTCTATTCTCAGCCCATTGTATTTTTATTTCGTTGTTGCTACTCTTTTATTTGGTCATGCCTCTTTAGCAACACTGCCTCTCTAATGTTTTTTTAACATACCAGGCATATTCCTATCAAGTTCCCTGCACTGAATATTTCCACTCTCTGGATTTTTCATCCTCCAGATAGCCACATTACTCGTTTTCTCACCTCATTCAAATTTATGCACCAATGATATTTCCTAGGTGTTCATGGAGTTCGCTATGTAAAATAGCATTTATTCCCATAAAACATACCTCATGTTTTACACACTGATTTGTATATTGTCTGCAATCAACAACTACAATGGTAACTCTACAAGGATGTGAATTTTTGTGTGTTTGTTCCCCTATCAGGACCTAAAACAATACCTTCAGTAAAAGAAAAAAAAATCATATTTACCAAATAAATGGATGAAAGAAATAGCAAGTATTATAGTTAGATACAGATAATATCTACATCAGTAATTAGGTATGGATATAAGATTATTGATATAGAGTTAAAATTTAATATTATTTTATTTATTTTAGTAAATTGTGATCCATGAACATAGTACCTACAATGTCATATGACTATTGTCCTCTTCTGCCTGGTAAAATGGAAATTTGCTCATTTTCAGTAGTAAAATATTCATACAGATACAACTTTAACCTTAATTTTAACAGTGAGCAAGTTCTATTATGTAAATGATATAAAATACAAATATATATTCAATTAATATCTTTATTGTAATTTATTCCTTTGTAAAAAAAAATACAACTCTATAATATGTATGTGTGGGGGTTTTTTTCCCCACATCTATTTTTTTCAAATCCTCACTATGAAGACAGTTTCATTGAGTTTTAGAGAGAGGAAAAAGAAGTGAGAGAGAGAGAGAGAGAGAGAGAGAGAGAGAGAGAGAGAGAGAGGAACATCAATATAAGAGAGAAACATCCATCAGTTTCCTCCCATATGCACCCCGACTGGAATAGAACCTGAAACCTAGGTATGTGCCCTAACTTGGAATAGAACCCATAGCCTTTTGGCCAGGGAAGTATCCATTTATTTTGAATTAATATATCAATAAACTCAGTAAGCATTACAACATTACAATTAATTCAATGTAAGAATGAGTTAAGGTATAAATGTAGTATTACTATGGCAAGGAATGTCTAGCAATTTCATAGGAAATGCATATATTACTGTCTTTCAAACTTGTCCTAACATATGAAAATGTTACATTACACTAAACAAAAGTTTTTCAAGTAACTTTCAAGTAGGATAACAAATTTCCTCTTACTGTTTTATAATAAAAAGAAAAAAGTGCATGAAAGATGGATATTTTATGAGGAATATGAAATAAATGTTAATATACTTGTCATTTAAAAGAAATATACCCCAAAAAAGTCTAACTTCAGAATATAAATAACAAATCAACAAAATAACAAATAACAAATCAACTAAATAACAAATCAACAAAAGCATTGTGGCAAGCTTGTTATAGGGAATTAGAAACATTAGCTGATAACCCTAACCCTAACCCTAGCTACCCTCTGGTAACCACCATACTGTTATCTGGTCTAGGGGTTTTTCTTTGTTTGTCTTATTTGCTCATTTGCTGTTTTCAGTTTTATATCCCACATATGAGTGAAAAAATATGGTTCTTGACTTTTTCTTTCTGATATTTTTAAGATTCATACATGTTGTCATAAATGGCACTATTTCATCTTTCTTATGGCTAAGCAGCATTCCATTGTATATATGTGCCACATCCTCTTTAACCAATAATCTATTGAAAGACATTTTAATTTTTCCCATATCTTGGCCTCTGTGAATAAATCTCTGGTTAGACTCACTAAGGAAAACAGAGAAAAGAATGAAATAAACAAAATCAGAAATAAGAGAAAAGTTACCAGAGACATCACAGATATACGAAGGATTATACTAGAATACTATGAAAGACTATATGCCACCAAATTTAAAAACCTAGAAGAAATGAATAAGTTTCTAAAAATGTAATATCATCTTATTTTCAATCACACAAAACTGGAAAATCTAAATACAAAGATCAAGAGTGAAGAAATAACAATTATAAAAAACCTACTAAAAAGTAAAAGTCTAGGACCAGATGGCTTCACTAGTGAATTCTACCAAACATTCAAAAAATATTTAATAACTTTCCTTTTCAAACTTCCCAAAAATTGAAGAAGAGGCAATACTTCCTAACACATTTGATGAGGCCAACATAACCCTCATACCAAAATCTGGCAAGGATAACACACACACACACACACACACACACACACACACACGCGCACACACACACAAAACCTAAAGCCCTAGCCAGTTTAGCTCAGTGGATAGAGTGTTGGCCTGCAGACCAAAGGGTCCAGGGTTCAATTTTAGTCAAAGGCACATACCTTGGTTGTAGGCCTCTTCCCAGACTGGACCCTGGTTAGGGCACATGTAGGAGGCAACCAATTGATGTGTTTCTTTCACATCAATGTTTCTCTCTGTCTTTTCCTCTCTCTTCCACTCTACCTAAAAATAAATGGAAAAATATCTTTGGGTGAGGATTAAATTTTTAAAAAAGAAACCTAGAGACCAATATTTCTGATAACTACACATGCAGAGATCCTTAAAAAAATACTAGAAAAGTGAATACAACTATACATTAAAAATATAATACATCACAATCGAGTGGTGTTCATTGCAGGGACACAAGCATGGTTCAACATATGCAAATAATTCAATGTAATACAGCACATTAACAAATGAAGGATAAAAATCATGTGCTCATATCAATAGAGACAGAAAAAAAAAAACATTGAAAATACAGCATTCATTCATGATTAAAACACTCAATAAAATGAATATAGTAGAAAAGTACCTCAACTTAATAAAGGCCATATATGACAAACCCTCAGTTAATATTCTACTCAATGGTGAAAAATGGAAAGGTTTTTATCTAAGATCAGGAACAAGGTAAGTCTACCCACTTTCATCACTCTTATTTAATACTAGAAGTCTGGTGCATGAATTCATGCACCAGTGTGGTTCCTTTGGCCTGGCCTGTGCCCTCTCACAATCTGGGACCTCTTGGGGGATGTCAGAGAGCCAGTTTTGGCCCAGTCCCTGCAGGCCAGGCTGAGGGACCCCACCTGTGGAACGGACGAATATTCGCTTAGGCTTTTATATATATAGATAGTACTGGTAGTTCAAGCCAGAATAATCATGCAAGAAAAGAAATAAGACATCAAAATTGAGAATTAAGAAATAAAGTTGTCACTGTTTGCAGATGACACAATTCTTTTATAGAAAACCCTAATGATGACACCAGAAATCTATTAGAACAATAAACAAATACAGTAAACTATCAGGATACAAAATTAACATACAAAAATTCACTGCATTCTTATATATAGGGTTTCCCCCAAAATGTATACACACACTTTGAATAATTAGAACGGTAGTGTTTATTAAAATACGTTTCATTTTCAAAATTGAACTATCTGCTGTTAAAATGTATATACTTTTTTTTTAGTACACTCTGAACTAACAATGAAATTTCAGATAAATAAATGAAAAAAAAAATTGCAACTGCAACAAAAAAAAAATCCAGAAATAAACTTAACAAAGGATGTGAAGGACCTATACACTGAAAACTACATGGTATTATTAAGATATATTGATTTGTATTTTTAAAAGAAAATAATGACATCATATTTTTAAAAAATATATTCAACATAAAATCCACCCATGGATGTTATAATGACAATAATATTACTAGGAATCCCTTTAATGATGAATAGAGAAATATACAACAAAATTCACGGTCAAGTAATGAAAAACAAAAGTGAGGAGAGGAGATAAAAGTTCTACAGCATTCCTTGTTTATTTCCCCATATATTGTATACATATAAAAACCCTTAATAGTTAGTGAATCTTTCAGAACATATGCTTCTTTAGGAAAAGTTAATATTTTACCCACTTTGTGTTTGATAAAATCTTACCACATGTGGAATTTTCATTGATTTCCTATGAAGTAATAGGGAAGCAAACACAAAACAAAGAGATTATTCTTGGAAAGAAATATCTCAGAATTCATTTAGTTTCTATTGCCAAGATTTTAAGAAGTTATTTGTCTTGGCTGAGTATCATGTCTCTAGGACCAGCTTAGGTGTGGTCTAAATGTGCATGTCAGTTGCCCTCTCTAGGTCACTTCCAGATTAATGAGCTTGTGAAGTTCTTTAAGACATTTCTTTTCCAGGCTAACATAAACCTGATTCCATTTTCTTGACACAGATGAAAAAACACTTTGTTCACATTGGGAGGAAAGCGGATCATGGCCTACTGTGATTCACAGCTTTGCTTTTCTCTCCCTCTGAATTGCACTGGTTCAAAGGGTAGGCTTCTCTAATTTTTGTCCTACATGGACTGGTTTTCCTCTGCAAATATTTGGAGAGTGAGGGCTATGTCTCAGGTGAACATGTCTACTTTTATCACAAAGTAACATCAGAATTCTAGCTATTTGGTACTTGAACTATTACCATTATTGTAACTTGCACTTTGAAATTCATAGTAGTGCCCTGGCCAGTGTGGTTCAGTTGGTTGAGTGTCATCCCATGCACTAAACAGTTGCAGGTTCTATTCCCATTCAGGGCACATGCCCAGGTTTTGAGCTTGAGCTGATCAATGTTTCTCTCTCACCTCTCTCTCCCTCTCTCTCTCTCTCTCTCTCTCTCTCTCTCTCTCTCTCTCTCTCTCTCTCTCATCACTAAAATATATTAAAAATAAAAGAAAATACCTAGTCTGAGATGGAAACATTCTGGCGTTTTTCTTGATGAAGATATAAATTGTGACTTACTTATACAATTCACTTATTTCAGGAGAAGTGCTGTGAAATTTCATGTAAAAATTATATACATATTTTATTGGCAAGCAGAATTCTTCTATCTCTGTAGCAGAGATCTAATTTAATAGAAATAAATAGCATTACCATTAAACTACTACAATAAAAGTTATGCAATTTTTATTAAAAAGCTCAAAATTCTCATTGCTTAGTTATTTTAAAATACCACATCAAAAATGTAAAGCACTATTGAACAAATGCCTCATACAGCAGGCTCCATTGATCAGGGGATGGCTAACAGTAGACCCAGGGTCCCTCAGGCACTGATGAATCTCTGGCAGCAGTTTCTGGTGAGGTGACCAGGCGGGTGGAAGGCAGACCATTTGGTCCCTCCTTCCAGCCCTCAGACTCCAATCAATTGGTGGCAGAGGTGGGGCAGAAATGGGGACTGGCTCCCTTAGTAGTCTTGCAGGTTCAATATCCAGAGGACAGGCCAGGCACCAATGGACCAGTGCCACCGGCACAATCCGGAGAGCGCTGCCAGCTTCCTGAAACATGGCCTCAGGCACTGAGGCAGCTTCCCCTCCCTAGAAGCTCCACAAGGAAGAAAGGATACCGCCAGCAGCGCCAGGGGTAACCAGAGGTTACTGCTCTCCTGGTGCTTCCTCCAGGTCACTCGAGCTGGGCCCCTGCCTGCCCTGCTCCAGATGAAGTGTGAGCACTGCACACGGAAGGAGATGTGAGTAGATAGCACACAGGCAATTAATTTCAAAAGACTTTGGACCAATCTTTTCCCTCATTGGCCTGTTGGTTTGTTCCTCTCTAAGTATTTCCTCAACAACCTCACAAAAGGAGCAGATACTAATAAGAATAGTCCATTAAGGCTAATTAAAGCCATTAAAATTAATTTTGTTTGGAGATTTATTGGGAAGTTTGAGTCGCCCATTGAGACCATTGATGCCTGTTGGGGAGTCACCCAGTGGAGCCTGAGAAATGACTGCTGCTGGGGGCTGTGACACAGTGGGTGCCCCCTTGGCCCCTGCCCTGCAGGCCTGACACGGGCTCTGAGGGGCTCTAGCACTCTCACTGCTCAGCTCATCATCACAGCTGCACCTCCAACCCCTTCAGATTGTGAGAGGAGAATAAGAGGGTGTGAACCTTGAAGGCCAAACTGGGAGATGATTTCACAAGAAGGTGGACCCAGTCATCATTTTTATGATGTGGTTTGTGAACCATTAAATGTCCCCCTTTAAAATATATCCTCAGGGTTTGCCTAGTGTCAGGGAGCCCACAGGGAGCGGAGCCCTTAGATGTGAGCATTCTGTGCATTTCTGGTCTCCTGAGGGTGTATGTCCCCTGGAGGGTGAACCCCAGGCTTCAGGGAGGCCTCAGACTGTTGTTTGAACTTACAGCTCTCACAATGTATGAAGGCAGGAAAACAGGCTGTGAAATTTGAATCCTGTCCCCAGGTGTTACAGGACAACACACAAAGGTAAATGGGTGGAATTGTGATGGTACCTCAGCTGACTGAGTCAGGAGGGTGCCCTGAATCCCTGGGCTTCTGTGATTGCAGGGCGGGGGTGACTGAGGGAGTCAGAAGGAGGACCTGAGGAAGTGTGAGGGACTTGGCTGTTATTGCTGAAGGAAGAGGCTGGACCCGGAGCCAGTGGTTCAGTTCTTCCAAGCCTCTGGGCAGAGGCATGCCTGCCACACCCAGTGCCACCGCTGTGTCCCCACAGACAGAACTGCAAGTCCATCAGTGTGTGCTGCTGTCAGCCGATGTGGTGGTCCTTCATTATAAGAGGTTGGAAACTGGCTTCCAGGAGGATGGGGTCAGAGGCTCAGTGGCCAATGAGCAAGCAAGTGGAGAGTAAGTGGCAGGGTGGGTGAGGCCAGCACATCAGAAAGCGAGGTGCACTCAGGAATACACAGGGGGACACTGAGTGGTGCAGGAACATGGGAGCTGGGCAGGCAGACAGTGGTGCTGCATGAAAGGGGAGGTGGTGGCAGAGGGCAGCAGGGGCAGTAAAACCCCCATGGACTCAGCCAACAGCAGGCCTGGATCTCAAAGGTCCTGTTGTCAGAGTGGGGCAACTAAGCGGATCCTCTGCTCCAGCTCTCACACACTGCACAAGGCTATGGAGAGTGGGGAGCCTTTTGGCCCATGCTCATTGGGACACTGGCAGAACCCGTCCTGGTGACTGTTTGACTAGAGGCCCAGCTGCGTGCTGGCTGTGGACAGAGACCCGTCTGAGGTCCTAGTGGCCACCCTGGCTCCTTGCCATGGCTTCTCCAGTCCCCAAGGGGGCCTCCCCCCGTGGCTGCCACAACCAAGCAGGAGAGGCCCCAGGAAGCCGCGGCAGCCACATCCCAGCTCCCTGGCAGGACTGTTAGGAACAGCCACGTCCTCTCCCATACTCAAGAGGAAACGTTCACAAGAGGCAGGACACCAGGAAGCAGGGCCATTGGGGTCTGCCCATGATGGACACCAATAACACTGGACCCTGTCACAGTGTTGCCTGGATCCTAAAGGTTGGGAATCCTGTGACTCCTGCCAACTGTTTGTCCGAGGAGATGATGGGTCCATTCTCCATGGTCCCCATGGGCAGTTGTCAGATCTCCCAGGAGGCCTTTCAGAGGCTGTCTTGCTGGGGTGACCTAGAGACTCAGATCTTTTTGTAAATGTGAAACAGTCCAAGTCTAGCATGTCAGACACAGTTTCCACTGTAAGAAATGTACAAATGAGCAAAACAAAACAAATCTGAGAGTCATATAAGCCAGTGTAGTGTCTGTCAGCAGTGTCTTCTTGGAGGGGCCCTCGGGGATCATTGGCAGAAATTCTGTCACCTGGGAACCCACAGAAAGACTGCTCAGGGCTAGAGAAAGTGCTGGAGATGTTCACCAAATTAATGCATGACAATACGGTCCCCAATTTCTTTAATAGAGGGGACATCTTGGACCCTACCATACAGCTTCTATTAGGATGCATTTACATCATCCTATATTAAAAAAAAGCCTAATATACTAAGTGTCCTGTCATCCAGTCAGCTATTCAACCAAACAAAATGTAATATGCGACTTCCGGCCTTGTTGCTCTCTTTATGGGTGTCGTAGGATTGGGTTGGGAGATCTGTGTCCTTGGTGGTTCGTCAGTGAGAGTCTGTGACAGCTGCATTAGCTCCCCACCCCCAAGGAGCTGAGCTGCTTGGGGGGAGGGGAAGAAGTAAAAGGCCCAAGTGGCATTTCTGCTCACTTCCTCCCAAGATTGAGATTCCAGAGAGCAGAGGCAGGAATCTCCCTTGGTGTGGGAGCTTCCAGGTGGTTCCTGGCTGACAGGGAATGCAGGAGAGAGAGAGAGCTACATAACAAGACATCAAGAGAGGGGAGATCATGGGGAGACAAAGAAACTGCCCATATACAGAAGAAAAGGAGACATCATCAGAAAAGGAAGTAAATGAAATGGAGGCAAGCAATATGTCAGAAAAAGAATTCAGATAAATGGTCATAAGGTCCCTGAAAAGGTTGGAAGAAAAACTCAACAATATGTATAGGAACCAAGAGGAAATGAAGAAGAACCAAGAAGAAATGAAAAATGACATCACTGCAATAAAGAAATCAACAGAAAGCTTCAACAGTAGACTAGAAGAAGCGGAGGATGGCATCAGTGAGTTAGAAGACAGGTAGGAAAAAATACCCAAGTAGAGCAGCTTCTAGGAAAAAAAGCTTAAAAAACAAGAGGACAGCCGAAGGGAATTTTGCGACAACAGGAAATGAAACAACAGCCGCATAAGAGGGATGTCAGAAGGAGAGGAAACTGAGTAAGGAGTAGAAAACCTGTTTGAAGAAATAATGACAGAAAACTTCCCTGATATAAGAAAAGAAAAACTCACACAAACACAAGAAGTGAACAGAGTCCCAAACAAAATGAACCCAAAAAGACCGACACCAAGGCACATTATAATTAAATTGGCAAAAGCCAACAACAAAGTAAGAATCTTAAAAGCAGCCAGAGAGAGACAGAAAGTTACCTACAAAGGAACCCCCATCAGAGTAGCAACTGATTTCTCAACAGAAACACATCAGGCCAGAAGGGAATGGAATAAAATATACAAAGTCATGCAAAGGAAGGGTCTGAATCCAAGAATACTGTACCCAGCAAGGCTATCAATCAAAATTGAGGGTGCAATCAGAAGCTTCAGAGACAAAAAAGGACTAAGGGAGTTTATCATGACCAAACCAGCAATGCAAGAAATGCTAAAGGGCATGCTGTGAAAAGAAGAAATAGGAAGTGAGGAGGGAATACAGGCATAAAAAATAAAAATGGCAACAAACAAATACCTATCGAAAATAACTTTAAATGTAAATGGATTTAATGCCCCAATCAAAAGACATAGGATAGCTGAGTGGATAAGAAAATATGACCCATATTTCTGCTATGTACATGAAACCCACCTCAGAAAAAAGAACTCACACAGACTGATGCTAAAGGGATGGAAAAAGGTATTTCAGGCAAATGGAAATGAAAAAAAAAAGCTGTGGTAGCAATACTTGTATCTGACAAATTAGATCTCAAAGTGAAGGCCATAACAAGAGATAAGGAAGGCCACTTCATAATACTAAAAGGAGCAATTCAACAAGGAGAAATAACTCTGGTAAACATATATGCACCCAATACAGGAGCACCCAAATACATAAAAAAAAAAAAAAACTTCTGAAGGATATCAAGGGAGAGATTGGAAGCTATTCAGTCATAGTAGGGGACTTGAATACCTCACTATCACCATTGGACAAATCCTCTAAACAAAAAATCAGTAAAGTAACATCAATCCTAAATGACTCACTAGATAAGATGGAATTAATTGACATCTTCAAAACATTTCACCCCAAAGCTACAGAGTATACATTCTTCTCAAATGCACATGTGTCATTCTCTAAAAGAGACCATATATTGGGACACAGGCAACATCTCTTCAAATTCAAGATGATAGAAATCACATCAAGCATCTTCTCATATCACAATGTCATAAAACTAGAAATCAACTACCATTAAAAAATGAAAAAATCAAATACCTGGAGGCAAAATAGCATGCTATTAAACAATGACTGGGTTAGCAGAGATATCAAAGAAGAAATCAAAAACATGATGGCAACAAACATCATGAAAACACAACAACCCAAAATCTGTGGGACACAGTGAAATCACTCTTGAGAGGGAAGTTCATAGCTCTACAGGCCTACCTCAAAAAACAATAAACAATGGTAATAAATTATCTAACCATACAACTCAAAGAGTTAGAAAGAGAGCAACAAGAAAAGCCCAGTGTAAGTAGAGGGAAGGAAATAATAAAGATCAGAGTGGAGATAAATAACATAGAGATCAAAAAAACAATGCAAAAGATCAACAAAACCAAAAGCTGGTTCTTTGAAAGGATAAACAAGATTGATGAAGCTCTAGCCAGGCTCTCCAAGAAGCAAAATGAGAGGACCCAAATAGACAAAATCAGAAATGAAAGAGGTGAAGTAACAACCAATCCCACAGAAATACAAAAGATTATGAAAAAATACCATGAATAACTCTATTCCAACAAAATGGACAACCTAGATGAACTGGACATGTTCTTAGAAAAAATACGAGCTCCCGGAACTCAACCAAGAAAAATCAAAAAACCTGAATAAGCTGATAACTACCAAAGAAATTGAAACAGTGATCAAAAATCTTCCAGCAAACAAAATCCCTGGTCTGGACGGTTTTACAGGGGATTTCTACCAATCATCCAAATAAGATCTAAAACCTATCCTACTCAGACTATTCCAAAAAATTCAAGAGGAAGGCACACTTCCAAGCTCTTCCTATGAAGCCAGCATTACCCTAATACCAAAACCAGATAAAGACACCACAAATAAAAGAGAACTACAGGCCAATATCCTTAATGAACATAGATACTAAAATCCTCAACAAAATTCTAGCAAATCGGATTCAGCAATACATTAGAAAGGTCATACACCATGACCAAGTGGGATTTATTACAGGGATGCAAGGATGGTACAATATCCACAAATCAATAAATGTGACAGAGAGGAGGAGACAAAATGGTGGCGGAATAGACCGGCATGTCCCGATCCTTGTCCCAGAGCAGAGAGAATGAACAGCTGAAACGAATAACATCCAATCCAAATTGGCGAAGGAGACTCAGCAGATGAGACAGTTTGCATCCGGGAAGGGCATAGGATCCCTGGAAAAAGGTAAAATCAAGGATCTGGACAGGAGAATCTGCAAAACCTATGAGCCCAGAGCATCAGAGGGAATCTGCACACCACCAAGCCGTGTCCCTGGGGACAGGCACAGTGTCTGACTGTGGAAAGAAGGGCCACAGGACTGCTGGACCACAGGGGATTCTAGAACTGGGTCCACAGTCACAAAAGACTGAACCCAGAGGGTGAAGCCTGAAGGGCTGGCCAGACCGCGTAGCACTGGCAAGAGAGGAGCACGCAGAGGCCCAGTCTCTCCCCTCTCTGTGGTCTGAGCCTTTCTTCACTGAACCTAGTTCATAGGACCTTTCAGATACAGACACTTACCCATGGCTGAGGTGAGGGAGAAGGTGCACACTCTTGGATTCTGGGGAGAGGAGGGGGTCCAAGAGAAGTGGCACCGAGTCTGGTGCTGAGTCATACCTGAGCCAGAAACCTGGGCAGCCATTTTGTCCGGAAGAGATAGCCCCACCCTCCAGTTTCCAGGCAACCAATACAGCCACACCCAGATCCCACCCTGAATAGTAAAAAAGATTTTTAAAAATCTAAATAGTCCCTAATAGTCCAAAGGGACTGGCCTAAACACAGTACAGAAGACTTGGATCTTAAGCCAGACAAAGAAACGACATTTCACTTTTTACTTTTTAATGATTATTTTATCTCTTTTTTTCTTCTTTTTTCTTTGTTTCCCTGTTTTTATTTGTTGCTTTATTTTCTGTTTCTTTTCACATTATTTTTTCATCACTCTATTTTATTTTATTTTTTTTATTTTTATACCATTTTTGAAATCAATTTTTTTGTAAATTTATTATTATTATTTTCTTCTTGTTCTCTTTCTTCTTATCCACCCATCCACTTTCTACTTCCTCTACACTGAACTTAGGACCTCCCCATATTCATCCAATTCTTATCCTTATTTTCTGTATATAAGTTCAGCCTCTACAGATTATGCCCCCACCCTCTTTTCTGGGTGTTTGGTGTTTGTATTTTTTTGGGGGGGGTTATCTATTGGTTTTTCATATATATATATATATATATATATATATATATATATATATATATATATTCTCCTTTTTCTTTTCTCTCTTATCTTTTTCTCTCTCTTTGATATCATCTGTGCTCTCTTTTCTCTCCCCTAATTATCTTTTCTCAGTTGGTTACTTATATTGGGGTCATTGGTGTCTTGAGTATATTCCTGCTTTGTTCCCTTTGTGTTGTGTCTTGTCGAGGTGAGTTTTATCCTGTCTGGCCAGGAGCTAGAGAGCAAGCCACATACCAGACACCTGGAGAGGAAACTCCATCCACAAACGGGTCAATAACACCCCAGACCCAACTACAGAGGCAGGAAAGAGGTGACAATGAGGGAGAGAGCATGAGTGAGGGAGGGAGCAAAAGAGGAGTGTGTGGTCATGTGGGATGTGTGTGTATGTATGTGAATAAGGCACAGTTAGATCCCACAGGACCTTCAGGGGCAGGCTAACTGGGCTTGCCTAACTAGGCAGCCTCTGCTACCATTGCAAAGAGTACCAGGAGGCTGGCTCATCCTCAGAGCCCTAGACTTTTTGAAGGGCAGAGCTGCTGTAACTGGTAGCCCAGCCTCACCTCCACCCAGGGTGCCCCCAGAGAACACCTGGGACTCTATAGCCAACCCTGCCAGGGACCTGCTACCTTGGCTGTGGGCCCTTGGTCACCGAGTCTCTAGCCACCCTGGGTACAAGCTCCTATGAATTCTGAAGCACGGGGCACTGCAACCACGCGACCAGCAGAAACGTGAGCAGCCCGCTCCTGTCCAAGGAGTAGCAGCCCGCGAGCAGCCCACCCCAGGCCTCAGAGGAGCAGCCCCAAGTGGCCTGTGCCTGTCCAAGGAGAAGCATCTGTATAAGTGGTCCACTTTCCCATCTGAGGAGCAGCAATGATGATAGCTTCCCACCTCATTTGAAGAGCAGCAGCCACAAGAGAAGCCCTCCCATGATTGAGGAGTGGCAGCCCCGCGCAGCCCACCCCTATATGAAGAGCAACAGCTGTGCAAGCAACCTGCCCCCATCCTAGGATCAGCAGTTGTGTAAGAAGCCTGCCCCCATCCGAAGAGCCGCAGCTGTGTGAGCAGTCTGCCCCCATATGAGGAACAGCAGCACCGCAAGCAGCCCGCCCCCATCTGAGGAGCAGCAGCCACCCGAGCAGCCCCCTCTGGACCTCAGAGCAGCAGCCACACAAGCATACCGCTCACGTCTGAAGAGTGTCAGCCCTGCACAGCCTGCACTGGTCCAAGGAGTAGCAGCCACATGCACCCTGCACTTGTATGATGAGCAGTGGCTGGGTAAGCAGCCCACCCCATCCAAGGAGCAGCAGCCACATGTGCAGTTCACTCCCACCCAAGGAGCAACAGCCACTCAAGCAGCCCATCCCCTGTATAAGGAAAAGCAGCTGTGTGAGCAGCCCGCCCGCGTATGAGGGACAGCAGCGCCGTGAGCAGCCGGCCCGCGTACAAGGAGCAGCAATGCCGTGAGCAGCGGCCCCCATTCGAGGAGCAGCAGCCACCTGAGCAGCAGGCACACGAGTGGCCCGCCCCCATCTGAGGAGCAGCAGCCACATGTGCAGCTCACTCCCGCTTGTCAAGCAGCAGCTGTGCAAGCAGCTCATTCCCTGTACGAGGAGCAGAAGCCCCATGAACAGACCACACACGTCTGAGGAGCGGCAGTGCTGCGCAGCCTGCACTGGTCCAAGGAGCAGCAGCCACACTCAGCTTGCACCTTTCCTACGAGCAGCAGCTGGGTGAGCGCCCCATCCCCGTCCCAAGAGCAGCAGCCGCACATGCAGGTCACTCCTGCCTGAGAAGCAGCAGCCATACAAGCAGCCCATCTCCCACCTGAGGAGCAGCAGCTGCACAAGGAGCCCGCACCTGTACAAGGAGCACCAGCCCAGCAATCAAGCTGCCCCTGTCCAAGAAGTGGCAGCCTCATGAGCAGCCAACCCCATCTGAGGAACAGCAGCAGCGTGCAGCCAGCCCCAATCTAAGGAACAGCAGCCATGTGAGCAGTCCGCCCCCATCTGAGGAGCAACAGCCATGTGAGCAGCCCGCCCCATCCAAGGAACAGCAGCTGGCAAGCAGCCTCCCCCAACAGCCAGAGGAGACACCACTGATGTGAACTGCACCCACCAGAGGAGCCGCTGCCAACTGAGAAGCAGCCATTTCAGTGACTGCCCAAGGTGCACCCACAGCCCAAGGAGCCACTGACACCCAGGGAGCAGCCCCTGCATGACTCAACATCTAGATCAGTCAGTGAGACCAAAAATGGGTAGACAAAGAAAACCCCAAAGGAACTAAAAGGAGGAATCACCAGAAAAGAAGCTAAGTGAAAGAGAGGCAAGCAATTTGTCAGAAAAAGAATTGAGAATAAGGGTCATACAGTTCATAAACCAGATGGAGGAAAAAATCAAAAACTTATGTAAGAATCAAGAAGAAATGAAGAGTGATATAGCTGCAATAAAAAAAAAAAAACGTTGAAAGTTTCAACAGTAAACTAGGAGAAGCAGAGGACTGAATTAGCAAATTAGAAGACAGGAAAGCAAAACACACCCAAATTGAACTGCAATTGGAGAAAAAAATTAAAAGACACGAGGAGAGCCTGAGGGAGCTTTGGAACAACATGAAATGAAGCAACATAGAAATAGTAGGGGTGCCAGAACAACAGGAAGAGTAATAAGGGTTAGAAAACCTATTTGAAGAAATAATGTCAGAAAACTTCCTTGATGTGGGGAAGAAAAAAGTCACACAAGCACAGAGTCCCAAACAAGATGAACCCAAAAAGACCCACACCAAGACACATCATAATTATGATTGGCAAATGTTTAGGACAAAGAGAGAATGTTAAAGGCTGCAAGAGAGAGACAGAGTTACATACAAGGGAGCTCCCATTAGATTATCAAATGATTTCTCAACAGAAACAAATCAGGCCAGAAAAGAATGGATGGAAATTTACAAAGTGATGCAAAGCAAGGGGCTGAATCCAAGAATACTCTATCCAGTAAGACTATCATTCAGAATTAATGAGGAAATAAGGAGCTTCATTGACAAAAATAGGCTAAGGGAATTTACCAGTACCAAGTCAGCAAAGCAAGAAAGGCTAAAGGGGCTAGTGTAAAAAGAAGAAATAAAAAGGAAAGAAAGAACACAGGCACAAAAATTAAAATGGCTACAAACAATTACCTTTAAATAATAACTTTAAATTTAAATGGACTAAATGCTCCAATCAAAAGACATTGAATGAGTAAATGGACAAAGAAACATAACCCATATATATGCTATCTGCAAGAGACCCACCTCAGAACAAGGGACTCACACAGACTGACAGTGAAGAGATGTAAAAATATCTTTCAGGCAATGGAAATGAAAAAAAAAAAAAAAAAAAAAAGCTGGGGTAGCAATACTTATATCTGACAAAATAGACCTCAAAGTGAAGAACATAAGAAGAGATATGAAAGGCCATTTCATAATACTAAAAGGATTGATACAACAACATGATATAACCTTGATAAACATATAGGCACCCAATTCAGGAGCACCCAAAAACATTAAAAACATCCTGGAAGATATCAAGGGAGAGATCGACAACAGTACAAACATAGTAGGGGACTTTAATACACCACTGACAACACTGGATAAATCCTCTAGACAAAAAAGCACCAAAGAAACAGCAATCCTAAATGACTCACTAGATCAGATGGATTTAATTGACATCTTCAGAACATTTCACCCCAAAACCATGGAATATACATTCTTTTCAAGTGCACATGGGACATTTTCAAAAATAGACCACATATTGGGTCACAAGCAAAGTCTCTCCAAATTCAAGAAGATTGAAATCATATCAAGCATTTTCTCAGACCACAATTGCATAATATTAGAAATAAACTAAAATGAAAACAGCCCGGAAAATTCAAACACGTGGAAGCTGAATAGCATGCTATTAAACAGTGATTGGGTTACCAATGAGATCAAAGAAAAAATTAAAAACATACTGGAAAGTTAATGACAATAAAATCACAACAATCCAAAATCTATGGAACACAATGAAAGCAGTCCTGAGAGGAAAGTTTATAGCACTACAGGCCTACTTAAAAAAAAAAAAACAACAAAAAAACAAAACAAACAAACAAACAAACAAACAAAAAAAGAAAAAAATGGTAATAAATCATAACTCTACAACTCAAAGAATTATAAAGAGAGCAACAAGAAAAGCCCAGATTGAACAGAAGGAAGGATATAATAAAAATCAGAGCAGAAACAAATGACATAGAGACCCCCCAAAAAAACAATAGAAAAGATTAATGAAGCCAAGAGCTGGTTCTTTGAAAGGATAAACAAGATTGACAAACCTCTAGCCAGACTCACAAAGAAGCAAAGAGAGAGGACCCAAATAAACAAAATCAGAAATGATAGGGGAAAAATAACAACAGACCACATAGAAATACAAAGGATTGTTAAAAAATACTATGAACAACTCTATTCCAACAAACTGGACAAGCTGGAAGAAATGGACATGTTCCTAGAAAAATACAACCTTCCAAAACTCAATCAGGACAATTCTAAAAATCTCAATAGGATGATAACTGTGGAAGAAATTGAAGTAGTCATAAAAAATCTTCCAGCAAACAAAAGCCCAGGGTTAAATGGCTTCACCAGGGAGTTATACCAAACATTCAAGGGAGAACTGAAACCTGTCCTCTTCAGACTATTCCAAAAAATTCAAGAGGAAGGAACACTTCCAAGCTCATTCTATGAACCCAGCATTGCCCTAATACCAAAACCAGATAAAGACAACACAATGAAAGAGAATTACAGGTCAATATCCCTCATGAACATAGATGCCAAAATCCTTTACAAAATTCTAAAAATCAGATACAGCATTATATCAGAAAGATCATACAACATGACCAAGTAGGATTTATTCCAGGGATGCAAGCATGGTACAATATCCGCAAATCAATAAACACTATACATCACATAAACAAATTGAGAGATAGAAATCACATAGTCATATCAATCGAAGCACAAAAAGAATTTTACAAAAATCAACACCCTTTCTTGATGAAACCTCTCAGCAAGGTGGGAATAGAAGGATCATACCTCAATATAATAAAAGCTTTATATGACAAACCCACAGCCAACATCATACTCAATGGGCAAAAACTAAATCCATTTCCCCTAAGAACAGGAAAAAGACAGGGATGCGCACTCTCACCACTCCTGTTCAACATAGTACTGGAAGTGCTAGCCATTGTGATCAGACAAGAAGAAATAAAAGTCATGCAAATTGGAAAAGAAGAAGTAAAACTGTCCTTATTCACAGATGACATGATACTGTACATAGAAAACCCTAAAGATTCCATCAAAAATTATTAGATTTAATAAATGACAATGTAGCAGGATACAAAATTAATGCCAAGAAATCTATGGCATTTTGATACACCAATAATGAGGTTACACAAAGAAAGACTAAAAAAGCAATCCCATTTACCATCGCATCAAAAAAATTAAGAATAAACTTAACTAAGGAGGTAAAAGACCTAGACACAGAAAACTACAGGACAGTGAAAAAAGAGATAGAGGAAGACATAAACAGATGGAAGAACATACCATGTTCATGGATGGGTAGAATCAACATCATTAAAATGTCCATAGTACACAAAGCAATCTATAGATTCAATGCACTCCCCATTAAAATACCAACAGCATATTTCGCAGACCTAGAACGAACTTTCCAAAAATTCATCTGGAATAAAAAAAGACCCCGAATATCTGCAGCAATCCTGAGAAAGAGGAACAAAATAGGTGGGATCTCAATAACAGATATCAAGCTGTATTACAAAGCCACTGTTCTCAAAACAGCCTGGTGCTGGCACAAGAACAGACATATAGATCAATGGAATAGAATAGAGAACCCAGAAATCACATCAAGTCACTATGCTCAATTAATATTTGACAAAGGAGGCATGAACATACAATGGAGTCAAGACAGTCTCTTCAATAAATGGTGTTGGGAAAATTGGACAGATAGATGCAAAAAAATGAAACTAGACCACCAACTTACACCATACACAAAAACAAACTCAAAATGGATAAAGGACTTAAACATAAGACAGGAAATCATAAAAATACTAGAGGAATCCACAGGCAGCAAAATCTCAGACATATATCGAAGGAACTTCTTCACTGGACATATGCCGAAGGAACTTCTTCACTGATACTGCTCCTTTGGCAATGGAAACTAAAGAGAAAATAAACAAATGGGACTACATCAAAATAAAAAGCTTCTTCATAGCAAAAGAAACCATCAACAAAACAACAAGAAAGCCCACTGCATGGGACAACATATTTGCCAATGCTATCACCGATAAGGGTTTAATTTCCAACATTTACAGGGAACTCATAAAACTTAACAAAAGGAAGATAAACAACCCAATCAAAATGGGCATGGACCTAAATAGATACTTTTCAAAAGAAGACAGAAGGAAGGCCAAGAGACATATGAAAACATGCTCAAAGTCACTAATCGTCTGAGAGATGCAAATCAAAATGACAATGAGGTACCATCTCACACCTGTCAGAATGGCTATCATCAACAAATCAACAAATGACAAGTGCTGGTGTGGATGTGGAGAAAAATGAACCCTCATGCACTGCTGGTGGGAATGCAGACTGGTGTAGCCACTGTGGAGAACAGTATGAAGTTTCCTCAAAAAACTACAAATGGAACTCCCATTTGACCCAGTGTTCCCACTTCTAGGAATATAGCCTAAGAAAACAGAAACATGAATCAGAAAGGATATATGCACACCTATGTTCATAGCAGCACAATTTACAATAGCTAAGATTTGAAAACAGCCTAAATGTCCATCAGCAGATGAGTGGATTAGAAAACAATCTACACAATGGAATACTACGCTGCTATAAAAAAGAAGGAATTTTTACATTTGCAGCAGCGTGGATGGAACTGGAGAGCATTATGCTAAGTGAAATAAGCTTGTCAGTGAAAGAAAAATACCACATGAACTCACTCATTTATGGATAATAAAGAACATTATAACCTGTTGAGCAAAAGGAAAGATACAGAGGCAGAGAAGCATGTAACAGACTGTCAAATTACAGTGGGAAGGCTGAGGAGGGGAGGCGTAGGTAAGAGATCAACTAAAGGACTTTTATGCATGCATATAAGCATAACCAATGCATGCAAGACACGGGTGGGGTGGAGTGAGGGCATGTGCAAGGGGGTAGAGGAGGCCATGAGAAGGTCAATGGGAGAGAAAAAGGATACATATGTACTACTATTTGTAATACTTTAAACAATAAAAAAAAAGGCTTAATATGCTAATGATTTGTTAAGGCCACTCAACTGCTTGCTATGACATGCACTGACCACCAGGAGATAGTCGCTCTGACTGGTAGGTTAGCTTGCTACTGGGGTCTGGCCAATTGGGAATGAGCGATACAGGCCAGACATGCCCTAGAGCCCTCTCACGGTCCCTCTCTAGCTGGCCAATCTCCCGCATCCCTCCCGGCCCTGATCGTGCACCTGTGTGGTCTCTCAACCTGGTCTGTGCCCTCTCGCAATCCGGGACCCTTCCGGGGATGTCGGAGAGGAGGTTTTGGCAGGGACAGCAGAACTACAGGTCACTATGACACACTCTGACCACCAGGGGGCAGACGCTCAATGAAGAATCTGCCCCCTGGTGGCCAGTGCGCTCCCACAGGGGGAGCAGTGTTCAGCCAGAAGCTGGGCTCAAGGCTGGTGAGCGCAGTGGCAGTAGTGGGAGCCTCTCCTGCCTCCGTGACAATGCTAAGGATGCCCAACTGATGGCTTTGGCCTGCTTCCCTCCACAGGGAGAGGTTCAAAGCCCTCAGTCAGACATCCCCTGAGGGCTCCCGGACTGCAATTGGGTGCAGAGCGGGCTGAGGAATGCCCCCCCACAGTGAATGAATTTCGTGCACCAGGTCTCTAGTAAGATTATAATGGACCTGAAAAATTCCTATCATCTAGTAAAATTGTAGCCATTGTAACATAGCACAATTCATTACTCATGTGTTTTTGTTGATGTTAGTGTAAAGAAACCTACTGCACTGCCAGTTATATAAAAATATATCACATACAAATACATGCAGTGCATAATATATGATAACTATATTAAATAACTGATATTGATTTATGTATTTACTATACTACATTTATAGCAGTATAAATTTTCTTGTGTCAGTTTAAATAATTATAAAAGAGTAAACTTTAAATAATTATAAAAAGTATATATATATATACTTTTATACTTTTTATAATTATTTAAAGTTTACTCTTTTGACTTATAGAAAAATAAAGTTTTCTATAAAACAGTATGCTTGGAGAGGGAATAATGGCGGCGGAATAGACAGACGTGTTCCGAGCCTTGTCCTGGAGCAGAAAGAAAGAACAGCTGAGGGTCGCACAAGGAGTGTTTGTTGGCTGGTTGGGAGACAGCTGAATTCCAGAAGGAGGTGGGGGACTGCTAAACGGGGTTCCCCTGACCTGGCAGCACCAACTGCGGCTGGGTCCCCTCCCGGAGCTGCGGGCTTGGACGCGGAGTCTGCGCCATCTTGATCCGGAAAGTGGAGCTTATCGGAAGCCTGAGAATCCACAACTGCGGCACCCAAGGAACGACTGCGAGCCCCAGAAAAACGCTCCCCAATTGGTGCAAACACACGGGTTCAGAGGAGCTCTACACTCCACCACGGAAAGGTCAGATTTCGCCTGGGATAAGGTGAGGTCTCTGGTCCCGGCGGGAGAGAGGAACGCGCATTTTGCGGGAGCTGGAGGACCAGGGAAGTCTGTGCCTAGAAAAATCCGTGGCTGTAGGGGCTGGCGTGATCTGTGATTGTGGAAAGGGGTCCTCAGAGCTGCTAAGAGAAGGGCACTCTAAAAAGCAACCCATTTTGATCTGACGTGCAGGGACACCCTAAGAATTTCAGGCAGTCCAGACTTACTCACAGCCCCTGCATTCCCTGGGTGCCTGGGCTTACGCGCAGTCCCGGAGTTCGCACAACTGGGCTTTTTCCTCTTGAAATTCTTGCTTCTGATTACTAAGCCCAATACATAGGATCACCCAGTTGGGGACACCCTGGGAGACTGCAGGGGAAAGTTGTTTTTCTGGAACCTGGGGAACAGAGCAGGGAGTGACCATCGGAGAGTCAGCTCTGAGGCAGCCCACTCCCACAAACCGGTAGTGAGTGCCACAGGGAAAGAAGGCTCTAACACTCCCTAGAGAGGCCATAGATAGACCCGGAAGTCAATCCAGAAACACTGCCACCCAGGGGCTGAATCACAAATTGACTCTTGTGTAATCAAAAATAAAGGAATACAAGAAATTAAGACACACCGCCTGCTTAAAATCAGGACTGGCTTACAACACTGAAGAGCAGTGGATCGCAGGGAACTGCAATACTGTCTGGACTGAGAAACAGGCGTGCCAAACAGAAAAACAGAGGAAGTGAATGACCTTCACTACTTCACATCTTATTTTTACCTTTTATTTTTTTATTTATTTTATTTTTTTTATTTTCATTTTTTGCATCTTTTAATCAAGAAACTTTTTTTCTTTTTTCATCACTTGATTTTACCTTTTTAATTATTACATTTTTATTTTCAATCCGTATTATTACTACTGCTATTTTATCTTTTTTTTTTTAAGTGTCATTTTATTTTCTCTTCATTTTATTTTGGGATTAGGGATCTACATTCTATTTTTATCTTTCCTTTAGCATCGTTTTACTCTATCTCAACTCTACCTTTAGGCCATCACTCTCTTCCTAACCTCCCCCTTTTCAGTGTCCTGTTTATCTTACCCTTTTACTGCTTTAGATTTTCCCTATTCTTTCTGTTTACCCCTTATTAAAATTTCACCCTACTTACATATCTAATCTCCAATCCCCTGCTCCAAGTCCACATACACCTCTCCCTTCGCTGTCTGAGCTATCCATAAATGTGTCCTTCTCTCTGTCCTTTTGTTGTTGTTTGCTTGAATGTAGATTATATCGAATTTTTATGCTTTTTTGTGAGATTGTTCTGCTTATTCTTTTGTTAATTTTTTTGTTTGTTTTGTGCTTCAGCTTTCCGTTGCCTCACTCCATATTAGTTGGTGTTGTAGTATGTACTAATCCCCAGGCACTTGTTGCTGGCATTTGCTGGGATTAGTGATTGTTCTATTGGAGTTTTATCCCCAATATATATAGTCTGTTCCCCTTTCTCTCTTAGTCACTTTCTTGTCTCCCTTACTTTTTTTTTCTTTACTTTCCCTTTTCCCAATTTCATATTCACACTCCTTTTTTCTTTTTTTCTTTCTTTCTTTCTTTTTTCCTCTTCTTCTTTCTCTCCTATCACCTAATTTGCCTTTCTCTGGTGGTCACCTATATTGGAGGTTATTAATATCGTGAATACATTCCTGTTCAGTGCCTTGTGAGTTGTACCTGGTAGTGCTGTAGTTTGTGCCTTTAAATCAACCCAGGAGAGAGAGAACTACATAACCAGACACCCAGAGAAGAGAGACCATGGGGAGACAAAGAAGCAGCCCGCATATGAAAGAAAAGCAGGCATCACCAGAAAAGGAAGTAAACGAAATGGAGGCAAGCAACCTTCCAGAAAAAGAATTCAGAGAAATGGTCATAAGGTGGCTGAAAAGAATGGAAGACAAATTCAACAATATGAGCAAGAACCAAGAGGAAATGAAGAAGAACCAAGAAGAAATGAAAAATGACATCGCTGCTGTAAAGAACTCAATAGAAAGCATCAAGAGTAGACTAGAAGAAGCAGAGGACCGCATCAGTGAGCGAGAAGACAAGATGGGAAAAAATACCCAAGTAGAGCAACTTCTAGAAAAAAAAATTAAAAGGCAGGAGGAGAGTCTAAGGGAACTTTGGGACAACACAAAACAAAACAACATCCGCATAATAGGGGTTCCAGAAGGAAAGGAAGCTGAGCAAGGAATAGAAAACCTCTTTGAAGAAATAATGACAGAAAATTTCCCTGATATAGTGAAGAAAAAACCCACACAAATCCTAGAAGCTCACAGAGTCCCAAGCAAAATGAACCCCAAAAGACCGACGCCAAGGCACATTATAATTAAATTGGCAAACACCAACGACAAAGTAAGAATCTTAAAAGCAGCAAGAGAGAGACAGAAAGTTACATACAAAGGAACCCCCATCAGACTAGCAACTGATTTCTCAACAGAATCTCATCAGGCCAGAAGGGAATGGAATGAAATATACAAAGTCATGCAAAGGAAGGGTCTGAATCCAAGAATACTGTACCCAGCAAGGCTGTCAATCAAAATTGAAGGTGAAATCAGGAGCTTCACAGACAAAAAAGGACTAAGGGAATTTATTACCACCAAACCAGCAATGCAAGAAATGCTAAAGGGTCTGCTGTAAAAAAAAAAAAAAAAAAAAAAAAAAAAAAAAAAAAAAAAAGAAAGAAAGAAAGAAACAGGAAGCGAAGAAGTAACACAGGGGTAAAGAATGGCGACAAATAAGTACCTATCAATAATAACTTTAAATGTAAATGGATTAAATGCCCCAATCAAAAGACATAGGGTAACGGATTGGATAAGAAAACACGACCCATATATCTGCTGTCTACAAGAAACCCACCTCAGAAAAAAAGACGCACACAGACTGAGGGTGAAGGGATGGAAAAAGGTTTTCCAGGCAAATGGAACTGAAAAAAAAGCTGGGGTAGCAATACTTATTTCTGACAAATTAGATCTCAAACTGAAGGACATAACAAGAGATAAGGAAGGCCATTTCATAATACTAAAGGGAGCAATCCAACAAGAAGAAATAACTCTGGTAAACATATATGCACCCAATACAGGAGCACCCAAATACATAAAAAAAACTCCTGGAGGATAACAAGGGAGAGATTGACAGCAATACAATCATAGTAGGAGACTTTAATACCCCACTATCACCATTAGACAAATCCTCTAAACAAAACATCAGCAAAGAAACATCAATCCTAAATGACTCACTAGACCAGATGGAATTAATTGACATTTTCAGAACATTTGACCCAAAGCCAAGAATATACATTCTTCTCAAGTGCACATAGGTTATTTTCAAAGATAGACCATATGTTGGGACATAGGCAAAGTCTCGTCAAATTCAAGAAGATACAAATCATGTCAAGCATCTTCTCAGACCACAGTGGCATAAAACTGGAAATCAACTACAATAAAAACAACCCAAAGAAATCAAACACATGGAGACTAAACAGCATGCTATTAAACCATGACTGGGTTACCAGAGAGATCAAAGAAGAAATAAAAAACATCATGACAACAAATGACAATGAAAACACTACAATCCAAAATCTATGGGACACAGCGAAAGCAGTCCTGAGAGGGAAGTTCATAGCTCTACAAGCCTACTGCAAAAAACAAGAAACAGGGGTAATAAATTACCTAACCCAACAACTCAAAGAGTTAGAAAAAGAGCAACAAGAAAAGCCCAGTGTAAGCAGAAGGAAGGAAATAATAAAGATCAGAGCACAGATAAATGACATAGAGACCAAAGAAACAATACAAAAGACCAACAAAACCAAGAGCTGGTTCTTTGAAAGGATAAACAAGATTGATGAACCTCTAGCCAGGCTCACCAAGAAGAAAAGAGAAAGGACCCAAATAAACAAGATCAGAAATGAAAGAGGTGAAATAACAACAGATCCTGCCAAAATACAAAGGATTGTTAAAAAATACTACGAACAACTCTATTCCAACAAACTGGACAACCTGGAGGAAATGGACATATTCCTAGAAAAATATAACCTTCCAAAACTCAATCAGGAAGAATCTAAACAGCTCAACATGCCAGTAACTATGGAAGAAATTGAAGCAGTCATCAAAGAGCTTCTGGCAAACAAAAGCCCGGGGCCAGACGGCTTCACAGGAGAGTTCAACCAAACATTCAAGGAAGAACTAAAACCTATCCTCCTCAGACTATTCCAAAGAATTCAAGAGGAAGGAACACTTCCAAGCTCCTTCTATGAAGCCAGCATCACCCTAATACCAAAACCAGATAAAGACAACACAATGAAGGAGAATTACAGGCCAATATCCCTCATGAATGCAGATGCCAAAATCCTCAACAAATTTCTAGCAAATAGGATCCAGCAGTACATCAGAAAGATCATACACCATGACCAAGTAGGGTTTATCCCAGGAATGCAAGGATGGTTCAATATCCGCAAATCAATAAATGTGATACATCACATAAACAAATTGAGAGATAAAAATCACATAGTCATATCAATTGATGCAGAAAAAGCATTTAACAAAATCCAACACCCTTTCTTGATAAAAACTCTCAACAAGGTGGGAATAGAAGGATCATACCTCAACATCATAAAAGCTATATATGATAAACCCACAGCTAACATCATACTCAATGGGCACAAACTAAAACCATTTCCCCTAAGAACAGGAACAAGACAGGGATGCCCACTCTCACCACCCCTGTTTGACATAGTACTGGAAGTATTAGCCACTGCAATTAGACAAGTAGAAGAAATAAAAGGCATCCAAATTGGAAAAGAAGAAGTAAAGCTGTCCTTATTTGCAGATGACATGATATTGTACATAAAAAACCCGAAAGACTCCATCAAAAAACTAACAGACTTAATAAATGAATTCGGCAATGTAGCAGGATACAAAATTAATGCCAAGAAATCTATGGCATTTCTATACACCAACAGTGAACTTACAGAAAGAGAGACTAAAAAAGCAATCCCATTTTCCATCGCACCAAAAAAATTAAGATACTTAGGAATAAACCTAACCAAGGAGGTAAAAGACCTATATGCGTAAAACTACAGGACACTGAAAAAAGAGATAGAGGAAGATGTAAACAGATGGAAGAACATACCATGTTCATGGATTGGTAGAATCAACATCATTAAAATGTCCATACTACCCAAAGCAATCTATAGATTCAATGCACTCCCCATTAAAATACCAACGGCGTATTTCACAGACCTAGAAAGAACTCTCCAAAAATTCATCTGGAATAAAAAAAGACCCTGAATAGCCACAGCAATCCTGAGAAAGAAGAATAAAGTAGGAGGGATCTCAATACCAGATTTCAAGCTGTATTACAAAGCCACTGTCCTCAAAACAGCCTGGTACTGGCACAAGAACAGACATAGATCAATGGAACAGAATAGAGAATCCAGATATTGACCCAAACCAATATGCACATTTAATATTTGACAAAGGAGGCATGAGCATACAATGGAGTCAAGACAGTCTCTTTAATAAATGGTGTTGGGAAAATTGGACAGATACATGCAAAAAAAATGAAACTAGACTACCAACTTACACCATACACAAAAATAAACTCAAAATGGGTACAGGACTTAAATATAAGACGGGAAACCATAAAAATACTGGAGGAATCCACAGGCAGCAAAATCTCAGACATATGCCAAAAGAACTTTTTCACTGATACTGCCCCTAGGGCAATGGATGCCAAGGAGAAAATAAACAAATGGGACTACATCAAAATAAAAAGCTTTTTCACAGCAAAAGAAACCATCAACAAAACAACAAGAAACCCCACTGTATGGGAGAACATATTTGCAAATGTTATCACTGATAAAGGTTTAATCTCCATCATCTACAGGCAGCTTATACAACTTAATAAAAGGAAGATAAATGATCCAATAAAAAAATGGGCAACAGACCTAAATAGAATCTTTTCGAAAGAAGACAGAAGGAGGGCCAAGAGACACATGAAAACATGCTCAAAGTCACTAATTATCCTAGAGATGCAAATCAAAACGACAATGCGATACCATCTCACACCTGTCAGAATGGCTATCATCAACAAATCAACAAACGACAAGTGTTGGCGAGGATGCGGAGAAAAAGGAACCCTCGTGCACTGCTGGTAGGAATGCAGACTGGTGCAGCCACTGTGGAGAACAGTATGGAGTTTCCTCAAAAAACTGAAAATGGAACTCCCTTTTGACCCAGTAATCCCACTCCTGGGAATATATCCTAAGAAACTAGAAACACCAATCAGAAAGGATATATGCACCCCTATGTTCATAGCAGCACAATTTACCATAGCTAAGATTTGGAAACAGCCTAAGTGCCCGTCAGCAGATGACTGGGTCAGAAAACTATGGTACATCTACACAATGGAATACTATGCTGCCATAAAAAAGAAGGAATTACTACCATTTGTAGGCACCTGGATGGAATTAGAGAACATTATGCTAAGTGAAATAAGCCAGTCAATGAAAGAAAAATACCACATGATCTCACTCATTTGGGGATAATGAAAAACATTATAAACTGATGAACAAAAAGATAGATACAGAGGCAGTAAAGCATCAAACAGACTGTCAAATTACAGCAGTAAGGTTAGGGAGAGGTGGGGGAAATAAGAGATCAACTGAAGGACTTATATGCATGTATATAAGAGTAACCAACGGATGCAAAACATTGGGGGGTGAGGCATGTATGGGAGTGGGGTGGGGTGGGCAATGGTAAGATATTTACACATATAATACCATAATAAAAAAAATAAAAATAAATAATTGGGCTCACAAAAAAAAATAAATAAAAAAAATAAAACTGTATGCTTTGTTATGCCAGCAACAACCTCATATATCTTGTGTTTACTATATACCTGGATTGCATCATTTTTCTCTTGGGCTTTATTTAATCTCCTGTTGTTTTGCTCATCATGGTCCTTAAACATACAAAATTCACTGCTAACATTGCCAGTAAGAGACCACATCAAATGAATAACCTGGAAATGAAATTGAAAGTGATTAAGGACTATGAAGGTAGAAAATCAGTGATAGTTATTGCTCCCTGATCAGGCGTGTCCTATTCCACCATAGCAACAATCTTTAGCAAGAACCAAAGGCAGAATCTGCTAAAAAATCTGCTTCATTGAAGGTAACAATACTAGCAAAAATTCTCGAAGGGCCTATATCAGACATGGAGAAACCTCTAATGACCTGGATTAAAGATCAGACACAGAAGCATATCCCTCTCAGCACCATGATGATTACAGCCAAAGCAAAATAATTTTGTGAAGTTGAAAGAAAAGGCTAGACTAGACTGTGATGTTCAGTTTACTGCTTGCTCTAAGTGATTATAATAATTCAATTCATATCATAATGTAGAAGTGAGGGGTGAGTCTATGAGTGCTGATGTGAAAGCAGCTGAAGAGTTTTTGGATAAACTGATTATGAAAAAAAAATGACTTGCCAGAGCAAATATTAAATGTGGATGGAAACTTCCTATTCTAGAAACAAATGGCTAGAAGGATTTTCATCAATAAAGAGGCCAAGACAATGCCAGATTTCAGGTGCTTTTAAATTCAGGATGACAATTTTGCTTGGGGACAGTGTCGCAGGTTACAGATTAAAATCTTTTGTGATCTGACATAGTGAGAATCCCATGAACTTTAAACATGATAATAGTCACACACTGGAAGTGTACTATAGGGACAATAAGAAGTCATGTATTACACAAATACTTCTCCCATATGCCCTGAATTTATATGCCAGTGAAATGGAGAAGTACCTTTTGGAAAATAACATATCTTTAAAGATTTTTATTATTGTTGATGTTCCCAAACATGCCCCTTTTATGGCAATCTTCATCACAATATCAAAGTGGTGTTTCTCCCACCAAACCACCAATGAATCAAACAGTTATCACAGTAGTTAAGGCTTACTACCTGAGGAGAACATTTGTCTAAGCTATTTCAGCAACTGAAGAAAACACTGATGCAATTATGGAAAAATTGCCAACACTTATTACTGTATCAAAAACATTGCTTGGCCTTGGGGTAATGTCACCACGAAGTTTATGAGTGACATCTGGAAGAAGACACTCAAGAACATTGTCATGTCTTCAAAGGATTTGCCAAGGATGAGGCTTCAAAAATCAACAAGGCTGTCGTTGAAATGGCAAATAACTTTAAACTGGATGTAGATGAGGATGACAGTGAGAAGCTCCTAGAGGTGTTTCTTCAGGAATTGAATAATGAGGCATTGTTGGAACCAGAGCAGGAATACATACCTGAAGAAGAGGCAAGAGGAAAGGAAAATGTGGGAGAAGAAAAAGAAGAACACCCCAAAAATTCACATTAAAGGGCTTAACAGAAGTTTTTTGCATAACTCACAAGCTTCTTAAAAAGTTTGTAAACCTGGACCCCAACATTGAAATGTTTTTTATTAATAGAGAGAAATGTTCATAGTGTATTATCTGCTCATCAGCACACCTATGGCTAAGGCAGGATAGTGAGAAGCTGGGAAAATCCTTGGGCAAGTGGAATGGGGAAACTGACACAAGAAAATTAAACAAGCCCAAACAATATTTTTTTATTGTTTAAAATATTGCATACATCTCCTTTTTCCCCAATTAACCCCCCTGGCCACTCCCGACCCTTAGGGCAAGCAGCCCCCACTGCCCCAGTGTCTGTGTCCATTGACAAGGCCAAACAATTTGAACTTTTTACAGACAACTGCAAACTTGCAAGACTTTATCAACCTTAACCAAGAACACTTGAGAGGGAATGGTTTATACCCCACTCCTTAACCAAAGAATACATAAGTTAAATCACGCTGGTCTGGGAAATGGAGAATAAAGACCCAATTAATGCCACTTGTGCCAGCCAAACACAAGGACAGATGAAGTCGGGAAACAAATAATAGTAATCTCATTAAAAGCCAGACAGACCTAAGATAAAAGTAAAACAATAATGCAGGCCAAATGATGCACCAATATATTAAAAATTGCATCTGGAAAGCTGATGAATATTTTATGGAAACCCTCCATTAAAATTCTCACTGGCAGAAGAAAGATTAAAAAAAAAATCCAGAACAGCTCAGCTGGCCTGGCTCAGTGGTTGAATGTTGACCCATGAACCAGGAGGTCATGGTTTGATTCCCAGTTCGGATGCATGCCAGGTTGTGGGATCAATCCCCAGTGTGGGCATGCATGAGGTATCTGATCAGTGATTCTCTGTCATCATTGATGTTTTTATCTTTCTCTCCCTCTCCCTTCCTTTCTGAAATCAATAAAAATATTTATTTTTAAAAATCCAGAACAAAGGATGTCAGCACAGGCTCCCTTGCAAGCATGTCAAACTCACTGCTGGTGGGCAGCATGCCTCATTTAAATAAAGGCATGCAGCCCACTGGTGTGAGCTTGACATTCTTGTATGTCCCTTTTGGGGCATGAACTTTTTATTTCTTCCTAAGCTCTAAGAGTCCCCATTAGACTTGCGACCAGGGGAGCAGTGGGCAGTGGCAGCTTGACTCGGGCTCATCTCCTGATCCTGTCTCCAAGGCCCTCTTTTTCTCTGACTTCCCAGTGAGCTAAAGCAGCCCCAGCTTGACTCACTTCTATCACTGTGACCTTCACTTCCCAGTGAGCTCACTTCTTTCCTATAACATTTCTAGAGATTCACAGCAGAGCACCACCTAGTTTCTCCCTCGTCTCCTCTACCCTGATTGCTTCCTTTGTTTTGCTGTCCCAGCATTAATAAACATATTCTCAAGCTCATCTGGACTCCTAGGAAGTCAAGAACCCACACACTACAGGCGGGCCAGAGGCAGACCCACTATGGGCCAGTCCTTGTCTGGTAGCATGATGAATAAAGAAGCAAACCACTCTGGACATATTTCTAAAAAGTGTAACACCTCCTCTGGAAGAGCCTCAGGCTGGTCCTTCAAGATGGAATTCTTACCATTTGCAGCAGCCTGGATGGAAATGGAGATCATTATGCTAAGTGAAATAAGCCAGTCAATGAAAGAAAAATACCACATGATCTCACTCATTTATGGATAATAAAGAACATTATAAACTGATGAACAAAAAGATACAGAGGCAGTAAAGCATCAAACAGACTGTCAAATTACAGTGGGAAGGTTGGGGAAGGGTGGGGAAGATAGGAGATCAACCGAAGGACTTGTATGCATGCATATAAGCATAACCAATGGACGCAAGACACTGGGGGGTGAGGGCATGTATGGGAGTGAGGTGGGGGGGCAATGGGAAGATATGTGCACATGTAATACCTTAATCAATAAAAAATGAAAAAAGATGGTATTCCAGAAGAAGGTGTTGATATCATAGGATATGACACCTCCATGCATGTTATCGCCCTTGAAGACCTTCCAGTGGGACAAGTTGTAGAGAGGGAATACAGTGATACTAATGATCCTGACCCATGTAGGCCTAAGCCAATGGTCGGCAAACTCATTAGTTAACAGAGCCAAATATTAACAGTACAACAATTCAAATTTCTTTTGAGAGCCAAATTTTTTAAACTTAAACTTCTTCTAATGCCACTTTTTCAAAATAGACTCACCCAGGCCGTGGTATTTTGTGGAAGAGCCACACTCAAGGGGCCAAAGAGCCACATGTGGCTTACAAGCCGCAGTTTGCCGACCTCTGGCTTAAGCTAATATGTGTATTAGTTAGTGTCTTATAGTTTAACAAAAAACATTAAAAGTAAAAAAAATGAAATATTAAAAATAGAACAAAGCTTACTGAATTATGATGTAAAGAAAGAAAATATTTTTGTTAAGTTGCACAATGTGCTGTTATTAAGCTAAGTATTATCTCAAAAGAATCAAAAAGTTAAAAAATTAAATATTAGAAAACAAAAATTATTACAGTAAGCTAAAGTAAATTTATTATTTAAGAAAGAAGAATAATTTAATAAATTTAGTTTAAGCTAATTATCTAGTGTTTATAAAATCTACAGTAGTGTACAGTAATGCCCTAGACCCTCACATTCACTCACCACTTCCTCAATGACTCACCCAGAACAACTTCCAGTCCTACAACCTTCATTTATGCTAAATGCCCTAAACAACTCTATCATTTTTAGCTTCTATACCATATTTTTATCTTTTCTTTGTTTCAATATGTCTAGATACACAAATACTTACCATTGTGTTACAATTGCCTGCATTATTCAGTTCAGTAAAGTGCTGTACAGGTTTGTAGCCCAGAAGCAATATAGCCAACAGCGTAGTAAGCTACACCATCTAGGTTTGTGTTAAGTACCACTCTATGGTGTTCTCACAAGAGAAAATCAACTCAGGGCACATTTCTCAAAACATATCCCTGTGACTAAGGGAGACATGACTGTACATAACAATAGCAAAGATGGTGTGATAACACCATTAAAGGGACATTTTGTACTCAGAGTACAAGAATGCTTAATAAAAAATTTACTGCTACATTCAATCTAGTTCATAAATAATCAAAATCTTCTTCTGTTCCGATTAATGTCTGTGTTCTTCCTAAATGGTTTTAAAATAGCATAAGTACAAAGTAAGGTTTCTTAATGGGGAAGAAGGTCTCTCTGTACTTAGTGACAGGATACTCTTCCTAGGCTACAATAAAACCATCTCAAAGGTCAGGTTTGTGTTCCTTAATATTTCCAACTGTATTAAGGTAATTTATATAAAGCCGTACTCTTCACAAAATTATTGTAGATTGTAAAATAATGTGTATTTGAAGGATTTTTTTTTAATTTTCTAAAACTTTTTTTTCCCTTTGTGATTAAAAGCTGCCACTTAGTGTCAAGCGATCTGTTACCTCGGTTTCCAGCAAAAACTAGTTTAGCCTGTCATTTCTACTGATTTCTATGCTTGCCTGTGTCACCTGGAAATTTTCTAGATTCAAGGTTTATGCAGATAATCATTTGGCTTATTTAAATCTCTATCTATCATTGTCCTTATCTAGGTTATTTTAACCTATGTCTCCTAACCTATGAAATTAAATTATAATAGTGATTATGATACCTGCTGCTCATCACCTACCATAGTAGAAGTAAAAGATTATGGCTTTTCTGAAAGAACTGTATTTTTATATTAGAAAGTTGCCTGGAAAAAATGCACAAACACCAAAATCTCAGCTGGCAATTATTTTCTTTATAAAACATTTGCCTTACACATATAAACATTTTAAAATAAAACGTGATGACTACTAACTGCATAGATAAGTCTATCTACATGCCTCTTAAGGCCTCTCAAGAATTAAAAAAAAACAATAATTAACTATTTCAAAACAAATCTGTCTCGCTCCACACATACACACACTCACTTGTGTGTCTCTGATTATACATTTAATCCAGGTTTTAGATATCACTTGGTAGCCTAGAGCTACATATTAAATTGTCATAGAGACTTTATTTTACTAACTCATAATAGGCAATTTCTATCCAGTGCTCTTTTTCTTTGAAAAATTGCTATTAGGCATGACTTAGATAGCAAATTTTGCTATTTTACTTACATATAAAGTAAAATTATTTGGCTAAATCTTTAATTTAATTTTGTTATAACAAAAAATCAGTCATCTAGACAACTCTGTCAACAAAGTATCTTTTCCTTTTAGATTTTTTAAAATAAAGGGACAAAATGTATAAAGGAAATATTTCCCGTTTAAGTTAAAATTGATTTATATTTCTTAAATATTCATCTACTATGAAATTTACCTAAGACATTACAGATGTAATATTTTTTTTCTTGGGAACCTGATATGAGAAATAGAATGTGGAAACATACAAAGGACTTTATTAAAATGTTGCTATGTCTACAGATAGATTTTATGGAATTGATCACTTGGCCACAAATTGTTTTTTTGCACTTCATACATTGTGAATGTGGATTTTCCAATCAATTACTTTTCCTTAGTTTTGTATAAAAATTTTATGAATTACAACTTTCTCACTATGGAACTTTGATCTCACCATCTATTTTGTTTATCTTTAATTGTGGGGAGGGTTGTAGACAACGAAAAGGGAAAGGGAAATGTTTTCCAACTCTCAAATGAATGATCTAAACAAAAATTTATTCATTTGTTTCCTAGGTTTTACTGTGGCAAGAGTGCATTTTCAACATCCCCCACCCCTAACTACTGTGACATTCTAGCCATCTTCACAGGTTAACTACAAGACCCTTGGAAAGCACTGAGAAAGCACTCCCCTAACTAAAGACATCTGCTACAATGGCTACAAATTTTCACCCATTACCCAATCTTCTTACATAAGACATCAGAAGTTCAGGTTACAATGCTACTGTTATTTGTCATAGTAACTAGCCAGACATCTCAAACACCCCCAGACACCCAGACACCCCACAGCACCCTACACACACACACACACACACACACACACACACACACACACACACTTCTAAAAGTAAGGGGAAAATGAAAGAAATAAGAGAGTAGACTTGGACGTTGCCGAGAAAATAGATTGTAGTAGTTAACAAGCATAGATAGGGTAGGGAATAAAGGACAATGGAAGAAAATTAAAGAAGGAAAAGCAAGAAATATAAGGAAATAAAAATAGTATCCTATTTCATAATTTTGCATAGGAATGGCTCCTATTTTTAGCACAAGGCTCAAAACTCATTTTAACTTTATTCTGTTATTTATATTTTTCAAATGTCTTGTGTTTAATCAGGAAAAGTTTAGATTAACATATTTGAAAATAAAGCTATGATTTTATTTAATTAAAAGAGGCTGCTGTCAGTGAAAAAAAAAATCCAAAGACTAACTTCAGGTAATTTAGTTTGGCCCCCACAGTATTTAACATTTTTTTCTAGAATTTGAGTATCTTTACATGGTGCATGTAAAGTTCCTCACCACTCTCTGATATTTTTTTATAACCTGCCAGGTTTACTTATTTACTTGTCTCACTCATTAAACCATTTGTCTTTTTTACCATGATTTATTACCTCTTACTTGAGTTATTGTTCAAGACCCAGCATGTGATACTCTGGAACATAGAGAGAAAGGTATTAAATCTCTCCTCTGTGAGCACACTTTTCTTTGTCAAAGACTCTTGGAACTCAGAAATCCTGTGAAGCAAAATCAGAAAACAGGTTTATATTTGTTCTCCAGTTGTCTCTCTGATCTCTCATTGATTCAATTAGGCATCCAGAAACCCCTCAAATTACATTATGGGAAATGCTGTTTTGATACTATCACACTGTGTTGAACAAGTATTCCTTGCTTCTCAAAGTTACAAAATGGTGACTAAATCCAAATGTCTCAGTATTACATGATATTTTCAATTATTTTTTATTAATTCCCAGAAATCCCTGTTACATATATGGCTTTAATAGTAAGTCAATCTAGCAATTTAAATTAACATATGGTCTCTGCGGTGTTTTTTGTTTTTTTTTAGTATTCGCTAAATCAATATTACTTTTCAGGGAAAAATATAATATCCTTTACAGAAACTATAGTTTAAATATTTTATGAACATAAACTTTTATAAATAGTAAAATAATAATTGAATTTACGGCTGATAATAACTAGGAGATGATGTTATCTACAATGGTGATTTTAGTGGTGCAAAGAAAAAGCTTCTGACCATTACCTTCCTAAAGTAGCAGCTCTCTGCTATTTCACATTCTTACATGTCCAAACCTTTACCCTTCCTGGTCTGGTTTGTAGTCCTCTATTAGCATAGTATTCAACACTATATTAGGTAAGAAATATTAAAAAACAGCATGTTAGAACTTGAATATTTAGAAAGAGAGCAACAAAAAAAGCCCAGAGTGAGCAGAAGGAAGGAGATAATAAAGATCAGAGTGGAAATAAATGACATAGAGACAAAAAAAAAACAACAAAATATCAATGAAACCAAGAGCTGGTTCTTTGAAAGGATAAACAAGATTGATGAACCTCTAGCCAGGCTCACCAAGAAGCAAAAAGGGAAGACCAAAATAAACAAAATCAGAAGTGAAAGAGGAGAAATAACAACAGACCCCAAGAAATATGAAGAATCATAAAAAAAAAATACCATGAGCAAATGTATTCCAACAACTTGGTAAACCTAGAAGAAATAGGCATATTCCTAGAAAAATATGACCTTCCAAAACTGAAGCAGGAGGAATCAAAAAATCTGAATAGTCCGATATCTATGGAGGAAAATGAAAGAGTAATAGTAATAATAATAGTAATAATAATAATAATAAAACTTTCAACAAACAAAAGCCCTTGACCAGACAGCATCAAAGCAGAGTTTTGTGGGGTTTTTTTTAAATATATATTATTGATTTTTTACAGAGAGGAAGGGAGAGGGACAGAGAGTCAGAAACATCTAGGAGAGGGAAACATCTATCAGCTGCCTCTTGCACACTCCCTACTGGGGATATGTCCACAACCAAGGTACATGCCCTTGACCAGAATCAAACCTGGGACCCTTTAGTCGACAAGCCGATGCTCTATCCACTAAGCCAAACCGGTTAGCACCAAAGCGGAGTTTTATCAAATATTGAAAGAAGATATAAAACATATCTTCCTCAGATTATTCCAAAAAATTCAAGAGGAAGGAACACTTCCAAACTCTTTCTACAAAGCCAGCATTACCCTAATCCCAAAACCAGATAAAGACAATACAAAGAAAGATAATTACAGGCCAATATCTATCATGAACATAGATGCCAAAATCCTCAACAAAATTCTAGCAAATTGAATCCAGCAATACATTAGAAAGATCATACACCACGACCAAGTGGAATTTATTCCGGGGATGCAAGAATGGTACAATATCCACAAATCAATAAACATGATACACCACATAAACAAACTGAGAGATAAAAACCCTGTAATCATATCCATTGATGGAGAAAAAGCATTTGACAAAATCCAACACCCTTTCTTGAAAAAAAACTCTCAGCAAGGTGGGAAGAGAAGGATCATACCTCAACATAATAAAAACCATATATGACAAACCCACAGCCAACATCATATTCAATGGGCAAAAACTAAAACCATTTCCCCTAAGAACAGGAACAATACAGGGATGCCCACTCTCACCACTCGTCTTCAACATAGTACTGTAAGTACTAGTTATTGCAATCAGACAAGAAGAAATAAAAGGCATCCAAATTGGAAAAGAAGAAGTAAATCTGTCCTTATTAGCAGATGACATGATATTGTACATAGAAAATCCAAGACTCCATCAAAAAACTACTAGACTTAATAAATGAATTCAGCAATGTAGCAAGATAAAAAATTAACACCCAGAAGTCAATGGCTTTTCTATACACCAATAATGAACTCACAGAAAGAGAAATTAAAAAGCAATCCCATTTACCATTGTAACAAAAAAAATTAAGATACCTAGGAATAAATTTAACTAAGGAGATAAAAGACCTTTACTCAGAAAATTTCAGGACGCTGAAAAAAGATATAGAGGAAGACATGAACAAGTGGAAGAATATACCATGTTCATGGATTGGTAGAATCAACATCATTAAAATGCCCATACTACCCAAAGCAATCTATAAATTCAATGCAATCCCCATTAAAACACCAATGGCATGCTTCAAAGACCTAGAACAAACTCTCCAGAAATTCATCTGAAATAAAAAAGACCACAAATAGCTGCAGCAATCTTGAGAAACAAGAACAATGTTGGAGGTATCACAGTACCAGATATGAAGCTATACTACAAAGCCATTGTTCTCAAATCCACCTGCTACTGGCACAAAAATAGACATATAGACCAGTGGAACAGAACAGAGAACCCAGAAATCAACCCAAGCCATTATGCTCAATTAATATTTGACAAAGGAGGCAAGAGCATATAATGGAATCAAGAGAGCCTCTTCAATAAATGATGTTGGGAAAATTAGACAGATACTTGCAAAAAAAAAAATGAAACTAGACCACCAACTACACCACACACAAAAATAAACTCAAAATGGATAAAGGGCTTAAACCTAAGATGGGAAAGCATAAAAATCTTAGAAGAAACCATAGGCACCAAGAAAAACAGACATTTGTCATAGCAATACGTTTACTGATACAGCTCCTAGGGCAATGGAAACTAAGGAGAAAATAAACAAATGGGACTACATCAAACTAAAAGGCTTCTGCACAGCAAAAGAAACCATCAACAAAACAACAAGAAAGCCCACTGCATGGGAGAACATATTTGCAAATGTTATCACTGATAAAGGTTTCATCTCCAACATTTACAGGGAACTCATACAACTTAATAAAAGGAAGATAAACAACCCAATCAAAAATGGGCAAAGGACCTAAGTAGACACTTTTTGAAAGAGGACATACAGAAGGCTGAGAGATATCTGAAAACATGCTCAAAGTCACTAATTATCTGAGAGATGCAAATGAAAAAACAAACAATGAGATACCATCTCACACCTGTCAGAATGGCTAGCATCAACAAATCAACAAAGGACAGGTGCTGGAGAGGATGCAGAGAAAAAGGCACTGTCATGCACTGCTTCTGGGAATGCAGACTAGTGCAGCCACTGGGGAAAACTGTATGGCGTTTTCTCAAAAAATTAAAAATGGAACTGCCATTTTACACAGTAATACCACTTCTAGGAATATATCCCAAGAAAACAGACACACCAACCAGAAAGGATATCTGTACCCTTATGTTCATAGGAGCACAATTCTCCATAGCTAAGATTTGGAAACAGCCTAAGTGCCCATCATCAGATGAGTGGATTAGAAAACTGTGGTACATCTACACAATGGAATAATATGCTGATGTAAAAAAAGAAAGAATTCTTACCATTTGTAACAGCACGGATGGTACTGGAGAGCATTATGCTAAGTGAAATAAGCCAGTCAGTGAAAGAAAAATACCACATGATCTCACTCATTTGTGGAATATAAAGAACATTTTAAACTGATGAACAAAAATAGATACAGAGGCAAAGAAGCATTGAACAGACTGTCAAACTACAGCGGGAAGGCTGGGGAGGGTTGCAGTGGGGTGTAAGGGATCAACCGAAGGACTTGTATGCATACATATAAGAATAACCAATGGACGCAAGACACGTGGGGAGGGGGGTTGACGGCATGTGCTGGGGCGTAGGGGAGGCTGGCGGGAGGTCAATGGAGAAAAAAAAGGAGACATATGTACTACTATTTGTAATACTTTAAACAATAAAGTAAAATTAAAAAAAAAAACAGCATGTCAGGCTGTTGTAGAATTAATATTTCCCAAGTTGTTTTATGTGGAACATTAATTTCACTTGGATCCCTTAAAAGGAAATAGATGCTGTGGCGAATGATTGGTGCCATGGTCCAAAGAAAAATAGGAAATTATACATTTTCTGTAGTCTTATAGGTCCTGCAGTAAAGACATATTTCATTAATATGACTTATTGAAATAAAGCATTAATTTTCAATAACATGTCAATATCCACATTGCTTTGGGAAATATATTAATTAATGACACTTTTCTATATAAAAATGGGATACATGCTTTGTATCATGTAACTGTTCAAACTGTAAAATATTAGAATTTATTTAGTGCAACTCTTTCATTTTTAGGGATAAGGGAACTAATGTACAAATCGAACACTTAATTAATTATTTAGTTTGTTTAACCTTTATGCCAAACACTAAGCTTATCACTTTATGAATATGTATCAAAGGACACTTATAAGAAGTCCATGTGGTAGGTATTATTATTTTTTAATTATTATTATACCCATTTTGTAAAAAAATAAACTTAGATATTAGAGAGGATATGACACATGTTTAAAGCTACAAGGCTACTAGGTAACAAAGCCAGTTTTAAACAAAGCCTGTCTAGTTTCATGACTTACTTTCTTTTTTTAAACAGCTTTAATGAGATAATCACATACCATACATTTCACTCATTTAAAATATATAATTACATAACTTTTAGCATATTCACAGCCTGTGATCCATCACTACCATGAAATTTAAAATATTTCATAACCTTAAAAAAAACCCTATACCCATTAACAGTTATTACCTGTATTGTGTGTGTGTGTGTGTGTGTGTGTGTGTGTGTGTGTGTGTGTGTGTGTAATAATAAAAGCCTAGGTGGTCCTCGAGCTCTCCTGTGCAATGTTGTCACAAGATCACCACCACAAGATGGCTGCCACAAAGATGGCTGCCACAAAATTGATGTGTGTACAGTGGAGGAGAGGCCTGGTGGCCACTCCACACAATGAGGCCTGGGGGTCCCATGGCTCTGTGTGGCGTGGAGGAGGCTGGTCCTGGCATAGGAGGCAGGTCTCACCAGGGGAGGACAGTTGTGGGCAATTGGGCTGGCAAGGGAGGGCAGTTGGGGGTGATCAGGCCAGCAGGCAGAAGCGGTTAGGGGCAATCAAGCAGGCAGGCAGGCAGGCAAGCAATTAGGAGCCAGCAGTCCTGGATTGTGAAAGGGGTGTCTGAATGCAGGATCAGGCCTAAAACAGCAGTCAGACATTCCCTGAGGGGTCCCAGATCAGAGAGGGTGCAGGCCCGGCTGAGGGACACCACGCCCCCCGTGCATTAATTTCGTGCACTGGGCCTCTAGTACATACTATATAATGGTGTTCTGACATCTTAAAAAACAACTTTGTGGCTGGAGAGAGAATGCCTGTCCTGAACTAGTGAATTCTTAGAGATATCAAGTTGCCTAGTCCCCAGCTGTGAGCATCCTTTTGATATGCAAACTAGACAATTCAGAGCCATACCTCCCTTAACTAGCTTGTGCACTCTAGGAGGCAATATTGCTCTGTCCTAAACATTCCAGGGCCAAGTACCAGGAAACTGACCCAAAGCTCACAGAAATTATTCAAACTAGCCAATTCTAACATGTTCATTCTGCCCTGACTTGACTTTCTGGTATACTCCAATAAAGGCTCTGGTCCAAATTCTTCTCCTCACTCCAGCCTTGTGGCTCCTGACCACCCTGATATCTTTCTTCTGTGGTCTTACTTGGAATGCCATATCTCCTGTCTCTAAGACCTGTGAGTATAGTCCACCTTTTTTTTTCTGAGTCTCTTCTTGTGGCCACAGCTCATAAATGAATACAAACCATTCCCAACTGCCAGCCCTCAGCAATTACTAACCTACCTGAAGTCCCTAAATATTTACCTATTATAAACATTTCACTTAAAAGTAATTAGTGATCCTTTATGACTGGCTTTTTTTTCAATCAGCATAATAATTTAAAGGCTCATACATGTTATAGCATGTGTCAGTATTCCATTTATTTTTATTGTCAAAGAATGTTTTATTATATGGATATGCTACATTTATTATATTCATATATCACATTCTATTTATCAGTTGATGGATATTTATACTGTTTCCTTGCTTTGGCTATTAAAAATAATGTTGCTAAGGATGTTCATGAACAAGTTTTTGTGTAGACAAATGATTTTAATTCTCTAGGTGAAGAACAACCAGATTGTTTTACAAAGCAGCTGTACTATTTTACATTTCTACTAGCAGTTTATGTGGATTCTGATTTCTTCACATCCTTATCAGCATTTGTTATTAACTGATTTTCTGGTTGTTGTTAATCCTCAACTAAGAATATATTTTCCATTGATTTCTTTCTTTCTTTCTTTTTTTTTTTTTTTTAGAGAGAGAGCGGAGTAAGAGAGGGAGGGAGAGCCCTGACCGGTTTGGCTCAGTGGATAGAGCATCAGCCTGTGGACTCAAGGGTCCCAGGTTCGATTCCAGTCAAGGGCATGCACTTTGGTTGCAGGCACATCCCCACTGGGAGGTGTGTAGGAGGCAGCTGATTGATGTTTCTCTCTCATCGATATTTCTAGCTCTCTCTCCTTCTCCCTTCCTCTCTGTAAAAAATCAATAAAATATATTTTTTTAAAAAGAGATGGAGGGGAGAGAGAGAGAAACATCGATGTGAGAGATAAACATTGATTGGTTGTCTCCCACACTCAGCCTGACTGGGGTGGGGGATCAAGCCTGCAATGAAGGTATGTGCCTTTTACCATAATCAAAACCACATGGGATGATGCTCCAACCACTGATATCTCCAGCCAGGGCTTGCTTTGATTTTAATTTCCCTAATTTCTAATGATCATCTTTATGTGCTTATTGAGCATTTACCTATCTTGTTTGCAGAAATGTCTATGTTAGCCATTTGTCAATTCTTAAACTGGGATGTCTTTTTGGTGTTAAGCTTTAAAAAATCTTTATATATTTTAGATGCAACTCCCTTATCAGATATGCAGTTTATAAATTTTTTCTCCCATTCTGTAGGCTATATTTTCATTTTCTTGATGCTGTCCTCTGAACCACATTTTACAAAAATTATAATGTACAGTTTATCTATTTTTATTTTATTGCTTTTGTTTTTGCTATCATATTTAAAACCCAGTTCTCTAATTGAAGGTTATAAAGATTGACACATATGTTTCCTTCTAAGAGTTTTATAGTTTGCCCTTATATTTCTGTCTTTGATTGGATCCATTTTGAGTTAACTTTCGTATATGGTGTGAAGTAGATATCTAGCCTCTTCTTTTATGTGTGTATATACAGCTTCTCAGAACCACTTGTTGAAAAGATTCTTGTCCCATTTATTTGTCTTGGGTCTATGGGATGTGTTCAGAAACTCTGCATTACCTGCTCCAAATCACAGTGTTAATTTAGTAGTAGCCTTTATACTTAAAGAAATATATATTGATCAAAATTCTAAATATATCATTAATTGTTTTAATGAAACCACACTCTCCAGAAAGCACATGTACAGGGACTATCTCTTATGACCCTCACAGCAGCCTAATGAGGCTTATGAATGTCCTAATTTCTAGTAGGTAACTGAACTTTAGAAAAAAACAAGTGATTTGTACAAAGGCAAAAAATTAACGGTACCAGAGTTGATATATTCTGCTCTATAGCCGATGTTATACTGTAGTGTAAAGTATAAGGTACACCACTGGTACAAATATAGGATGATTAGAAAGAAAACCTCGCTAAACTTATAACTTTCTCACTTCATTATTTGCCATAATGGTTTATAACCCTCATAGTACAATTTTAGATAAAGTCACAAGAAAATGTCTTATTAACTTACTATTATCATATTTTAAAATATTATCAATTTAAATGTATTTTCAATGGCAACTATGACCTAGAGTTTAATTAAAATAATTCACATGAACAAAATAGAAAGCATTAATAATAGTTAATAATTAATTAATTTTTATATTGTGCCTGATACTATCCTTAGCCCTTTAACCTTGACTACCTTATTTAATCTTCAGAAAACCACTTTGAGATGCTATCAATATTTCCATTTATGAAGGATGCCATATGTAATGTGTAAGCTAGTATTTATAGAAATAACCATATCTATATATATAAAAGCCTAAGCAACAGGCTGACCAGCCGACCATTTGACCAGCTATGATGCACACTGACCACCAGGGGGCAGATGCTCAACACAGGAGCTGCAGAGCTGTGGTGACTTGGCAGCTGCAGTTCTCTGGTGACACACCCAGGACTAGAGAGGAGAGAGCCCAATTCCAGGATGCGTCACCCGAGAACCATCCTCTTGCAATCTGGGACCCCTCAGGGATTGTCAGAGAGCTGGTTTTGGCCTGATCCCTGCAGGTCAGGCTGAGGGACCCCACCAGTACACGAATCTATGAACCGGGCCTCTAGTTATTTAAATAAAGGCTTAAGGGAAATATATAAAGGAACTATTTAAATTTACTTGACCATGACAGAGTATGTTGATATAAAGATTTTTTTTAAGTACACTGTATATACAACATTTCAAAAGTTAAAAAGCAGATATGCTCTTGTTATTATTTAAACCCAGTGCAAAAGCCCTTCACAGCATTCTCATTTAATGTTCAATTCTTTTTGATACAATAATTATCCCCACAGATGAGCAAACTGAGGTTCAGAAGGTTTAAGTGACTTGAACTAGGTCAAAGAACTTCATCCAAACTTTTAACTTCTACTTTTAATATATCCTCACATTTCATTTTATTATTCCATTATTTCTCTCCTATTCTAGTTATTCTATTCAACCATTTAGACTCATAATTCAATCTTTCCCACCCATTTACTCTTTTGACCTCTGTGATGAATGTTAACTTATGAATAAGAGTTCAACAAAATGTACCACTCAGAGCACTTTTCATAATATCATTTCCAATCACATACTGAGTTTGAAGGACATATTACAAATATTTTATGCCCCAGAGAGTAATAAATATAGGTCAGAACCCATAGGTTAGATATGCTGCTGTAACTTTTATCTATTCTCCAATTGGGAGAAAAACAATTAAATTTTATATACAATTCAATGATCTTCAAACACATCCTGAAAGCTAAAAAGTAAAAAAAACAAAACAAAAAATACCTAATATTAAATTCCTGACAACTGTGGAAAAACAGCATATTATATATAATCCTTTGTAGCATGAAATAAAGGAGCATGTGTAAATTTGAAAAGAATGAAGTGTATCATACATAAAATAATGATAAAGGTCTTTCCCATAGCATTTGAATATGAAGGTTTGCTTTCTAGTTGTTTTAAATGTTTTCAGTAGCTGTTTTGACTATCTCTGAAAGTCAAACAAATACTTTAACTGTAACAGAATTATTTTAGTCTAATACTGACTCTGTCTTTTAATGTTTGTTCTTAATTTGCTAAATCAGTTAATTAAACTTAAAGGACATTTAATTTAAAAGGATGGAGAACAAAATTGGAAAGGATTGGTGAAGACTTGCTGATTTCCTGGTCCAGTATATTCAAGCACATACACTTATACACTTAAGCTTGAATATTGGCCAAATGAAATTTTATGAACTCTAGAAAATAATGGCCACTAAATCTAAGATTATTGTAGTTACTAAATGTAATCTTTAGATCAGTGGTACCCTTGTGTTCAGTAAATGGGCCTGACTGTTTAAATGTTGGCTCATAAGTTATACCACATGTTACTAGGCCATGAAACTAATTTCCTCAGTAAAGACTTATCAAAATAGATTTAACTAATTTCCCACAAGTTTTAATATCTATTTTGATTTTTTATTAATACTTAAATGTACATAGTACCATTTAAATGAAAATCTTTAGATACTTCTTAGCCATTATTTAATTTACTTTCACAATTTCCAAGGGAAAAATGGGAATTGCATTGAGCTGCTTGGCAGAACTTTAATGTTTACTGGTTCTGTCCCTGATTCCCTATATCTAACCTATTAAAGAGCAAGGCCATATGAAATTGGGGAGTTAGATTTTTTTTCATTAGTTAACTAGAGGCCTGGTGCATGAAAATTCATGCACTGGAGGGGAGGTTCCTCAGCCCAGCCTGCCCCTTCTCACAGTTTGGGAGCCCTCAGGGGCGGGAGGCAACCTGGCAATCAGGGGAAGGCGACACCTCCATCACACCTCTGCTGCTGCCACTGCTGACAGCACAAGCCTCAGCCTGCCCTGGTTATCTGAGCCCTGGGTGGCTGGGCAGCTGCCATCTGAGCCATGCCTGCACCTCAGGCTGGCCCTGGGCAGCTGGGCAACTGCAATATTGTGGCTGTAGGCACTGCTAACTTTGAGGGTGTGGCAGTCAATTAGCATATTCCCTCCTTATTGGCTGTAGGTGCTGCCATCTTTGTGAGGGTGTGATGGTCAATAAGCATATTCCCTCTTTATTAGATAAGATGTATGCTTTCATTCCACAATTCATTTTTAAAACATGTGTACAAATAAGTATGCTTTGTATTGTGGCAGATACCAAAAATAATTAGATACAAATAAAAATATTATTAAACTATAGGCCCGGTGCATGAAATTCATGCATGGAGGGGGCATTCCCTCAACTCAGCCTGCACCCTCTCCAATTGGAGACCCCTTGCGGGATGTCCAACTGCCATTTTAGGCTTGATCCCAGTGATCTGGCCTAAACCGGCATTCAGACATCCCTCTCACAATCTGGGACCACTGGCTCCTAACTGCTCACCTGCCTGCCTGCCTGATTGCCCCCAACTGCCCTCCTCTGCTGGGCAATTTGGTTCTGATTGCTCGGTTCCTATGCCAGCCTCAAAAGCTTCACCTCCTAGGCAGCCATTTGCTCCCCACAGCACCCAGATTTGGTTTTCATTGTTCGATTCCTATGCCAGTCAGCGTAAAAAGCTCTGCCTCCTAGACAGCCATTGGCTCCCCACAGCACCCAGATTTGGTTCTCATTGGTTGGTTCCTATGCCAGTCAGCGTCAGAAGCTCTGCCTCCTAGACAGCCATTGGCTCCCCACAGCACCCACCTTTGGTTCTGATTGATGGTTCCTATGCCAGTCAGCATCTCCAGGCCTATCTCTGGGCCTGATAAAAGGGGCGGAGCTTAACAGCAAACCCCTGCGGAGGCCGGGAGAGAAAGAAAAGCCTGGCTGCTGGCAAAGATCAGAAAGAAAGAGGGAGAGAGAGTGGTAAGTACTCTGATCAATAGCTACCACTGAGGCTGCAGATTAGACCCTGATTCACTTTCTGGGTATCAGCCATCTGGGCAGTCAGTGTTGGGTCACCAGGCTGCAGCTGGGCAACCCAGTGCTGACTTCCAGATGGTCTGCATTTGGTCGCAGGCTCGGCCCCTTCCCAAACCTAAAGCCTCCACCCCAGGCTTTAGGCTTGGGAAGCGGCCCCTCCCCTGCCCCGCCCCTCCGATGGCAGGCTCGGCTGGCTGGAAGTGACCTGGGTGTTGAGGAGGTTCCCAGGATCCAGGTAGGTATGCAAATTAACTTCCATCTTTGTTGGGTTAATTTGCATACTAACTCGGATTGGCTGTGGGTATAGGAGGTAAGGTCAATTTACATGTTTCTCTATTATTAGGTAAGATACCAATATACTGTATTATAGAATATGTAAGACAAAGTTGAGAGGTGAACTAAAAAGAAGGGAGACAGCAAGGTATAACAGAAAATTTGGGTTTGAACCTGGACTCTGCTACTTAATAAATGTGTGAACTCGGGTGTGTTTGTTAACTTCAACTCCTCTCATCTGCAGTTTTAAATTATGTAGAAGATGAACAACAATGTTTCCCTAAATGATTTGTGTGAATATTGAAATAGATAGTATAGAAGCATATCTAACACAGGCACAGCACAGAGAAGGGGGTAATAAATGTAGATGAATCTGAGAGAGCCATCACCTGTAGTAGATGAAATCAGCCTTTAGAAACATATCACTTGAAGAATAGATAAGATTTTAAAAAACCAGAGGATGTTTAGAGATTATAATTCTAGGTAGAGAAGAGAGCATGTGGAATGGTGTAAGAGTATTTTTTCTATTGTTTAAGGTATTATAAATAGTAGTACATATGTCTCCTTTTTTTGTCCCATTGACCTTCCCCCAGCATCACCTACCCACTGGCACATGCCCTAACCCCACCCCCTGTGTCTTGTGTCCATTGGTTATGCTTATATGCATGCATACAAGTCCTTCGGTTGATCTCTTACCCCTCCCTGACAATCCCCAACCTTCCTGATGTAATTTGACAGTCTGTTCGATGCTTCTCTGCCTTTATATCTATCTATTTGTTCATCAGGTTATAATGTTCTTTATTATCCATAAATAAGATCATGTGGTATTTTTATTTCACTGACTGGCTTATTTGACTTAGCATAATGCTCTCCAGTTCCATCCATGCTGCTGCAAATGGTAAGAATTCCTTTTTTATAGCAGTGTCATATTCCATTGTGTAGATGTACCATAGTTTTGTAATCCACTCATCTGCTGATGGGCATTTAGGCTGTTTCCAAATCTTACTATTGTAAATTGTGCTGCTATGAACATAGGGGTGCATACATCCTTTCTGATTGGTGTTTCTGTTTTCTTGGGATATATTCCTAGAAGTGGTATTACTGGGTCAAATGGCAGTTCTACTTTTAAATTTTTGATGAAACGCAATACTGTTTTCCACAATGGCTGCACCAGTCTGCATTCACACCAACAGTGAAGGAAGGTTCCTTTTCATCCGCTTCCTCACCAGCACTTGTCTTTTGTTGATTTGTTGATGATAGCCATTCTGACAGGTGTGAGGTGGTACCTCATTGTTGTTTTGATTTGCATCTCTCAAATGATTAGTGACTTTGAGCATGTTTTCATGTGTCTCTTGGCTTTCTGAATGTCCTCTTTCAAAAAGTGTCTAATTAGGTACTTTGCCTATTTTTTTATTGGGTTGTTTATCTTTCTTTTGTTAAGTTGTATGAGATCCGTGTAAATTTTGGAGATTAAATCCTTACAGAGATAACATTGGCAAATATGTTCTCCCATGCAGTGGGCTTTCTTGATGTTTTGTTGATGGTTCCTTTTGCTGTGCAGAAGCTTTTTATTTTGATGTAGTCACATTTGTTTATTTCCTACTTAGTCTCGCTTGCCCAAGGATCTGTGTCTGTAAAGATATTGCTATGACATACGTCTGCAATTTTGCTGCCTATGTAGTCTTGTAGGATTTTTATGGTTTTCCGTCTTACGTTCAAGTCCTTTAGCCATTTTGAGTTTGTTTTTGTGTATTGTGTAAGTTGGTGATCTAGTTTCATTTTTTTTTGCATATATCTGACCAAATTTCCCAGCACCATTTATTAAATAGGCTGTTTGACTCCATTGTATGTTCTTGCTTCCTTTGTCAAACATTAATTGAGTATAATGGCTTGGGTCCATTTCTGGGTCCTCTATTCTGTTCCATTGGTCCATATGTCTGTTCTTGTGTCAGTACCAAGCAGTTTTGAGAACCGTGGTTTTGTAATATAGTTTGATATCTGCTACTGTGATCCCTCCTACTTTTTTCTTCTTTCTCAGGATAGCTGTGGCTATTCGGGGTATTTTTTTTTTGTTCCAAGTGAATTTTTGGAGAGTTTGTTTTAGATCTTTGAAATATGCCATTGGTATTCTAATAGGTATTGCATTGAATCTATAGATTGCTTTAGGTAGTATGGACATATTAATGATGTTGATTCTACCAATCCATGAACATGGTATCTTCTTCCATCTGTTTATGTCTTACTCTATCTCTTTTTTCAATGTCCTGTAGTTTTCTGATTACAGGTCTTTTATGTCCTTGGTTAAATTTATTCCTAGGTATCTTAATTTATTTGGTGCAATGGTAAATGGGATTGCTTTTTTTCATTTATCTTTCTGTGAGTTCATTATTGGTGTATAAAAAGACCATAGATTTCTGGGCGTTATTTTTGTATCCTGCTACATTGACAAATTCATTTATTAGGTCTAGTAGTTTTTTAATGGAGTCTATGGGGTATTCTATGTATAGTATCATGTCATCTGTGAATAAGGACAGTTTTACTTCTTCTTTTCCAATTTAGATGTCTTTTATTTCTTCTTATCTGATCACTATTGCTAGTTCTTCTCATACTATGTTGAACAGGAGTGGTAAAAGTGGGCATCCTTGTCTTCTTCCTGTTCTTTTTTAAAAATTTTCTTTAATGATTAAGGCATTACATATTTGTCCTCATTCCCCCATTACCTTCCCAACCCCCCTCACTCATGCCCCTACCACCCTGTTGTCTGTGACCACTAGTTAGGCTTATATGCATGGATACAAGTCATTTGGTTGATCTCTCCCCCTTACCCCCACCCTTCCCTACCTTCCCTATGAGGTTTGACAGTCTGATCGATGCTTCCCTGGCTCTGGATCTGTTTTTGTTCATCAGTTTATGTTGTTCATTATTTCCCATAGAGGAGTGAGATCATGTGATATTTATCTTTCTCTGACTGACTTATTTCACTTAGCATAATGGTCTCTAGTTCCATCCATGTTGTTGCAAATGGTAGGAATTCCTTCTTTTTTGGCACAGTAGAGTATTCCATGGTGTAGATGTACCACAGTTTTTTAATCCACTCATCTGCTGATGGGCACAAAGGCTGTTTCCAGATCTTAGCTATGGTGAATTGTGCTGCTATGAACATAGGGGTGCATATATCCTTTCTGATGGATGTTTAATCTAGCTTCTTGCGATATATTCCTAGAAGTGGGATCACTGGGTCAAATGGCAGTTCCATTTTCAGTTTTTAGAGGAAACTACATACTGTTCTCCACAGTCGCTGCACTAGTCTGCATTCCCACCAGCAGTGCATGAGGGTTCCTTTTTCTCCGCATCCTCGCCAGCACTTGTCATTTGTTGATTTGTTGATGATTGACATTCTGACAGGTATGAGATGGTACCGCATTGTTGTTTTGATTTGCATCTCTCGGATAATTAGTGACTTTGAGTATGCTTTCATATGTCTCTTGACCTTCCTTATGTCTTCTTTCAAAAAGTTTCTATTTAGGTCCGTTGCCCATTTGTTGATTGGGTTGTTTATCTTTTTTTTGTTAACCTGTATGAGTTCCCTGTAAATGTTGGAGATTAAACCCTTATAGGTGATATCATTGGCAAATATGTTCTCCCATGTAGTGGGCTTTCTTGTTGTTTTGTTGATGGTTTCCTTTGCTATGCAAAAGCTTTTTAATTTGATGTAGTCCCATTTGTTTATTTTATCTTTAGCTTCCATTGCCTTAGGAGCAGTATCAGTGAAGAAGTTCCTTCGACATATGTCTGAAATTTCTCTGCCTGTGGATTCCTCTAGTATTTTTATGATTTTCTGTCTTGTGTTTAAGTCCTTTATCCATTGTGAGTTTATTTTTGTGTATGGTGTAAGTTGGTGGTCTAGTTTCATTTTTTTGCATGTATCTGTTCAATTTTCCCAACACCATTTATTGAAGAGACTGCCTTGACTCCATTGTATGTTCATACCACCTTTGTCGAATATTAATTGGGCATAGTGGTTTTGGTCAATTTCTGGGTTCTCCATTCTGTTTCATTGATCTATATGTCTGTTCTTGTGCCAGCACCAGGCTGTTTTGAGTATAGTGACTCTGTAATACAGCTTGATATCTGGTATTGAGATTCCACCTACTTTGTTCTTCTTTTTCAGGATTGCTGCAGCTATTCGGGGTCTTTTTTTATTCCAGATGAATTTTTGGAGTGTTCGTTCTAGGTTTGTGAAATATAATGTTGGTATTTTAATGGAGATTGCATTGAACCTACAGATTGCTTTGGGTAGTATGGACATTTTGATGATGTTGATTCTACCAATCCATGAACACAGTATGTTCTTTCATCTGTTTATGTCTTCCTCTATCTCTTTTTTCAGTGTCCTGTAGTTTTTTGCATATAGATCTTTTACCTCCTTAGTTAAGTTTATTCCTAGGTATCTTAATTTTTTTGGTGCAATGGAAAATGGGATTGCTTTTTTAGTCTCTCTTTCTGTAAGTTCACTATTGCTGTATAGAAATGCCATAGATATCTTGGCATTCATTTTGTATCCTGCTACCTTACCAAATTCATTTATTAAGTCTAATAGTTTTTTTGATGGAGTCTTTAGGGTTTTCTATGCACAGTATCATGTCATCTGTGAATAAGGACAATTTTACTTCTTTTCTGATTTGGATGCCTTTTATTTCTTCTTCTTGTCTGATACCAATGGATAGTACTTCCCGTACTATGTTGAACAGGAGTGGTGAGAGTAGGCATCCCTGTCTTCTTCCTGTTCTTAGGGGAAATGGTTTTAGTTTTTTGGCCATTGACTATGATGATGGCTGTGGGTTTGTCATATATGGCTTTTATTATGTTGAGGTATGATACTTCTATTCCCACCTTGCTGAGAGTTTTTATCAAAAATGGGTGTTGGATTTTGTCAAATGCTTTTTCTGGGTCAATTGATATGGCTATGTGACTTTTCTCCCTCAATTTGTTTATGTGATGTATCACGTTTACTGATTTGCGGATATTGTACCATCCTTGCATCCCTTGAATAAATCCTACTTAGGCATGGTGTATGATCTTTCTGATGTACTGCTGGATCCGATTTGCTTGAATTTTGTTGAGGATGTTTGCATCTATGTTCATGAGGGATATTGCCTTGTAATTCTCTTTCATTGTGTTGTCTTTATTTGGTTTTGGTATGAGGGTAATGCTGGCTTCATAGAATGAGCTTGGAAGTGTTCCTTCCTCTTGAATTTTTAAAAATAGTCTGAGGATGATAGGTTTTAGTTCTTCCTTGAATGTTTGGTATAACTCTCTTGTGAAGCCATTTTGCCCAGGTCTTTTGTTTGCTGAAAGCTTTTTGATGACTGCTTCAATTTCTTCCATAGTTTTTGGCCTATTGAGATTTTTAGATTCTTCCTGATTGAGTTTTGGAAGGTTGTATTTTTCTAGGAATATGTCCTTTTCCTCCAGGTTGTCAAGTTTATTGGAATAGAGTTGTTCATTGTATTTTTTAACAATCCTTTGTATTTCTGAAGGGTCTGTTGTTATTTCACCCCTATCACTTCTGATTTTATTTATTTGGGTCCTCTCTCTTTGATTCTTGGTGAGTCTGGCTAGAGGTTCATCAATCTAGTTTATCCTTTCAAAGAACCAGCTCATATATTTTGGATTGTTGTGTTTTTATTGTCATTAGTTTCAAGGATGTTTTTAATTTCTCCTTTTATCTCATTGGTAACTCAATCCATATTTAGTAACATGCTATTCAGCTTTAAAGTATTTGAATATTTTAGGTTGTTTTTATTGTAGTTTATTTCTCATATTATGCCATTGTGGTCTGAGAAGATACTTGGTATGATTTCAATTTTCTTGAATTTGGGGAGACTTTGCTTGTGACCCAATATGTGGTCTATTTTTGAAAATGTCCCATGTACACTTGAGAAGAACGTATATGCCGCGGCTTTGAAGTGAAATGTTCTGAAGGTGTCAATTAAGTCCATCTGATATAGTGAGTCATTTATGATTGCTGTTTCTTTGCTGATTTTTTTGTCTAGAGGATTTTTCCAGTGCTGACAGTGGTGTATTAATGTCCCCTACTATGATTGCATTGTTGTCGATCTCTCCCTTGATATCTTCCACGAGTTTTTTTTTTTTTTTTTTTTTTTATGTATTTGGGTTCTCCTGCATTGGGTGCATATATGCTTACCAGAGATATATCCTCTTGTTGTATCAATCCCTTTAGTATTATGAAGTGGCCTTCCTTATCTCTTGTTTTGGCCTTCACTTTGAGGTCTATTTTGTCTGATATAACTATTGTTACCCCAACTATTTTTATTTCAATTTGCCTGGAAGATATTTTTTGATCACTTCACTTTCAGTCTGTATGAGTCCCTTGTTTTGAGGTGAGTCTCTTGTAGACAGCATATGTATGGTTCATGTTTTTTTATCCATTCAGCCACTCGATGTCTTTTGATTGGAGCATTTAGTCCATTTACATTTAAGGGTATTATTGATAGGTACTTGTTTGTAGCCATTTTTATTTTTTTGCACCTGTCTTCCTTCTTACCTTTTTATTTATTCTTTTTACACCAGTCCCTTTAGCATTTCTTGCATTATTGGCTTGGTAGTGATAAACTCCCTTAGCCTTTTTTTGTCTGCGAAGCTCCTGATTTCCCCTCAATTTTGATTGATAGTTTTGTTGGATAGAGTATGCTTGGATTCAGACCCATGCTTTGCATCACTTTGTATATCTCCTTCAATTCATTTCTAGCTTGATGTGTTTCTGTTGAGAAATCATTTGATAATCTGATGGTGGATCCCTTGTAGGTAACTCTCTGCCTCTCTCTTGCAGCCTTTAAGATTCTCTCTTTGTCTTTAACTTTTACCATTGTAATTATGGTGTGTCTTGGTGTGGGTCTTTTGGGATTCATCTTGCTTGGGACTCTGTACATGTGTAACTTTTTTTCTTCCCCATATCAGGGAAGTTTTCTGTCATTATTTCTTCAAATAAATTTTCTAAACCTTGCTGCTCATCTTGTCCTTCTGGCAGCCCTATTATATGTATGTTATTTCGTTTTGCATTGTCCCAAAGCTCCCTTAGGTTCTCCTCCTTCTTTTTAATTTTTTTCTCTAGTTGCTGTTCAGATTGGGCTTGTTTTTGTACTTTATCTTCTAATTCCCTCATTCGGTCTTCTGCTTCTTCCAGTCTACTGTTGAAGCCTTCCATGGTGTTTTTGATTGTAGCTATATCATTTTTCACTTCTTGATTTTTGCACAGATTTTTATTTTTCTCATCCATCTGGTGTATGAACTGTATGACCATTACTCTGAATTCTTTTTTTGTCATGTTGCATGCTTCCGTTTCACTTATATCCTTTCTTGGCGATTCCTCCTTTTCTTTCCTCTGCGGATTTTTTTGTTGTCTCCCCATTCTGACTATTACCAGAGGGTTCAAATGTCGAGTTGTGCGGGCCTAGGCTATATGCAGTGGGAGTTTTGCACCCCCCAAGTGTCACTGAAGAGCTCTGACATCACAACGTGTGGCTGCTATGGGATGGTGGGAGCTACCCTCACCCCAGGTCAGAGTCACAGGCACTTAGTGTGGCCTCATGTGTACACCTAGAATCTGGGGCTCTGCCTGTGTCACATTGAAACAGAGAACATGCTGAGTTGTGCCCAAAATCAAAGTCCCTTAGTGCATGTCAGGAGTCAGATAGTCCCTGTGTTCGTACCGAGAATCGAGTATCAGAGTCTTGGTTCCTTGGTGCTACCTTGTACCGAGAATCAGGGTCTCTGTGTGTGTATGCGCCAAGAATTGGAGTCGCTGGCTCTTAGTGTGAATGTACTGGGAATCAGGGATCCCAGGTGCATTCAATGAGAAACAGAGTCTAGTCACTGGTGCTCATTGCTGCCTCTTGTGTGGAGATTCAGGGTCCCTGATCTGCTGGGGAGACCGGATTGCACAGTCACACTGTGTTGGCAGGAGGTCCACTCTTGCCTTGCAGAAAACAGCCTCTGTGTGTGCTTGCCCTGAATCAAAGTCAGATGGCACTGCCGCTCAGTGTGGGTGTGGGGTCTGGTCCTGCAGGTGTGCACTGCGGGAAACAAACTCCTCCCCGCTGCCTCCTTGTGTGTGCACGAGGTCTGTTCTTGAGGAACAAACTCCCCGAGTTCTCACATTCAGGTTCAAATTCAGCGCAGCCTCCCTGCTTGGGTGCAGGGTCTGGTCATGGGAAATAAACTCCCTGAGTTCGCACCCCCAGGCTCAAATTCAGCACTGTCTCCCCACATGGGTGTGGGATTTGGTCACAGAAAACAATCTCCCCAAGATTGTTTTCCACAACCTCAGCTCAAATTCATCAAATCTTCCCTGCCTGGGCATGGGGCCTGGGTGAGGGAAACACACTTTCTGGGTTTGCAAGTTCAGGTTCAAATTCAGCGCAGCCTCTCTGCTAGGGTGCAAGGTCTGGTCGTGGGAAACAAACTCCAAGGGTTTGCTTCCCCAGGCTCAAATTCAGTGCTGTCTCCCTGCATGGGTGCAGGCTCTTGTCACAGAAAACAGTCCCCAAGGATGTGCGCCTAGTGTCAAATTCAGCAGTCTCCCTGCCTTGGCGCAGAGACTGCTCAAGGGAAATAAAGTTCTCTTGTCCACACGTCCAAGCTCAGATTCAGTGCTGTCTCCCTGCCCTGCATGGGAGCAGGATTTGGTCACAGCCAACAATCTCCCCAAGATGCACACTTAGGGTCAAATTCAGAAGTCTCCCTGCCTGGGCGCGGATCCTGGTTGCGGGAAACAAACTTCCTGTGTCCAACAACAAGGCTTAAAGTCAGGTAGAGCTGCCACTGCTGTGTGTGTGTGCAGAAAGCTCTATTGTGCTGCCTGGGTCTGGCAGTTCCTGACCATTGCCTTGGGGCCAGTGGGGGATTGGGATTGGCTTTGTGACTCACAGAAATCTGCAGCGGGGTGCCTGGAGTCTTGGTGTCCCTGGGTCTGCAGCTGTGATCACAGGTCTTCTACCAGAGTGGCTATAGGGTCCAGGTTTGCTACCAAGACCAGACTGGGTGGTGGCGAGCCTAGGATCCTAGTCTCAAGCAGCTCTGGTTTTCAAGATGGCGTGGGCTCTGTTCTGCTGGTGTTCTCACTCTTGCTCCTCTTCTTAAGGAAATGAATTTAGTTTTTGCCCATTGAAAATGATGTTGGCTGTAGGTTTGTCATATAGGGCTTTTATTATGTTGAGATATGATCTCTCTATTCCCACTTTGCTGAGAGTTTTTATTAAGAAAGTGTGTTTTATGGTGTGAAATGCTTTTTCTGCATCAATTGATATGATTATGAGATTTTTGTCTCTCAGTTTGTTTATGTGATGTATTACATTCATTGATTTGTGGATATTGTACCAGCTTTGCATCCCTGGTATAAATCCCACTTGGTCATGGTGTATGATCTTTGATGGGGGATCCTTTGTAGGTAACTTTCTGTCTCTCTCTGGCTGCCTTTAATATTCTCACTTTGTCGTTGGTGTTTGCCAATTTAATTATAATGTACCTTGGCATCGGTCTTTTGGGGTTCATTTGTTTGGGACTCTGTGATCTTCTGGATTTGTGTGAGTTCTTTCTTATCTCGGGGAAGTCTTCTGTCATTATTTCTTCAAACAGGTTTTCTATTCCTTTATCAGTTTCCTCTCCTTCTGGCACCCCTATTATGCAGATGTTGTTTTGTTTTGTGTTGTCCCAAAGTTCCCTTAGGCTCTCTCTCTGTTTTTGAAGTTTTTTTGCTAGATGCTGCTCTGCTTGGATATTTTTTTCTACCTTGTCTTCTAGTTCACTGATGTGGTCCTCTGCTTCTTCTATTCTTCTGTTGATGCTTTCTAATGAGTTCTTTGTCTCCCCATGATCTCTCTTCTCAAGTTATCTGGTTATGTAGTTCTCTCTCTCCTTTTCCTAGGCAAAATCTGACCTTTCTGTGAGAAGTCAAAGAGCTCATCCAAGTCAGCGTATTCATGCTGCTTGAAGTCTGGTGTTCCTGGGTTTGCAGCTGTTCCCTGGGTGGTGGTGTAGATTCCTGGGATTTTTAGGCTTCCAATAACAGCCACTCTCCCCTTCAAGATGATGCAGTCTCCACATCAGAGCCAGTTGCTCTGGGAGAGATTTCAGCAGCAGTGGAGGCTGCCCAATCAAGGATACCCGGTCTGGCAATCCCCAACAGTCCCCTGGATTAAAGCTCTCCCTCAAACCAAAAATATACACTCCCTGTGCAGCCACACACTCTCTTTTTGTTCTCTGACTCACGCACTATCTTGTAGTCTGCCATCTTCCAAAAATAAATTGGTGCAATTTTAGGGAAAAAAAAAAGCTTGAATAGTGACTATGAATAAGAAATTGGGGAAATAAATTAGATAGATTGAGGATAGATTGTGGAGTTTGGATCTTCTTTGTTAGTTAGAGGGAAGATAACTGTTTTCAAACATGGAAGAATTATGAGAGCTTGATTGGTAAGGGTGTGGTGTTGGACAAGATACAACTGATTATCAGGTTAATATAACTGTTCAAGTATGAAGGATGAAGGATCTGAAATGGGAAGCTGAAAATATTTGAATATAGAGTAATGAAAACTGAAGACAATGATTATTGAATGTCTTCACAAATTCAAGGCCCAGTTCCTTATAATGGAAATAGCATAATATGGTCTGGTCCTGCCTATCTCACTAGGCATCTCTCCTGTCCCTCCTACTTTCCCTCTTTGGACTCCAGTACAAATAAGCTCCCTTTAGCAGTTAAATATACTGTGCTTACCATAGTCTCTACACTCATTCTGAAATACTTTTAATCCCCCTATCCAACTGGAAATTCTCTTTCATTCTTTAAATTTCAGTTCAGGCATCAGATCCTCTGAAAAATCTTCCCTACACTTCCTGCATAGTTTTTTCTTCCTCTGTGCTACTTCTTACTATTTTATGCCATTTATAATACTTATGATATCAACTTCATCAAACTCTTTTTCATATTTTTATAGTTCCTATTATAATAGATGTCACATATTGGAACCTTAATAATATTTGTTAAAGACATCTTATCTAATAAAAGAGTAATATGCAAATTCACCATGACTCCACTACACTAACAAGTCACGCCCACCAGCAAATAAGGAGCGAGTATGCAAATTAAATAAACCAAGATGGCTGCAAGCCAAGGAGCAAACAGGAAGCTTGGGTTGCCCCAGGTGATGGAGGAAGCCAAGCTTTCCACACACCCTGGCAAGCCCAGGCCTCCACTGAAGGCTACAAAGTTTCAATTATAGAAGATAAATAAATACCAACAAAAATGGCTGTGGCCACGGAGAGAACAGGAGGCTTGGGTTTACCCAGTGATGGAGGAAGCCAAGCTTTCTGCACACCCTGGCCGGCCAAGGGCTCCACTCAAGGCTACAAAGTTTCAATTACAGAAGATAAATAAATCCTAACAAAAATGGCTGCAGTCACAGAGCAAGCAGGAGTCTTAGCTCCGCTCAAGGCTACAAAGTTTTAATTATAGAAGATAAAAAAATCCCAGATACCAGGGCCTCCGCTTGGGTCACCGGGGGGTGTGGCCAGCCTGCAAACCACCACAGGCCCCTTGCCCAGGCCTCCCCATGCGCCAAGGGAACCCCCACCCTGATCTGGGACACCCTTAAGGGCAAACCAGCTGGCCCCCACCCATGCACCAGGCCTCTATCCTATGTAATAAAAGAGTAATATGCAAATTAACCATCACTCTAACACACAAGATGGCTGCCCCCACCTGGTCAAAGATGGCTGCCCCCATGTGGACACAAGGTGGCTGCCACAAGCTGGCCAGCAGGAGAGGGTAGTTGGGAGGGACCAGGCCTGCAAGGGAGGGCAGTTGGGGGCAATCAAGCCTGCAGGGGAGGGCAGTTAGGGGTGACCAGGCCAGCAGAGGAGGGAAGTTGGGGGACACCAGGACTGCAGGGGAGGTCAGTTGGCGGGGCAGGCTTGCACGGGAGAGCAGTTGGGGGAACCAGGCCTGCAGTGGAGGACAGTGGGAAGCCCAAGCCTGCAGTGGAGGGCAGTTGGGGGGGAACAGGACTGCAGGTAAGGGCAGTTGCGGGGGGGACCAGGCCAGCAAGGGAGCGCAGTTGGGGGGCACCCAGGCCAGCAGGGAGGGCAGTAAGGGGTGACTGGGTCAGCAGAGGAGGGCAATTGGGGGAGACCAGGCCAGCAAGGGAAGGCAGTTGGGGGGCACCCAGGCTTGCAGTGGAGGGCAGTTGGGGTGGGGACCTGGCCTGCAGTGGAGGACAGTTGCGGGGGACCCAGGTCTGTAGGGGTGGGCAGTTGTGGGTGATCAGTTCAGCAGGGAGGGCAGTTAGGAGTGACCAGGTCAGCAGAGGAGGGCAGTTGGGGGTGACCAGGCCAGCAGAGGAGGGCAGTTGGGGGAGACCAGGCCAGCAAGGGAGGGTAGTTGGGGGTGACCCAGTCCTGCAGGGGAGGGCAGTTGGGGGGACCAGGCCAGGAGGAGAGGCAGTTGGGAGTGACCAGGACTGTAGGAGAGGGCAGTTGCGGGGGACCAGGCCTGCAGTTTAGAGTAGTTGGGGAAGACCAGGTCTGCAAGGGAGGGCAGTTGTGGACAATCAGGCAAGCAGGGAGGGCAGTTAGGGGTGACCAGAACAGCAGAGGAGGGAAGTTGAGGGAGACCAGGTCAGCAGGGGAGGGCAGTTGGGTGATACCAGGACTGCAAAAGAGGGCATTTGTGGGGGGGTCAGGCCTGCAGAGGAGGGCAGTTGCGGGGGACCCAGGCCAGCAGGTTAGGGCAGTTGGGGGAGATCAGGCCTGCAGTTAAGGACAGTTGGGGGAGACTAGGTCTGCAAGGGAGGGCAGTTGTGGACAATCAGGCAAGCAGGGAGGGCAGTTAAGGGTGACCAGGACAGCAGAGGAGGGAAGTTGAGGGAGACCAGGTCAGCAGGGGAGGGCAGTTGGGTGATACCAGGACTGCAAAAGAGGGCATTTGTGAGGGGGTCAGGCCTGCAGAGGAGGGCAGTTGGGGGGGACCCAGGCCAGCAGGTTAGGGCAGTTGGGGGAGATCAGGCCTGCAGTTAAGGACAGTTGGAAGAGACTAGGTCTGCAAGGGAGGGCAGTTGTGGGTGATCAGGCCAGCATGGAGGGCAGTTAAGGGTGACCGGGCCAGCAGAGGAGGGCAGTTGGGAGAGACCAGGCCAGCAGGGGAGGGCAGTTGTGGGAGGACTAGGCCTACAGGGGAGGGCAGTTGGGTGTGACCAGGCCAGCAGGGGACGGAAGTTGGGGGACACCAGAACTGCAGGGGAGGTCAGTTGGGGGGGCAGGCCTGCAGGGGAGAGCATTTGAGGGGACAAGGCCTGCAGTGGAGGACAGTGTGTGGGGGGGACCAGGCCTGCTGTGGAGGACAGTTGGAGAAGGACCCAGGCCTGCAGGGGAGGGAAGTTGGGGGGAACCAGGCCTGCAGTTGAGGACAGTTATGGGGGACCAGGTCAGCAGGGGAGGGCAGTTGGGGAACACTAGGACTGCAGGTGAAGGCATTTGGGGGGGGGGGTCAGTCCTGTAGGGGAGAGCAGTTGGGGGGAACCAGGCCTGCAGTGGAGGGCAGTTGGGGTGGGGTCCTGACCTGCAGTGGAGGACAGTTGGGAGGGACTCAGGTCTGCAGGGGAGGGCAGATAGGGGGGACCAGGTCAACAGGGGAGGGCAGTTGGGGGACACCAGGGCATAGGGGAGGGCAGTTGGGGTGACCAGGCCAGCAAGGGAGGGCAGTTAGGGGGGACCAGGCTACAGGGGAGGGCAGTTGGGGGCAATCAGGCCAGCAGGGAGGGCAGTTAGGGGTGACTGGGTCAGCAGAGGGGGGAAGTTGGGAGAGACCAGGCTAGCAAGGGATGGCAGTTGGGGGGCACCCAGGCCTGTAGGGGAGGGCAGTTGGGTGATACCAGGACTGCAAAAGAGGGCATTTGTGGGGGGGTCAGGCCTGCAGAGGAGGGCAGTTGCGGGGGACCCAGGCCAGCAGGTTAGGGCAGTTGGGGGAGATCAGGCCTGCAGTTAAGGACAGTTGGGGGAGACTAGGTCTGCAAGGGAGGGCAGTTGTGGACAATCAGGCAAGCAGGGAGGGCAGTTAAGGGTGACCAGGACAGCAGAGGAGGGAAGTTGAGGGAGACCAGGTCAGCAGGGGAGGGCAGTTGGGTGATACCAGGACTGCAAAAGAGGGCATTTGTGAGGGGGTCAGGCCTGCAGAGGAGGGCAGTTGGGGGGGACCCAGGCCAGCAGGTTAGGGCAGTTGGGGGAGATCAGGCCTGCAGTTAAGGACAGTTGGAAGAGACTAGGTCTGCAAGGGAGGGCAGTTGTGGGTGATCAGGCCAGCATGGAGGGCAGTTAAGGGTGACCGGGCCAGCAGAGGAGGGCAGTTGGGAGAGACCAGGCCAGCAGGGGAGGGCAGTTGTGGGAGGACTAGGCCTACAGGGGAGGGCAGTTGGGTGTGACCAGGCCAGCAGGGGACGGAAGTTGGGGGACACCAGAACTGCAGGGGAGGTCAGTTGGGGGGGCAGGCCTGCAGGGGAGAGCATTTGAGGGGACAAGGCCTGCAGTGGAGGACAGTGTGTGGGGGGGACCAGGCCTGCTGTGGAGGACAGTTGGAGAAGGACCCAGGCCTGCAGGGGAGGGAAGTTGGGGGGAACCAGGCCTGCAGTTGAGGACAGTTATGGGGGACCAGGTCAGCAGGGGAGGGCAGTTGGGGAACACTAGGACTGCAGGTGAAGGCAGTTGGGGGGGGGGGGTCAGTCCTGTAGGGGAGAGCAGTTGGGGGGAACCAGGCCTGCAGTGGAGGGCAGTTGGGGTGGGGTCCTGACCTGCAGTGGAGGACAGTTGGGAGGGACTCAGGTCTGCAGGGGAGGGCAGATAGGGGGGACCAGGTCAACAGGGGAGGGCAGTTGGGGGACACCAGGGCATAGGGGAGGGCAGTTGGGGTGACCAGGCCAGCAAGGGAGGGCAGTTAGGGGGGACCAGGCTACAGGGGAGGGCAGTTGGGGGCAATCAGGCCAGCAGGGAGGGCAGTTAGGGGTGACTGGGTCAGCAGAGGGGGGAAGTTGGGAGAGACCAGGCTAGCAAGGGATGGCAGTTGGGGGGCACCCAGGCCTGTAGGGGAGGGCAGTTGGGGGGACCATGCCTGCAGGGGAGGGCAGTTGGGGGGGACCAGGCCTGCAGTGGAGGGCAGTTGGGGTGGGGACCTGGCCTGCAGTGGAGGAAAGTTGTGGGGGGGGGACCCTGGCCTGCAGGGGAGGGCAGTTGTGGGTGATCAGTCCAGCAGGGAGGGCAGTTGGGGGTGACCAGGCCTGCAGGGGAGGGCAGTTAGGGGTGACCAGGCCAGCAGGGGAGGACAGTTAGGTGTGACCAGACTGGCAGGGCAGGGCAGTTAGGGGCAATCGGCCTGGCTGGGGAGCAGTTAAACGTTGATCAAGTTGGAAGGGGAGTGGTTAGGGGGTGATCAGGCTGGCAGGCAGAAGTGGTTAGGGGCAATCAGGCATAGCAGGTGAGAAGTGGCAGCCAGCAGTCCTGGATTGTGAGAGGGATATCTGACTGCCCATTTAGGCCCGATCCCGGTGGGCTTGGGCCTAAACGGGCAGTCGGATATCCCTCAAGGTATTCCAGATTGGAGAGGGTGCAGGCTGGGCTGAGGGACACCCCCCATGCACGAATTTTGTGCACCGGGCCTCTAGTCTATACTAATAAAAGGGTAATATGCTAATGAGGGTGGGTCAACCAGCCATCTTCCGGAAGTCCAACTTCCTTCCAGACAAAGCCATGATGGTGGGGGCCAAGGCAGAGGCAGTTAGTGGTAGTCAGGCCAGCAAGGGAGGCCAGTTGGGGGCAAGATCAGGCTAGCAGGGATTTAGCGGCAATCATGCCAGCAGGGGAGGGCAGTTGAGGGCGACCATATCGGCAGGGGAGGGCAATTAGGGGTAATCAGGCTGGCAAAGGAGCAGTTAGGGGTGATCAGGCAGGCAGGGAGAGGTGGTTAGGGGCTATTAGGCAGCCAGACAGAGGGGTTAGGGCCAATCCACCAGGAAGGCAGAGTGGTTAGGGGTGATCAGACAGGCAGGCAGGTGAGCGGTTAGGAGCCAGAGGTTCCAGATTGCAAGAGGGATGTCCAACTGCTGGTTTAGCCCCAATCCCACAGGCAGTTGGACATCCCCCAAGGGGTCCCCGATTGGAGCAGGTGCAGGCTGGGCTGAGGGACCCCCCCCCACCTCCGTGCATGAAGTTTGTGCACCAGGCCTCTAGTATTTTAATAATGCCTTATCATTTACCATGTTCTTACTCACAGTTTAAAGTACTTTACATGTATTAGTTCATATAACTTTAACTTTCAAAAAGCCCTCTTTAAGCTAGCAATAATGATCTTTATTTAACAAGTAAAACTCATACAGGCAGAGAATAAGGAACTAGAGTAATATTTCACATATAGAAAACAATTGCACCCAAGCAGTCAAGCTCAAGCACTCTGGATCCAAAGCCTCTTTTGTTAACCACTGTACAATACTCGCTCTCCTACATTAAACAGTAAAACATGAAGGCTATAGAGAAGATAAATTGGTCAGAGTAAAGTCTTGATTAATAATTATAGTTGGAAAGCAGAAGAACTAGACATCAAAAGAGAAATAGCCAGTAATGTGGGAGGAGAACCAGGCTATTATAGCGCTGTCCATCAAAGGAAATGTTTTGTTGTGTGTTTTGTTTTTTTTTTTTTGGTTGTTTTTTTTTTTGGGGGGGGGGGGTTCAGTACCTGAAAGTGATTAACAGTGACAGAAAATAGTTATTAATTGATAAAGCACATCCTCAAGAAAATGCAAAAGAAAAACAAGAGCATAGAGTCAGTCTTCTAATTGTAGAAAGCCAATTATTCTCAAAGACAAAGAAGAAAAGGTAGCATATTGGGAAAATACACAGATCGAAGATTTTTTTTTAAATGAAAAATACTTTGGAAAATCTCTGTGAGAAATGAATTTTAAAGGGCCATAAAGTTAGTGACATATCAGAAGAATAATTCTAAAAATGATTAAACATCTTTTACTTAGACTTACATCTTTTTTTAATAACATCAGAAATCTTTCCGTATTCTTTCTTTTATCCTTTTCCTTACCATTATCCTTGGGGACCACGATATGTCATGTACACGATACTTGTAACATGTTTACCACCTAGTTCTTCCTTACTTTTAGTTTCAATTACTCTTATCATTCACTTCAGATACAGCATAGCTACAAACTAGATTTTTGTGCCAGTTAGCACTTCTCTTCCTTTAAGATTTCCAAATCAAAAAATGCTCCCCATGTAGTCATTCAGTTTAATTTCTGAGCTGGCATTTTTCTAATTTCTGCATGAAAAATATTAATGTAGGTACCCCAAAACAACTGCATTTTGGCCGTTTCTAAGTTGATATTTTGTAGTTAAATCTTTCCACTTCTGTAAATCACCTGCAAGTAAAGGCTTAATATCAGGAGTATTAAATGAGGGCTGGGGTTTGGGAGCTTCTGGCCTTGGAGGCACAATTTCTCATGTTAAATATTTTTTTATATCTGTAGTCTGTGCAAATTTTCTAGACACGTTATGTAGTGGGTCAAGTGTGTCCTCAGTTTCTCTCCCAGCTGTCTAAAACAACCAGAAGGGTTTGGGACCCTGGCAGACCAAGCCTTATGGTGGCACCCTAGAGGAGCCAGTTAATTACAGTTGAGTTGGGACTTCCCTATGGGGCTCCTGCATGTCTGACACCTTCAGAAAGACTCTTAGTCACCTAAGAACACCCCAGAATCAGACTGGAGGGGAGAATGTGCCCCTTTATCCTCAAAGCTGAATGAGTTCAGCTCATTTACATGGCAAAGTTATTTATTTATTTATTTATTTATTTATTTATTTATTTGCTGACTTTCAGAAAGCAATTCCAGTTGAAAAGCCAAAATCAAAACCAGCCACCATTTTTTTTCCTCCAGTCCCACCCTAGTCTGGGTTCTGTCAACCCTTAAACTGGGTTCTGCCAACCCTTAACCTTAGTTCCACCTTGAGGATTTTAAAACACAGCTCAAATAAAGTCAGACCCTCTACCAAAAGCAAGGGAAGGTCCTGAATCCAAGAGGCGACTCACCCAAGTTCACCCAATGGGCAGAGAACTAGCTGGCACAATAGGCCCTTCACTGGATGCTAGCACCGAGTCCAGGTCCAAGGGATGGTTCTGGGTGAGCTACTTAGGAATTCTGCCTACTACCCCAAGTAATGTTAATGTAAAAACATTCAAACCTGTAAATAATTTTTGTGAGTTTGAGCCAAACTGTCGACAATTGTCAGGAAGCAGTATTTCAATGGATTGGGATAATGCTCCAGAGAATGGTGGTTTCTCATCTATTTTATACATTGCAATCAAAGGAGGGGATGTATATGGGTTATATGAAATCCATTGGTGATAGATTAGAGAGGTGGGAGAAAGCAAAATTGGAGAAACCTCTGGGATTGAATAAAAAATAAAATGACAGACACATACTTAGGTTGGTGCCAAATAGTTAACAGTAAACAATTAACATGATAACAATAACAATTAAGGAATTTGTGGTATCTGTCCTGGCACCCAGGCACATTAGGTTGTGCCCCAAGGGGTCCGGAAAAGGGAAGTTACAAGTTACCCAGATATGTCAAGGATATGTTATCATAGATGCAAAAAGACAGATAGGCTCAGATAAGGTAAAGGTTGATCTTATCAGTGAAGATACCGTCCTAGGAGGTGACTACCCACCATAACTGCTTTTAGTTAAAGTTTAATTTCAGACTGTCCTTTGTGGTTACTTTAGATCTTTGAGTTTGCAACACTGCCATTCAGGCCTTCCCTGAGCTTGTCAGGTTAGCATGTGGCTCCTTTCATCCACAAATATAACATACCTTTCAGCACTTATTATAAACTAGAGGCCCGGTGCACGAAATTCGTGCACGGGGGTGTGTGTCCCTCAGCCCAGCCTGCACCCTCTCCAATCTGGGACCCCTCAAGGGATGTCCGACTGCACGTTTAGGCCTGATCCTACCGGTATCAGGCTTAAACGGGCACTAGGATATCCCTCTCACAATCCAGGACTGCTGGCTCCCAACTGCTCGCCTGCCTGCCTTCCTGATTGCCCCTAACCACCTCCACCTGCCAGCCTGATCACCCCCTAACCACTCCCCTGCCAGCCTCATTGATGCCTAACTGCTCCCCTGCCAGCCTCTTTGCCCCAAACTGCCCTCTCCTGCAGGCCTAGTCACCCATAACTGCCCTCCCCTGCAGGCCTCATCACCCATAACTGCCCTCCCCTGCAGGCTTGATTGCCCCCAACTCCCTTCCCCTGCAGGCCTGGTCCCTCCCAACTGCCCTCCCCTGCTGGCCATCTTGTGGTGGCCATCTTGTGTCCATATGGGGCAGGATATTTGACCACATGGGGGCAGCCATCTTGTGTGTTGGAGGGATAGTCAATTTGCATATTACTCTTTTATTAGTCTAGAGGCCTGGTGCATGGGTGGGGGCCGGCTGGTTTGCCCTGAAGGGAGTCCCGGATCAGGGTGGGGGTTCCCTTGGGGCATGGGGTGGCCTGGGCGAGGGGCCTGTGGTGATTTGCAGGCTGGCCACGCCCCCCAGTGACCCAAGCAGAGGCCATTGTATCTAGGATTTATTTATCTTCTATAATTGAAACTTTGTAGCCTTGAGTGGAGGCCTAGGCCAGCCAGGGCTGCGGGAGCTTTACTTCCTCCATCGCTGAGGGCAACTCAAGCCTCCTGCTCTCTCCAGCTCCGTGGCTGCTGCCATTTTTGTTGGGATTTATTTATCTTCTATAATTTAAACTTTGTAACCTTTAGTGGAGGCCTAGGCCAGGCAGGTGTGCGGAAAGCTTGGCTTCCTCCATTACTGGGAAAACCCAAGCCTCCTGCTAGCTCTGTGGCTGCAGCCATCTTGGTTGGGTTAATTTGCATACTCCCTCCTGATTGGCTGTTCGGCATGGCTGGTGGCTGTAGCGGAGGTACGGTCAATTTGCATATTACTCTTTTATTAGATAGGATAATAAAATGTGAATAAATGTATTTAGTTATTATCTAATTATGTTTCCAGAGGAAATGGGTTGTTCAGTGGTGTCATGGGAAATGAATTTCAGAGGCATTCATGTAGGAAAATTTTAAGTCATAGTGGTAAGATTTATTAGAGGGGAAAAGCGGTAGTACATTCTGAGAGAGGCAGATTGCAGACAAGCCAGAGGTCAACAGATGCCCTGAGGCCCTTGCTAAGCTTTCATATATTTCCTTGGGCTCAGTAAAGGACAGACTTTCTTCAAACTATCCAATTTCTTTCCTGACTTTTCCTGGGCTTGTATTTGTGCCCTCCCCCTATCCAATCTCTTTTTCCCAAATTTTCCTGGAACAGTGTCTCTCCCCCACTTATGGCAGCCCTTTTGGCTTCTACTGTGAATGCCTCATATTTCTTCTTTGTTATTTGGCTCCTTCTGTGCATGTGCTTAGTGATAGGAATTCCATCACTGTTTTCTCCCTCCCTCAACCCCCCAGTCCCCATTAGTCAGGTGGACTTCCTGGGGTGACCAAAAAGCTGTCTTTTCTGCCCACATTTATGTTTGTCCCTTTGGCAGAATGATGCTGGTTACTCCCTGGGGTGACTGTAAAGTTGGTTTTTTTCCCCACCTAATCAGGCTTAGTCAGATGTCTGGTTTTGTTTGCCCCCTCCTCTTTTATTAATTTAATCACTCTAGCAATCCCCCTACTAGATGATAAACACCATGAAGAAAGAAAATCTGATTTATTCTCTATCATATAACCAGTACCTAGCACATGGCAGAACTCAGTACATTTTTTAAACAAATTATGGAAGACAGGAAGAAGAAAATTCACACAAAATCTTTAAAAGGTTGAGGACTCTTTAGAGAAAAAAAATGCAATAACAGACTGATGTAGAACTAGGTCTATTCTCTATGGTTGGGGCCTGAAAAGTGTAAAACCAGACTGAAAAAATCAGGTTACTAGCCCAAGGAGTCCAAATCTACTTGATTATAAGAATTATAGCCCGCTGGAGTGCCTCAGTGGTTGAGCATCGAACTATGAACCAGAAGATCACAGTTCACTTCCAGGTCAGGGCACTTGCCTATATTGCGGGCTCAATCCCTGGTGTGGGGCATGCAGGAGACAGCCGATCAATGATTCTCTCTCATCTTTGATGTTTCTCTCTCTCTCTCTCTCTCTCTCTCTCTCTCTCTCTCTCTCTCTCCTCTCTTAAATTAATAAAAAATATATATTTTAAAAAGAATTATATTCATTGATATACCTGATAAGGGCTTAATAAAAACAATTGTAAAGAAAGTAAACAACTCAACACGAAAAGCAATTCAATTTTAAAAATGGGCAAAGGACCTAAATAGACACTTCTCCAAAAAGATATACAGATGGCTGATAGACATATGAAAAGATGTTCAAAGTCACTAATCATCATAGAAATGCAAATTAAAACCACAATAAGATAATCACCTCACACCTGTCAGAATGGCTATCATCAGTAAATAAAAGTACAAGTATTTTCAAGGATGTGGAGAAAAAGGAAATCTCATGCACTGTTGACGGGGCTGCAGATTGGTGCAAAGCAGTATGGAAAGCAGTATGGTGTTACCTCACAAAGGAAAAAAAAAATGGAACTGCCTTATGACCCAGCAATTCCACTTATTGGAATTTATCTGAAGGAACCCAAAGCAATAATTTGAAAGAACATGCAACCGTATGTTCACTGCAGTGTTATTTTCAATAGCCAAGATTTGGAAGCAGCCCAAGTGTCCATCAGTAGATGAATGGATATAAAAGCTGTGGTACATTTACATAATGGAATACTACTTGGCTCTAAAAAGAAGGCAATCTTACCCTTTGTGACAGCACAGATGGACCTGGAGAGTATTATGCTAAGTAAGTGAAAAAAGCCTGTCATAGAAAGACAAGTACCACATGATTTCACATACAGTATATGGAATATAACAAACAAAATGAACTAAGAAGCAGAACAGATATGGACTCATAGAGAGCATGCTGATAGCTGTCAGGAATGGGTATTAGGGGACTACTTGGTAGGTAGGGTGAAGGGATTGGGAAAAAAAGAACCTTGGCCAAGGTTGCTCAATTGGTTGGACATCGTCCCATGCACCAAAAGGTTGTGGATTTGATTCTGGTCAGGGCACATATCTGGGTTGGGAGCTCCATCTCTGGTAGGGGGCATGCAGGCTGCAGCCAACCAATGTTTTACTCTCACCTTAATGTTTCTCTGTCTCTCTCTCTCTCTCCATTCCTCTCTCTCTAAAAATCAATAAAAAATATTTTTTTAAAAAAAGAGAGAGATAAAACTCATGGTCATAATACAGTGGTAATAGCAGGGGGGGAAGGTAGGAGGGTAAATGGTGTTGGACAGAACTTGACTTGGGGTGATAAATGTACAATACAGTATACAGATTATGTATTATGGAATAGTGCACCTGAAACTGTATAATTTTGTTAACCAGTGTCACCCTAATAAATTTAATAAAAAGGGAAAATATAATAAATGAATTATATAGAGCACGGAATATACAATTTTTCCTGAGTATTTGAATATGTTTGACATCGAGTAGGCCTAAGGAATTTCTATATTACCAGGCACCCTAGGTAATGTTCATTTCATTAAGAAATTTTAAGCCTAAATAAAACAAAACTTCAAATTCAGAGAACAAATTTTAAAAGAAATAAATCATACCAACAAAAATTTGTTAAATGTGTTATAAAAATGTGAAAAGCTTTTCTTTATTTTTACAATTCTTTTGACAATTTTTACTAATTTTCTTTTATACGTATCCATATATTCAGAAACCATTTATTTTAATATGGAACAACCAAACAGATTTCTGTGCCCTCTGTGATATTATCTGCTACTGGTAATAAATGGAAGAGAAGGGGCAAATCTTTCTTATAGAATTCCACATAATATATGCAGATACTCCTCTCCCCAGGAATTGGAGGTTAATTTTCCCCCTTCCTTAATTGTGAGGTGTATAATGTGCTGGGTATAATGATCGAATTTCTTTCAAAGAATAGAGACCAAAAAAAGAGATTAATAGCTACATAATGGTGAAAAAACCTTGTAGACACCCCTTGGCAATATCCCTATGGCAATTTTAAAATAATAAATATTTTCTATTTAATAATACTGTTAAATTTATAGAAAAGTTGCAAATGTAGTATAGATTATTCCAAATACCCTTTATCCAACTTCCACTAATGTTAACCTATGCACAACCTTGATTACTTGTCAAAACTAAGAAATTAACTCATAACCACTAGACTCTATTAACATTTCATAAACTTTTCCACAAATGAACTCTTTTCAATTCCAGGATCCCATCCAGGAGATAAAATTGTATGTAGTTTTCATGTCTTTTTAACCTCCTCCAATCCCTAACAGTTTGTCAGACTTCCCTTGTTTTTTATGACCTTGACAGTTCTGAGGAGTACTGGTAATTTTTACTTTTTAAGAAGAGCCCTCAATTTGGATTTGTCTGTTTTTTTCTTATTTTTAGGCTGGAGTTATGGGGTTTTCTTGGAGGATAATCACAGAAATTAAGGGCCCTTCTCATTACATATTATCAGGTATACATGATAGTAATATAGCTTAGCCTGGTGATAATAATCTTGATCACTTGATCAAGGTGGTATCTACAAGGTTTCTTCATCATTATGTAGCTATTAATCTCTTTTTTTGTCTCTATTCTTTGAAAGCAAGTCATTATACCCATCACATTATACACCTCACAATTAAGGAAGGGAGGAAAATTAACCTCCATCTCCTGGGGAGAGGTGTATCTCTACATATTATGTGGAATTCTATAAAAAAGATTTGCCCCTTCTCTTCCATTTATTACCACTAGCAGATATTATCACAGAGGGAACAGAAATCTGTTTGGTTGTTTCATCATTTACATCTAAGAATAATCTGTACTTCTGCTTTACTTTCAGTACACATTTAAAAACTGTCTTCTCTCTTCTAAATTATACATATTCAGAATTTTTCCCTTCCATTCTCATGAGTTACATTTGCTGAATGCTTGTTTTTTTTTTCTTTTTGTTTTCATCAAAAGTAAATGAAATGAAAAATTTTCTTGTACTGAAAGTTATATATGTTGTACAGAGATTTTTATTTACTGAGTGTGAAATCAAATACAATATCTTAATACAAAGAAATAAATTAAGGGAATATGAAAAATGAGTTTTCTGAAAGTTATGTCTGGGCATTTGGCACATTTCTTTTTATTTTGGCAACATCAACTTTGGTTTCCACAAATTATTTAAAATGCTAAAAAGAGTTAAGAAGTTGGTTGAGGCTGTAGGTCTACCCACACAATTAATTAATTAATTAACTATAAATTATAATGTTTGTTATAATATTTTTGGTAAACAATTTGTACCTACCACATCTGACACTTTTAAATGTGTCAATTAATTCTCAGTTGACTACTGACTGAGTTGATAACTGAGAATATAAATCTACATAAAAGCCTAAGGACCATCGCAACCGAACGGATGACCGAACAGGCTGCGTGGGGTGACCAGGCTGGCAGGGGGTCAGTGAGGGATGACCAAACGACTGAGAAGCAGGCTGCATGGGGTGACCAGGCCAGCAGGGGGGTTAGTGAAAGGTGAACAATTGACCGAGCAGCAGGCTGCGTGGGGCGACCAGGCTGGCGGGGGGGGGGGGGTGCAGTGAGAGGAGACCAAATGTCCGAACAGCCGGCTGCATAGGGTGACCAGGCTGGCAGGGGGGCAGTTGGGGGGCTATCAGGCCAGCAGGCAGAGGCAGTTAGGAGTGATCAGGCCAGCAAGGGAGCAGTTAGGGGTAACCAGACTGGCGGGGGGTGGGGGGCAGTGAGGGGCAATCAGGCTGGCAGGGGGGAGAGTTAGGGGTGATCAGGCCAGCTGGCAGGTGAGTGGTTAGGAGCCAGTGGACCAGGATTGTGAGAGGGATGTCCGACTGCCGGTTTAGGCCTGATCCCCGGGGATCAGGCCTAAACCGGCAGTCAGACATCCCCTGAGGGGTCCTGGATTGGAGAGGGTGCTGGCTGGGCTAAGGGGACCCTCCCCCCCATGCACAAATTTCATGCACCATGCCTCTAGTTATTAAATAACTGAAAGTAAAACATATAGAAAAATTGAGAATTATAATTTTAGGAACCTATTAGAATAAATTAATTTATGTCTTATTTGCCACCTCAAAGCATTTGTTTTGCAACCTAATTTGCATTTTCTCCACACCCATCTTGTCCCAAACATTAACTGTGCCTAATGAACATGTCTTTCAGAGGTAACTGATGAATCTTCCCTTAGATGTATGCATGGTGGCTTTTTAATATGATAAAGTTATTATAGTATTAACCACTTCAATGAGAAGAAATAAAAAGAAAGCGTTCCTTAAATAATATTCGGATTTTAAAAACAAATGGGATTTATGACTTCTAATCTATTTTGAAACCTGTCTTGCTCTCAGCCCATATATATGTGTATATGTGTGTGTGTGTGTGTGTATTCATTTTGAACCTCAATCAAGAATTTTGCAAAATAAATAATCTTGGACACAAAGCACTTGTACTATCTGATTCATACCATCCTTTTACCAGTGGACAAAAGGCAACATTCTTGGAAGTCATTTAATTCACACATAAACTTCTGCTAACAACTCTGTGTATGCTTATCTATGTGTATTTTCCTGTTTATTACTGTAAATCTGTGTGTTTTATTAGGTTGCTAAGTAGACCAATACAACTTTGAGAATAAAGCGATTCAACTGTAATGTGAAAGATTGTACAGTGATAGAAGTAAGAAAAGTGTTACATTGACCCATGACAGGTTATTATAAATATTGACTATATCCTGAGAGATATGTAAGTATAGTAATTTCTGTTTTATTATTAATATCTACTATCAATTTGACTATCAAGGATATTCTTTTCAATTTCAAAGCAGAGTTGTTACTTGAATTATCAGTGACAATTTACCTAGCATTAGATGACATTCGATGGGTATAGTTCTAGGTGATCATTATTTTAAAGTTCAAAATTAGAACCAGTTCAATAGTAGACATCCAATATGCTGATCAAAGAGGAAAGGTTACTGGACTTCAATGTTGGCACATAGTAGCTAAAACATGTCATTGAAATTTAGATAAAATTATATCTCAAAATCAAATATTATGGATAGTATTCACTTTTAATTATATGTGTAGTTTAGTAAAGTTAAAAAATAAAAAGTTCGGCAACAATATATTTTCCTATTAAAATGATGAGATTATGTACATCATAACCAATTTACAACTGTATCTATGTGCTATAACAGCTTTCAGCCCAAAATTCAAACTATAAAATATTATAACTTCAAGAATTGTGTGATAAAATATTTTTAATTATTGAAATTGGCAATCTAGGATCAAAAAATATCCAGAAATGATATCCATAGGTTTAGTTTTGATGACATCTCTTTAATGGAAAATAAAACCACATCAGGAGAGAAAGATTCTGATTTCAAATAGAACATTAATGTTGTTAAATTTGCTGTGATTTGGAGATTTTCCCAAGTCTCAAATTTAAAGACTATATAAGCTTAAAGGCTTAAAAATTAATCTAAAATTCTCACTAGATAGATCCGTAAGCTTTCGTGATTCAAATTAATGCATATAGGTGATGAGAGGCAAAAATATATTTTATAAATAATTAATTTAATTTATCTCTTAATGCTCTGTATTTCGATTCCTTGAGCTATGGTGTAAATGGTTTCATATTAGTAGCTCTTTCTCTCCCTTTAGTCCTTGGGAGGAATAGAATGTCTATGATTTTTCTATTGAAGAATTGCTGTTAATGAAACACGCAGGAATGAATTAGAAATCCATAACTGCAATATTTTAAAAGCATCAACCACGTCCATATACTTACACACTTTTATTTTGGAAGTTCAGCACTTCTACTGCTAAAGTTCTACATTTAAAGATGCATTACTGGATTTTCATAACCAGAGTCTATCATAACTTTTATGGTAGGCTAACACCATAGGCTAAATCAGACAGTGAACATATTTTACATTTTCAGGAAAGCCACTAATTTCAAAGGTACTCTTGACATTTTAGTATCAGAAAGATATAATTATTACATTATGCAATTCATGTGTGTTAATTTAACCATACCAAATAATCTATTACCTCCATGTTTTGTGGCTTTATAATTGTATTTTGCCTTCCTAACAAAAACAGGAAAAAATGATATATCAAACAACAGTATGATTTGAGATAATCTTTGGAGAAAGTATGAACAGCATCTCTTAGTTAGCTGAATAATTTATTTTTTTTAATATATTTTATTGATTTTTTTACAGAGAGGAAGGGAGAGGGATAAAGAGTTAGAAACATCGATGAGAGAGAAACATCGATCAGCTGCCTCCTGCACACCTCCCACTGGGGATGTGCCCGCAACCAAGGTACATGCCCTTGACCGGAATCGAACCTGGGACTTTTCAGTCCGCAGGCTGATGCTCTATCCACTGAGCCAAACCGGTCAGGTGAATAATTTATTTTTTGTGTGCGATATTTGGGTCATGCACTTTCATAAAGCTGAAATGCATTTGTCTTCATTTACAAAAGAAATATACCATTGCAAATACATGCATATTTGCCCTAGAGTTTACTTAGAGTAAAATCTCCTGTAATTCAGATAAGATTTTTTAGGCAAAGAAAATAATTTATCAGGCACAGAAATCAAGGCAAACTGTGTTTTGAACTGAAGGTGATTTTGATGATTAAGGTTGTAGATTAAGAGAAAATTAAGCTCGTGCAGAGCTTGTTTGTATTAGATTTTCAGTAAAAGCATCAAGCAAACGATCTTTCCAGGGTATTTTAGTAAATATACCTAATTAAATTGGCTGTCTTTCAAAGATCTCATTTTTACTGCTTTCAAAATGAAAGAAAACAGATCCTTTTTGAAGAAATTGGGCAAAAAAACTACTCACAAATATGTCATTTTCTGAAAGAAAACAGGTTGTGATGGAACAAAACAAGGACTACTCTGGTACTTTTGCTTGAAGACAATCATGTTTATAGTCATTATTCTTAAAGATATTTGGAGGTAGGGCCTTTTGAGAGCTGATTAGCAACCCAAATGAACTAAGACAGAAACTTTGTACCAAGGATTGGGGTACCTCTGCAACAAACAAAAATATGGAAGCTGTTTTTGAACTGGGTAGAAGCTCTAAGAGTTTGGAAGTACATGGTAGAAAATAACCTACATTTCCATGAACAGACCTTTAAGGATGATTCTCGTGAGAACTTAGAAAGAAAAGAGAAGAGCTGTAAAGAAAGGTTCAAACTTCTTGAATAATACCTAAGTAATCCTGAACAGAATGTTGATAGAAATATGGACAGTAAAGGCCATTCTGATGAGGTCTCAGATGCAAATGAAGAACATGTTATTACAAACTGGAGAAAAGATGATCCTTGTTATAAAATGTGCCAAAGAAGTTGGCCAATTTGTTTTCATGTTTTTGTGTTTTGTGAAAGGTAGAATTTGTGAGCAATGAACTTACTTAACTGAAGCAAATTTTAAACAAAGTGTTGAAGGAACAGCTTGGGTCCTCCTGACTATGATAAAATGTGAAAAGATAGAAATTACTTAAAGATGAATTGCTAATTTAAAAGGAAACAGAACTTAAAGATTTGGAAAATTATAAGTCAATCCATATTATAAAAATGAGAAAGCCTGTTTGGGACAGAACACTAAGGGGTGACAAGAAAACACAAAATTGCTGCAAGGGCAGGATCACCCAATGCCGTGAGGGCAGGTCTGCCCAGACCTTGAGGGCCCAACTCCTATCTGTTAAACCTTTGGAGACACGAATACTGCTCCAGTGGGTCTGGAAGTTGGGACTCCTGCCTGAGTGTATTCAGAAGGTGGGACCTCCACATCAGTGGGCTTGGAAAGCAAAGCATTGAGTCAAAGAGGATCATTCTTGTATGAATATCTAATGGAATTTCCCCATTTGCTTTTGGACTTATGTGGGAACTGCTACCTCTTTCTTCTTTCTTATTTTTACCTTTTGGAATGGTAATGTCTATCTTATGCTTGTCCCAGCATGGTATTTTTGCAAGCACACATGTTGATTACACGGGTTCACAGCTGGAAAGGAATTTGCCTCAGGATAAAAAGTACCTTGAGTCTCACCTAAAGATAATAAAAGTGATATTTAGATGAGGCTTTTGATTTTAGATTTTAGAGTTGATGCTGAAACAAGTTAAGACTTTCAAGTTATTGCGATGAAATAAATGTATTTTGCATGTAAGAAGGACTTGAATTTTGCGGAGCCAGGTGAGGAGTATTATGGACTGAATATTGTGTATCACAAAATATTTATGTTAAATCCTAATGTCTGAAGTAACAGATTTTGGAAGTGAGACCTTTAGGAAGTGATTGAGTCATGAGGGTGAAGTCCTCATGAATAGAATTAATACCATTATTAAAATAAAACAACAAAAAAAAAACAGAGAGCTCCCTCATCTCCTTCCTATATGTGAGATTACAGAAATATAGCAGCCATCAATAAACCAGGAATCAGGCCCTTCTAAACACTGAATCTGCTGGCATCTTAATATTGGACTTCTAGTTGCCAGAACTACTAGGGGTAAATCTCTGTTGCTTATAAGCCATTCAGTCTATGGTACTTTGTTATGGCAAACAAAGTGGATATAGACAGGAGATTTGAAAACTCTGACAAGTTTCTGGTATCCAGAAGCCCACATATATGTGCAAGGCAGTAGCATGCCCAATATATACCCATAAGAGCCCTTAATGTTTACCTCTGGCTGATTTTGAGGTTTTCATTAGAAAGAAAAGAAGGCTAAGGACGAATTATAAACAGCCCAATACACACACACACTGAACTCACATAAGAAAAAAGTCTCACTGGGTGAAGGCATTTAAATAAACCTTTTTCCAATCAGTAACTGAACACTAAGCTAACAGCAGAGACTTTAGTATCACATATGACAGGGAGTACAGATTTTGCCAAAATACTTCAGGAATGTTACTAAAGAAGCAAATACCAACAATTGTAACAATAGTGATAAATTTTAAAAAGCAATAAGAACAAAACCTGATGGGTGATTTCCAGAGTTGCCAAGTTATGTTATTTTAAATGTCCAGTTTCTAACAAAAATTATGAAGCATAAAAAAATGTATGACTAACAGCCTGGCCAGTCTTGCTCAATGGTTGTCAACCCATAAACCAAGAGGTCCCCAGTTTGACTCCTGGTCAGGGCACATGCCTGGGATTCAGGATTGATCCCCAGTAGGGGGTATTTAGGAGACAGCCAATCAATGTCTTTTCTCTTCGATGCTTCTATCTATTTATCCCTCTCCCTTCCTCTCTCTAAAATCAATAAAAACACACAAAAAATGTATGACTAATATACAAACCAATAAGCAGTGAATAAAAACCATCCTTAAAGAAGCCCTGAGTTGAACTTATTAGACAAAAGCATCAAAAAAATGGTATTCATAAAGATACTCACAGTAACAAAGGAGATAATATCCAAAGAATTATAGGAAAGTATGAGAATGAAAGTATGAGAATGATTTATTGTTAAATCAATATTAAGAATATCAATATAGAGATATAAATGATTTTCATAAAAGAAAATAAAATCTTGGTGTTGAAAAGTACTAAAATTTAAAAAAAAAAAAATGATAAAGGGGCTCCATAACAGATGTGAGTTCTCAGAAGAAAGGAACAATAAATGTGAAGATAGATCAATTGAGATATGTAATCTGAGAAAGAAAAATAAAGAGAACCTAAAAGACCTATGGGAAACCACTAAGTATTGTAAAATTAGCATAATGGGAGTCCCAGAACAATAGCAGAGAAAGGAACAGAAAGAATATTTAAAGAAATAATGAATGAAAAATACCACCAAAATTTAATTAAAAACTTACAAGCTGAAAAATAATACAAGTAAGATAAACTCAGAGATCTATACCTAGACACACCATAGTCAAATGTTGAAACTCAAAGATAAAGATAGAATTTTGAAAATAGCAAGAGGAGAAAATGACTCACCATGACAGTTGATCTTCAAGAATAAAAGTTGATATCACGAGATCCAAGATGGCAGCCGACAGGACAGCAGGCTGCAAGATAGTGTGTGAGTGAGAGAACAAAAGGAGAGTGTGTGGACGTGTGGGGAGTGTCTGTATTTGTGAGTGAGAGACAGCTATATTCCAAGGGACTGTTGGAGACTGGCAGACCATACTCCCATGTTTGGACAGCCTCTACTACTGCTGTATCTCTCCCAGAGAGGCCGGCTCTGCCACAGAGGCCATGCCAACTTGAAGGAGAGACTGGCTGTGATAAGGAGATCAACTGTGATCAGAACTGCAGTCTTACCTTCAACCAGGGAGACTTCGGATAACTCCTGGGACCTTACAACCACAATGCCCAGGGACTAGCTACCTCAGCTGCAAACCCATGAATGCCAGAACTCCAGCCTCCCCAACTGCAGGCACCTGGGAGGTCTGTTCAGGGGGAGACAAAGAGGTGCAGAAAATGTGGATGGGCCCTGCACATTCTCACAGAGCAGAGAGAAGGAACAGATGAATCAAATGGTACCCACCCAGAAGTGGCAAAATAAACACAGCTGGTGAGGCAATCCATGGACAGAAAGGTCAGATATTGCCTAGAGAAAGGTGAGATCTGGGATCCAGGCTGGAGGAAGAAATGTGCGCAGCAGGGACTAGAGTCTCAGAGGGAGACTGCACCCCACAAAATCCATGGCCTTTGGGGTCAGTGTAGCCCTCGAATGTGGAAGGGAGTCCACAGGGCTGCTGGCAGAAGGGGACTCTAGATATAAACCCACAGCTGGACTGGGCCCAGAAATGCATCTTGAAGTTCTGTACCGCCTGCACAGAGCCAAGGGAAAATGATGTGCACAGAGTTGCTCACAGAGAGGCATGCAGAGATGTGCGCAGAGCCAAGGGGAAGAGTTTCACACAGAGCCAGGGGAAAAAGATGCGAGTCTGCACACCTCCTCTGGCTTTCTTTTTTCTTTTTAAATTATTACTTTTGCTGGCTAAGTCCAGTACATAGGATTTCCAATTAAAAACACTCACTGAGACTGCAGGGGAAAGTTGTTTTTGTGGAAACTGGAGATCAGAGTAGGGAGAGATGAACAGAAAACCAACTCTGGGGCAGTCTGTCCCTCCAACCCAGTATTAAATGTGTCAGGAAAAGTAAAATCTGAATACTGGATAGAGAGTCCTTTTAGCCCTGGATATTAAGACAGAAACACTGACAACCAGGGGCTGTATCAGAAATTGACGCTTGTGTGTAAATACAACTAAAGACAAGCTGAGAAACAAAGAGAGCAGAGAGATCCTGCCTGCTTGAAAACTGGGTTGTGGCTTATCACAGAGAGGACCGGTGGATCACAAGGAACTTCAATACTATGCTGACTACCTGAAAAGAAACAGACGTGACAAGCAGAACAGTAGAGGAAGTGAATGACCTTCACTACCTCACATTTTTATTTTTTATCTTTTAATCAAGAAACTCAATTTTTTCTCTCACTTGATTTTACCCTGTTTATTATTATTTTTTTTTATTTTTAACTATTATTATAAATACTATTATTTTACCATTTTTTAAAGTTTTATTTTATTTTATATTTTCTTTATTTTATTTTGGGATTTGTGTTCTACATTCTATTCTTATTTTCCCTTTAGCACTATTTTACTTTATCTCAATTTTTCCTTTATGCCTACACTCTCTTCCTCACTTTTTCCGCTTTTATCCTGTTTCTCTTACCGTGTTCCTGCTTTAGTTTTTCTCTATCCTATCTTTTTACTCCCTGTTAAAAACTGATCTTACTCATATATATAATTTCCTCGCCCCTGCTCCAAGCCCATACATATTTCTATCTTCTCTTTCTTCACTATCCAAATTTTTTTGTTTTTTTTTTCCTTGTGTCTTGTGGTTGTTTGTTCGATTTTTGGTTAGTTAGTTAGTTAGTTTGTTGTTGTTTATTCCTTTGTTTTTGCATCTGTTTTTCCTCTCCTACCTTGTTCTCTTCTTCTACTAATAGCTTAACTAAATCCAATCACCAACTCAGGCCTATCTACTCTCCTTTTCCAATAGTAAATGAATACATAGATTAAAGAAGGGGAAATTTATATATATATATATATATATATATATATATATATATATATATATATATATAAAACCTTTTTTATATTTTGTTTTTTTGCTTTTCTGCTTATACACTCATTCTCTTTCTACCTCCTATATACCGAATTGTGGCTATTTCCCCATTGATTCAATTCCTTGACCTTAACTTCTGGAAATAAGCTCTGCCTCCTCAGATTAATCTGAGATTTGGTTGTTTGGAGGTTTGTTGTTTGTATTTTTTGGATTCATTTTTGTTTGTAGTTTGCATTCATCTCTGGGTGTTTATTCTTTGCATTTTTTTGATTAGTTGTTGTTTTATTTGAATTTTCTCCCCATATACATATATTTTCCCCTTCTTTTTTCTACTCTTTTCTCTCTTACAGTTTTTCATTCTCTCAATATGATTTTTGCACTCTTTTCTATTCCCTAATACTCTTTTCTCTGGTGGTCACTGTTATTTGGGGGAATTAGTACCATGAATACATTGGTGTCTGGTGCCCTGTGTTGTGTCTTGTCGTGTTGTATTTTGTTCCATTAAGTCAAGGCAGGAGAGAGAGAGCTACATAACCAGAAACCATGAGAGAAGCGAACATGGGGAGACAAAGAAACAGCCCACATATGTAAGAAAAGGAGGAATTCCCAGAAATGAAGTAAATGAAATGGAGGTGAGCAATATGTCAGAGAAAGAATTCAGAGAAATGGTCAGAAGGTCACTAAAAAGGATGGAAGATAAATTCCTCAATATCTGTAAGAACCAAGAGGAAATGAAGAAGAACCAAGAAGAAATGAAAAATGGCATCACTGTGCCCTAACCGGTTTGGCTCAGTTGATAGAGCAACGGCCTGCAGAGTAAAGGGTCCCAGGTTCGGTACCGGTAAAGGGCATGTACCTTGGTTGTGGGCACATCCCCTGTAGGGGGTGTGCAGGAGGCAGCTGATTGATGTTTCTTTCTCATCAATGTTTCTAACACTCTATCCCTCTCCCTTCCTCTCTGTAAAAAATCAATAAAAATATTTTTAAAAAATGACTTCTCTGCAATAAAGAACTCAAGAGAAACTATAAACAGTAGATTAGAAGAAGTGGAAGAAAACATCAGTGAGCTAGAAGGTAAGGTAGGAAAAAATACTCAAGCAGAGCAGCATCTAGAAAAAAACTTAAAAAATAGGAGGAGAGAGTAAGGGAACTTTGGAACAACATGAAAAGAAACAACATCTACATAATAGGGGTGCAATAAGGAGAGGAAATTGCACAAGGAATAGAAAACATGTTTGAAGAAATAATGACAGAAAAGTTCCCTGATATTGGGAAGAAAAACTCACACAAGTCCAAGAAGCTCAGAGTCCCAAATAAGATGAACCCCAAAAGACCGACACCAAGACATATTATAATTAAACTAGAGGCCCGGTGCACGAAATTCGTGCCCAGGGGTGTGTGTCACTCAGCCCAGTCTGCACCCTCTCCAATCTGGGACCACTCGAGGGATGTCTGACTGCCCATTTAGGCCCAATCCTATCGGGATCGGGCCTAAACGGGCACTAGGACATCCCTCTCACAATCCAAGACTGCTGGCTCCCAACTCTCGCCTGCCTGCCTTCCAGATTTCCCTAACCACTTCCGCCTGCCAGACTGATCACCCCCTAACCACTCCCCTGACAGCCTGATTGATGCCTAACTGCTCCCCTGCCAGCCTGATTGCCCCTAACTGCCTGCCCCTGCAAGCCCAGTCACCCCCAACTTCCCTCCTCTGCCATACTGGTCACCCCTAACTGCCCTCCCCTGCAGGCTTGATTGCCCCCAACTACCCTCCCTTGCAGGCCTGGTCCCTCCCAACTGCCCTCCCCTGCTGGCCATCTTGTGGCAGCCATCTTGTGTCCACATGGGGGAAGGAACTTTGACCACATAGGGACAACCATCTTGTGTGTTGGAGTGCTGGTCAATTTGCATATTACTCTTATTATATAGGATAGAGGCCTGGTGCACAGGTGGGGGTCAAATGGTTTGCCCTGAAAGATGTCCCGGATCAGGGTAGGGGTTCTTTTGGGGCATGGGGCGGCCTGGGCGAGGGGCCTGTGGTGATTTACAGGCTGGCCACGCCTCCCGGCAACCCAACCAAAGGCCCTGGTATCTGGGATAAATTTATCTTCTATAATTGAAACTTTGTAGCTTTGAGCGGAGCCCAGAGCCGGCCAGGAAGTTTGTCTTCCTTCATTGCCCGGGAAACCCAAGCTTCCTTCTGGCTCCATTGCCACAGCCATTTTTGTTGGGATTTATTTATCTTCTATAATTGAAACTTTGTCGCCTTGAGCTGAGGCCTGGGCAGGCCAGAGCGGGCAGAAAGCTTGGATTCCTCCATCACCGGGGGCAACCCAAGCCTCCTGCTCCAGCTTTGTGGCTGGCCGCCATCTTGGTTGTGTTAATTTGCATACTTGTTCCTGATTGTCTGATGGGTGTGGCTTGTGGGTGTAGCAGAGTGATGGTTAATTTACATGTTTCTCTTTTATTACTGTAGATTAGCAAACACCAATGACAAAGTGAGAATCTTAAAGGCTGCCAGAGAGAGACAGAAAGTGACCTACAAGGGATCTCTCATTAGACTATCGACTGATTTTTCAACAGAAACACATCAGACCAGAAGGGATTGGAATGAAATAAACAAAGTCATGCAAAGTAAGGGTCTGAATCCAAGAACACTGTACCAAGTAAGGATATCAATCACAGTTGAGGGTGAAATCAGGAAAAAAGGACTAACGAAGTTTATTACCACCAAAACCAGCAGTGCAAGAAATACTAAATGGTGTGCTATAAAAAGAAGAAATTGGAAAGGAAGAAAGAATACAGGCATAAAGAATAAAAATAGTGACAAAAAAGTACCTATCGATAATACCTTTAAATGTAAAGGCATTAAATGCCCCAATCAAAAGATATGGTAGGTGAGTCAATAAGAAAACCTGACCCATATATCTGCTGTCTACAGGAAACCCACCTCAGAAAAAAGGACTCAGACAGACTGATGGTGAAGGGATGGAAAAAGGTATTTCAGGCGAATGGAAATGAAAAAAAATCTTGGGTAGCAATACTTTTATCTGACAAATTATACCTCAAAGTGAAGGCCATAACAAGAGATAATGAAAGCCACTTGATAATACTAAAGTGAGTAATCCAACAGGAAGAAATAACTCTGGTAAACATATATGCACCCAATACAGGAGCACCCAAATACATAAAAAAACTCCTGGAAGATATCAAGGGAGAGATTGACAGCAATACAATCATAGTAGGAGACTTTAAAACCCCACTATCAACATTGGACAAATCCTCTAAACAAAAAATCAGCAAAGAAACATCAATCCTAAATGACTCACTAGACCAGATGGAATTAATTGACATCTTCAGAACATTTCATCCAAAAGCCACAGAATATACATTCTTCTCAAGTGCACATGGATCATTTTTCAAAGATAGACCACAAATTGGGACATAGGCAAATTCTCTTCAAATTCAAGAAGATAGAAATCATATCAAACATCTTCTGAGATCACAATGGCATAACAGTAGACATCAACTACAATAAAAACAATCAAGAAAAGAAAACACCTGGAGGCTAAATAGCATGCTATTAAACAATGATTGAATTACCAAAGAGATCAAAGAAGAAATAAAAAGCATCATGGCAACAAATGTCTATGAAAACACAACAATCCAAAATCTATGGGACCCAGAGAAAGCAGTCTTGAGAGGGAAGATCAAATCTCTACAGGTCTATCTCAAAAATGAAGAAAAAAAATGTTAATAAATTATTTAAACTTATGACTCAAAGAGTTTGAAAGAGAGCAAAGGAAAAGCTAATCATAAACAGAAGGAAGGAAATAATAAATATCAAAGCCGAGATAAATGACATAGAGAGAGAAAAACAACAACAAAAACAATACAAAAGATCAAGAAAACTAAGAGCTGGTTCTTTGAAAGGATAAACAAGACTGATGAAACTCTAGCCAGGCTCACCAAGAAGCAAAGACAGAGGACCTATATAAATAAAATCAGAAATGAAAGAGGTGAACTAACAATAGATCCCACAGAAATACAAAGGACTATGAACAAGTACTATGAACAACTCTATTACAATAATATGGAAAAACTAGATGAAATGTACATATTCTTAGAAAAATACAAATTCCCAAAACTCAATCAAAAAGAATAAAAAAACATGAATAGGCCAATAACTACCAAAGAAATTAAAGCAGCGATAAAAATTCTTCCAGCAAACAAAAGCCCTGATCCGGATAGCTTTACAGGGGAGTTCTACCAAGCATTCAAAGAACTAAATCCTATCCTCAGACTATTCCAAAAAATTCAAGAGGAAGGCACACTTCCAAGCTCTTTCTATGAAGCCAGCATTACCCTAATCCCAAAACCAGATAAGACACCACATAAAAAGACAACTACAGGCCAATGTCCTTGATGAACATAGATGCTAAAATCCTCAACAAAATTTTAGCAAATCTGATTCAGCATTATATTAGAAAGATCATACACCATGACCAAGTGGGATTTATTCCAGGGATGCAAGGATGGTACAATATCAGTAAATGAATAAATGTGATACATCACGTAAACAAACTGAGAGACAAAAATCACATAATCACATAAATCAATGCAGAAAAAGCATTTGACAAAATCCAACACCCTTTCTTGATAAAAAGTCAGCAATGTGGGAATAGAGGGACCATACCTCAACATAATAAAAACCTTATATGACAAACTTACAGCCAACATCATACTTAATGGCTAAAAAGTAAATTCATTTCCCCTAAGACAGGAAGAAGACAGTGATGCCTGCTTTCACCACTCCTGTTTGATATAGTACTGAAAGTGCTAACCATAGTGATCAGACAAGAAGAAGAAATAAAAGGCATCCAATTTGGAAAAGAAGAAGTAAAACTGTCCCTATTCGCAGATGACATGATACTATACATAGAAAACCCTAAAGACTCCATCAAAAAACTACTAGACCTAATAAATGAATTTGGTAATGTAGCAGGATACAAAATTAACGCCCAGAAATCTATGGCCTTTTATACACCAAAAGGGAACTCACAGGAAAAGAAATGAAAATAGCAATCCCATTTACCATCGCTCCAAAAATAAATAAATAAATAAATATGATACCTAGGAATAAACTTAACTAAGGAGATAAAAGACCTATATGTGGAAAACTACAGGATACTGAAAAAAGAGATAGAGGAAGACATAAACAGATGGAATAACACACCATGTTCATGGATTTGAAGAGTCAACATCATTAAAATGTCCATACTACCCAAAGCAATCTACAGATTCAATGCAATCCCCATTGAAACACCAATGGCATATTTCACAGACCAAGAACAAACACTCCAAAAATTCATCTGGAATGAAAAAAAGAGCCCGAATAGCCAAAGCAATCCTGAGAAAGAAGAACAAAATTGGAGAGATCACAATACCAGACTTCAAGCTATATTACCAAGCAACGGTTCTCAAAACTGCCTGGAACTGGCACAAGAACAGACATATAGACCAATGGAAACAGAACAGAGAACCCAGGCATCAACCCAAGCCATTATGCTCAATTAATATTTGACAAAGGAGGCAAGAGCATATAATGGATTTAAGACAGTCTCTTTAATAAACGGTCCTGGGAAATTTAGTCAGATGCATGCAAAAAAAAAAAATTAAACTAGGTAACCAATTACACCATACACACACACAAAAAAAACTCAAAATGGCTAAAGGGCTTAAATGTAAGACGGGAAACCATAAAAATCCTATAAGACTCCATAGGCAGCAAAATAGCAGACATATGTTGTAGCAATATCTTTAGAGACACAGCTTCTAGGGCAATGGAGAGTAAAGAGAAAATAAACAAATGGGACTACATAAAAAAAAAAAAAAAAAAGCTTTTGCACAGCGAAAGAAACCATCAACAAAACAACAGGAATGACCACTTCATGGGAGAATATATTTGCCAATGCTATTTCAGATAAGGGTTTAATCTCTAATATTTACAGAAACTCATACAACTTAACAAAAGGAAGATAAACAATCCAATCAAAAAATGGGCAAAGGATCTAAATAGACACTTTTCCAAAGAGGATATACAGAAGGCCTAGAGACATAAGAAAACATGCTTAAAGTCACTAATCATCTGAGAGATGCAAATCAAAGCAACGAGATACATCTCACACTGGCCAGAATGGCTATCATCAACAAAAGACAAGTGCTGGCAAGGATGTGAAGAAAAAGGAACCCTCATGTACTGCTGGTGGGAATGCAGACTGGTGCAGCCACTATGGAAGACAGTATGGAGTTTCCTTAAAAAGTTAAAAATTGAATTCCAATTTGACCCAGTAATTCCACTTCTAGGACTATATCCCAAGAAACTAGAAACACCAATCAGAAAGAATATATGCACCTCTATGTTCATAGCAGCACAATTTACAATATCTAAGATTTGGAAACAGCCTAAGTGCCCATCAGCAGATGAGTGGATTAAAAAACTGTGGTACATCTACACCATGGAATACTATGCTGCAGTAAAAAAGAAGGAATCCCTACCATTTGCAACAGCATAGATGGAACTAGAGAGCATTATGCTAAGCGAAATAATCCAGTTCAAGAAAGATAAATATCACATGATCTCACTCATATGTGGGATATAATGATCAACATAATTCAATGAACAAGAATAGATCCAGAGACAAATGGCAGGGGAGAGGGGTAGTTTAGAGAGCAACCAAAGGACTTTTATGCATGCATATTAGCATAACTAATGGACACAGGAACTGGGATGGCGGGGTCTTGCCCGCGGTAGGAATGGCTGGGGGGGGGGGGGGGTGGCTGTCAATTGGGGAAAAAGAAGACATATGTAAAACTTTAGACAATAATTAAAAAAAAGTTGATATCACGTCAGAAACTATGAAGCTAGAGGGTAATGGAATAACATTTAAAATGCTAAAAAAAGTTAACCAAGAATATTATACACAGCCAAAACTATAGTTCAAAAATGAAGGAGAAGTTGACATTGCCAGACAACCTATCCACACTAAATTCTAAACAGTTCTTCAGGTTAAAATTAGAGGACATTAAAGAGTAACTTGAATCCATACAGAAAAAGAAATATGTTTAGTAAAGGTTAAATACATAAGTAAACACAAAAGACTTTGTAAATATAATTTTGTTTGTAATACTTTCTTCTATCTGATTTAAAAGGCAACTACATACTAGTATAATGTTGATGGGCTAATAATATACAAGCTATACTTTGTGTGACAATAATAGTATAGAAGGGGGTGGGGTGGAATTGGAATATATTGGAATACAATTTATCTGTATTATTGAAACTATGCTATTTTAATCACAACAGCATTGTTTTAAGTAAAGATGTTGATTATAGAAGTGACATCAGCAAAATGGTGGAGTAGCAAGCTCTAAGCCCTTAGTCTCCATAGAAGCAAACAAACAAACAAAAAAGAACACAGACACTCACAAAAAATAAAAATACCCAAAAGAAAAAAACAAACAAACAACAGAAACCAGGCAAAATAACTTTATAGAAGTTGTAGAAAATAGGTAAAGTCCTACTGCAGCAAAGTGATACCCAATAAAAAGAAAGTCACATTAAACCTTTGGAAATGTCATGACATTTTTACTCACACTTATCCCACCTGTTTACTAGCCTGGTGCAGTTTTTTCTAAATGAGACAATAACCTAGGCCCTAATTCTCTCCTTTAAACCTAAGGGAACAGAGTGGACATTATTTGCAACATTCTAACTTTTGTAAGGTTGCCTAAAGAAATAGTTTCTGTCTGGTCTAACTCAGATCTTAGGTGGAAAGAAGATGCAGATCCCACTCAAGAAAGCTTAAGGAGCACTAGATACTCACATAGACCTAGTACAAGAGATTACAATGTAGAAATATACAGTAGCAGATCTAAACCCGAAGAAGTTAGAATGAGACTCCTTGGGAAATTTAGGCACTTAAAAGAAGTCATTTATGGGGGGAACTGAAAGACTGAGACATAGACTCAGTCAAGAAGAATTCTCAGAAAATACCTGAGATCTTAAGGTTTCACCTTTGGTTATTCAATAGCTCAGAGCAATTTCAGCTAATTAGTGAAAGACGTTCCCAGGCACAGACACAATTTGAATAGAGTTGGCTGGGGTTTTTTCAGATACTTAATTTTTAACAAAAAATAAAGAATCATAAAAAGAAACATGAAAGCATATCCCATTCAAAGAAACAAAATAAATGGGCAGAAACTTTTATGCTTCAAAGGACACCAATAAGAAAGGACAACATAGCCCAGATAACTGGAGAAAGTTGTAAATCATATATATTTTTTAATTTAAATTTATTGTTTAAAGTATTACACATAGTAGTACATATATCTCCTTTTTTCCCCCATAGAACTTCCCTCAGCCTCCCCTACCCCCTGTCTCATGCCCTAATCCCCCCCCCCCCAGTGTCTTGTGTCCATTGGTTATACTTATATGCATGCATACAAGTCCTTCAGTTGAACTCTTTTCCCACCTCCCCAAAACTCCCAAGCCTTTCCACTGTAATTTGACAGTCTGTTCGATGCTTTTCTGCCTCTGTCTCTATTTGTTCATCAGGTTATAATGTTCTTTATTTCCATAAATGAGTGAGATCATGTGGTATTTTTCTTTCATTGCTGCCTGGCTTATTTCACTTAGCATAATGCTCTCCAGTTCCATCCATGCTGCTGCAAATGGTAAGAATTCCTTCTTTTTTATAGCAGCGTAGTATTCCATTGTGTAGATGTACCATAGTTTTCTAATCCACTCATCTGCTGATGGGCACTTAGGCTGTTTCCAAATCTTAGCTGTGGTGAATTGTGCTGCTATGAACATAGGGGTGCATATATCTTTTCTGATTGGTGTTTCTAGCTTCTTGGGATATATTCCTAGAAGGGGGATCGCAGGGACAAAAGGGAGTTCCATTTTCAGTTTTTGGAGGAAACTCCATACTGTTCTCCACAGTGGCTGCAGCAGTCTGCATTCCCACCAGCAGTGTATGAGGATTCCTTTTTCTACAAATCCTCACCAGCACTTGACTTTTGTTGATTTGTTGATGATTGCCATTCTGAAAGGTGTGAGATGGTACCACATTATCGTTTTGATTTTCATCTATCAGATAATTAGTGACTTTGAGCATGTTTTCACATGTCTCCTGGCCTGCCTTCTGTCTTCTTTCGAAAAATATCTACTTAGGTCTGTTGCCCACTTTTTTATTGGATCATTTATGTTCCTTTTATTAAATTATATGAGTTCCCTGTAAATGTTGGAGTTTAAACCTTTATCAGAGATAACATTTGCAAATATATTCTCCCATGCAGTGGGCTTTCTTGTTGGTTTGTTGATAGTTTCTTTTTTTTTCTTTTTTTTATATTAATTTTTTTAATTGTTTGAAGTATTACAAATAGTAGTACATATGTCTCCTTTCCCCCCCCCATTGACCTTCCCCAGGCCTCCTCTTCCCCACAGTACATGCCTTTACATGCCCCCCCCAGTGTCTTGTATCCATTGGTTATGCTTATATGCATGCATACAAGTCCTTTGGTTGATCTCTTACAGCCCCCGCCCCAACCTCCTCTGCCTTCCCGCTGTAGTTTGACAGTCTGTTCAATGCTTCTTTGACTCTGTATCTATTTTTTCCCTTTTCTTTCCTTTAAAAAATCTTGCCTCTGCAGACTAGAAATAAACTTATAATAAAAAATGTTTGAGTCCCAATTTCCATGTCCAACAGTTCTGAGTCCCCGTTTCAATGTCAAACAGTTCCTTAAGTGTACATGTCAGCAATGATATCTGGATGGTGGGCACATGGCGGCAATGCAGGTCCGACCCTCTCTGGTTTGGTCCTAGGCAACCTGTTGCGATGCACAGCTGCTGACTGCTAGCGTGGCAAGGCGTCGTCAGCGTCTTCCATCTCTGGACTGTTTCTCCTCTTGTCTTCGTGGTTGGAGCAGACCTGTCAATTCCTCTCTGTTGCAGGAATCCACATGGTCTTGGAGTTGTTTTCTGAAAATATACAAACATATTCTCGACCAAAAGTTAATAAAGGAATCTTTTCTATATAATTGATTTGGGATCCTTTTTATTTTTGCCCAAACAATTTTCCTTTGTCTTATTTAGACACCATGTGTGTTTTTCATGGGTGTCTTGCTGTTAGCATTAGAAATGAAAACTAATTTTGTAAAGTAAAAGTTTTCTAGATGAAATTTACTTATAGGATATTTTTCCTTACATGATATTACCTTACTATTCCCACTTTTTTGATTAATGGAGGCTTTTGTAAATTTTATAATGCAGTCTTGATGACTTTAAATTTTTGCTGTGCAAAAGCTTTTTAATTTTGATGTAGTCCCATTTGTTTATGTTCTCTTTAGTTTCCATTGCCCTAGGAGCAGTATCAGTGAAGAAATTGCTTTAGCATATGTCTGAGATGTTGCTGCCTGTGGATTCCTCTAGTATTTTTATGGTTTCCTGTCTTATATTTAAGTCCTTTATCCATTTTCAGTTTATTTTTGTGTATGGTGTAAGTTGGTGGTCTAGTTTCATTTTTTTGCATGTATCTGTCCAATTTCCCCAGCACCATTTATTGAAGAGACGGTCTTGACTGCATTGTATGTTCATGCCTCCTTTGTCAAATATTAATTGAGCATAGTGATTTGGGTTAATATATGTACTCTCTATTCTATTCTCTTCGTCTATATGTCTGTTCTTGTTCCAGTACCAGGCTATTTTGAGAACAGTGGCTTTGTAATACAGCTTGAAATCTGATATTGAGATGCCACCTACTTTGTTCTTCTTTCTCAGGATCGCTGTGGCTATTCAGGGTCTTTTTTTATTCCAGGTGAATTTTTGGAGAGTTCTTTCTAGGTCTGTGAAATATGCCGTTGGTATTTTAATGGGGAGTGCATGGAATCTATAGATTGCTTTGGGTAGTATGGACATTTTAATGATGTTGACTCTACAAATCCAAGAACATGGTATGTTCTTCCATCTGTTTATGTCTTTCTCTATCTTTTTTTTTTTCAGTGTCCTGTAATTTTCTATGTATAGGTCTTTTACCACCTTAGTTAAGTTTATTCCTAGGAATCTTAATTTTTTTGGTGCGATGATAAATGGGATTTCTTTTTTAGTCTCTATTTCTGTAAGTTCACTATTAGTGTATAGAAATGTGATAGATTTCTTGACGTTAATTTTGTATTGTGCTACATTGCCAAATTCATTTATTTAGTCTAATAGTTTTTTTGATTGAGTCTTTAGGGTTTTTTATGTACAGTATCATGTCATCTGCAAATAAGGACAGTTTTACTTTTTATTTTCCAATTTGGATGCCTTTTATTTATTCTTCGTGTCTGATTGCAATGGCTAATACTTCCAGTACTATGTCGAACAGGAATGGTAAGACTGGGCATCCCTGTCTTTTTCCTGTTCTTAGGGGAAATGGTTTTAGATTTTGTCCATTGACTATGATGTTGGCTGAGGGTTTGCCATATATGGCTTTTATTATGTTGAGGTATTATCCTTCTTTTACCACCTTGCAGAGAGTTTTTATCAAAAATGGGTGTTAGATTTTGTCAAATGCTTTTTCTGCATCAATTGATATGACTATGTGGTTTTTATCTCTCGATTTGTTTATGTGATGTATAATGTTTATTGATTTGTGGATATTGTACCATGCTTGCATCCCTGGTATGAATCCTACATGGTCATGGTGTATCATCTTTCTGATGTACTGCTGGATCTGATTTCCTAGAATTTTGTTAGGGATTTTGGAATCTAACTTCATGCGGGATATTGGCCTGCAATTCTCTTTCATTGTCTTGTCTTTATCTGGTTTTGGTATTAGGGTGATGCTGGCTTCATAGAAGGAGCTTGGAAGAATTCCTTCCTCTTGAATTTTTTGGAATAGTCTGAGGAGGACAGGTTTCAGTTCTCCCTTGAATGTTTCGTAAAACTCCCCTGTGAAGCCATCTGGCCCCAGGCTTTTCTTTTCTGGAAGCTTTTTGATAACTGCTTCAATTTCTTCCATAGTTATTGGCCTATTGAGAAATTTAGATTCTTCCTGATTAAGTTTTTGAAGGTTGTATTTTTCAAGGAATATGTCTATTTCCTCCAGGTTGCCCAGTTTGTTGGAATAGAATTGTTCCTAGTATTTTTTAACAATCCTTTGTTTTTCGGTGGGGTCTGTTGTTATTTCTCCTCTTTCATTTCTGTTTTTGTTTATTTGGGTCCTCTCTCTTTGCTTCTTGGTGAGCCTGGCTAGAGGTTCATCAATCTTGTTTATCCTTTCCAAGAACCAGCTCATGGTTTTGATGATTTTGTTGATCTTTTTTATTGTTATTTTTTTGGTCTCTATGTCATTTATCTCAGCTCTGATCTTTATTATTTTCTTCCTTCTGTTTACACTGGGCTTTTCTTGTTGCTTTCTTTCTAACTCTTTGAGTTGTAGGGTTAGGTAATTTATTACCATTGTTTCTTGTTTTTTGCAGTAGGCTTGTAAAGCTATCAATTTCCCTCTCAAGTCTGCTTTCACTGTGCCCCATAGGTTTTGGACTGTTTTGTGTCATTGTCGTTTGTTGCCATGATGTTTTTTATTTAATCTTTTATCTCTCTGGTAACCCAATCATTGTTTAATAGCATGCTATTTAGTCTCCATGTGTTTGATATTTTTGGATTGCTTTTATTGTAGTTGATTTCCAGTTTTATGCCATTGTGATCTGAGAAGATGCTTGATATGATTTCTATCGTCTTGAATTTGAAGAGGCTTTGCCTGTGACCCAATATATGGTCTATCTTTGAAAATGAGCCATATGCACTTGAGAAGAACGTATATTCTGTGGCTTTGGGGTGAAATGTTCTGAAGATGTCAATTAATTACATCTGATCTAGTGAGTCATTTAGGATTGATGTGTTTTTGCTTATTTTTTGCTTAGAGGATTTGTCCAATGGTGACAGTGGGGTATTAAAGTCCCCTACTATGAATGTATTGCTTTCAATCTCTTCCTTGATATCCCCCAGAAGTTTTTTTGTTTGTTTGTTTTGTTTTTTTATGTATTTGGGTGCTCCTGTATTGGGTGTATATATGTTTACCAGAGTAATTTCTTCTTGTTGGATTCCTCCCTTTAGTATTATGAAGTGGCCTTCGTTATCTCTTTTTATGTCCTTCACTTTGAGATTTAATTTGTCAGTTATAAGTATTGCTACCCCAGATTTTTATTTTTCATTTCCATTCGCCTGAAAAACCTTTTTTCCATCCCTTCACTATCAGTCTGTTTGCGTCTCTTTTTCTTAGGTGTGTTTACTGTGGACATCAGATATATGGGTCATGTTTTCTTATCCACTCAGTTACCCTGTGTCTTTTGATTGAGGTATTTAATCCATTTACAGTTAAAGTTATTATTAATAGGTACTGGTTTGTCGCCATTTTTATTCTTTACCCCTGTGTTCCTTTTCGCTTCCTATTTCTTCTTTTTACAGCAGACCATTTAGCATTTCTTGCATTGCTGGTTTGGTAGTAATAAACTATCTTAGTCCTTTTTTGTCTGTGAAGCTCCTGATTTCACCCTCAACTGTGATTGATATCCTTGCTGGGTACAGTATTAGATTCAGACCCTTCCTTTGCATGACTTTTTATATTTCATGCCAGTCCTTTCTTGCCTGATGTCTTTCTGTTAAGAAATCAGTAGCTAGTGTGATGGGTGATCCTTTGTAGGTAACTTTCTGTCTCTCTCTGTCAGGCTTTAAGATTCTTACTTTGTTGTCGGTGTTTGCCAATTTAATTATAATGTGCCATGGCATCAGTCTTTTGAGTTTCATTTTGCTTGGGACTCTGTGAGCTTCTTGGATTTGTGTGAGTTTTTTCTATCTTATATCAGGGAAGTTTTCTGTCATTATTTCTTCAAACAGGTTTTCTATTCCTTGCTCAGTTTTCTCTCCTTTTGGCACCCCTATTAGGCAGATGTTGTTTCGTTGCATGTTGTCCCAAATTTCTCTTAGGTTCTCCTCCTGCTTTTTAATTTTTTTTTCTAGAAGCTGCTCTGCTTGGTTCTTTTTTCCTACCTTGTCTTCTAGCTCACTGATGCAGTCCTCTGCTTCTTCTAGTCCACTGTTGATGCTTTCTATTGAGTTCTTTATAGCAGTGATATCATTTTTCATTACTTCTTGGTTCTTCTTCATTTCCTCTTGGTTCTTGCTCATATTGTTGAATTTGTCTTCCATTCTTTTCAGCCACCTTATGACCATTTCTCTGAATTCTTTCTCTGACAGGTTGCTTATCTCCATTTTGTTTACTTCCTTTTCTGGTGATGCCTGCTTTTCTTTCATATGTGGGCTATATCTTTGTCTCCCCATGGTCTCTCTTCTCCGGGTGTCTGGTTATGTAGTTCTCTCTCTCCTGCGTCGATTTAAAGGCACAAAATACAACACAACAAGGCGCAATGCACAAGGCACTGAACACAATTGTATTCACAATACTAATAATCCCAAATAAAGGTGACCACCAGAGAAAAGAGAATTAGGGGGTAAGAAATAAAGAAAAAGAGAAAAAAAAGAGAGAGAGAAAGGAGTGCCAGAATGAAATTGGGAAAAGGAAAAAAAAAGTAAGTGAGAAAAGAAAGAGAATAAAAAAGAAGAGGGGAAAAACTATTTATTTGGGGAGAAAAGTCCAGTAGAACAGCCACTAATCCCAACAAATGCCAGCAACAAATACCTAAAGATGTTTGCAAACTACAAACCACAACTAATACCGAGTGAGGTGAGGGAAAAGAGAAGCAAAAAACAAAGAAAACAACAACAAAAAAAGAAAAAGTGAAACAATCTCACAAACAAGCATAAAAAAAAACCAATATAATCAACAATCAAAGCAAACAACAAAAGGACAGAGAAAAGAAAATTTGGATAGTGAAGAAAGAGAAGAGAGAGATGTGTATGGATTTAGATCCGGGGATTGAAAATTAGATATATAAGTAGGGTGAAATTTTAACAAGGGATAAAAAGAAGGAATAGGGCAACTTTAAAGCAGGAATAGTTTAAGAGAAACAGGACAACAAAAGGGGAAAAGTGAGGAAGAGAGTGTTGGCATAAAGGTAAAGTTGAGTTAGAGTAAAATGGTGCTAAGGGAAAGATGAAAATAGAATGTAGAACACTAATCCCAAAATAAAATAAAGAGAAAATAAAATGACAATTTTTTAAAAAAAAGTTAAAATAGTAGTAGTAATAATATTGATTAAAAATAAAAAAGTAATAATTAAAAAGGTAAAATCAAGTGAGGAAAAAAGAAAAAAATTAGTTTCTTAAGTAAAAGATGAAAAAAATAAAAATAAAAATGTTCAGTAGTGAAGGTCATTCACTTTCTCTACTGTTCTGTTTGGCTCACCTGTTTCCTAGTCAGGACAGTATTGAAGTTCCCTGCATTCCACTGCTCCTCAGTGTTTTAGGCCATAGTCCTGATTTTCAAACCAGCAGTACTTCTTTGTTTCTTATACTCATTTATTTGTGTTTACACAAGAGTCAATTTGTGATTCAACCTCTGGGTGGCAGTGTTTCTGGATTGACCTCTGGGTCTGTAGGTCCTCTCTAGCTAGTGTTTAGATTTTGTTTTCCCTGTGACAATACTGGTTTGGGGGAATGGGCTGCCCCAGATCTGGTTCTCTGATCGTTATTCCCCACTCTGATCGCCGGGTTCCACAAAAACAACTTTCCCCTGCAGTCTCTTAGACTGTCCCCAATTGGGTGACCCCATGTATTGGGCTCAGTAATCAAAAGCAAGGATTTAAAGAGAAAAAAAAAAGCCAGATTAAGTGCACAAACTCCAGCGCTGCGGTGCAAGTGTGTGCAGTCTTTTTTCCCCTTGGGTCTAAGCAGCTGGTACACTGTTAAAATATTTAGGCTGCCCTTTTGTGTACAGTTCAGCTATGGGTTGCTTTTTAGAGTTCCCTTTTGTTAGCAGCCCTGCGGATTCCCTTCCACATTCGCGGATCACACCAGTCCCAAGGGCTGCAGACTTTTCTGGGTGCAAACTTCCCTGGATCCTCCAGCTCCCACCGTGCGCATTTCTCTCTCCCCCCAAGACCACAGACCTCACCTTTTCCCAGGCTAAATCTGACTTTTCAGTGAGGAGGCACAGAGCTACTCCATATCTGCGTGCTCGTGGCACTTGGGGACCAGTGTTCCCGGGTTTGCAGCTGTTTGCTGGGTGTTGTTGTTGCATATTCCAGGGATTTTCAAGCTTCTGACAACATCCACTCTCCCCTTCAAGATGGCGTGGTCTCTGCATCAGAGCTGGTCGCTCCGGGAGGGATCCCCGCAGCAGTGGAGGCTGCCCGGTCAGGGGAACCCCGTCCAGCAATCCCCCACAGTCCCCTGGAGTACAGCTTTCCCTCAACTCACAAACACTCCCCGTGGGACCACACACTCTCCCTTCATTCCATCACTCATGCACTATCTTGCAGTCTGCCTTCCCGTTGGCAGCCATCTTCCTTCCAACCACGTAAATCATATATTTGATAAGGGAATTTTATGCAGGACTTATAAAAAACTTTTACAACCAAATAATAAAATGACAAATGACCTATTCAAAACATTTAAATAGACATGTGTCTAAAGAAGATCCAGTGGCCAATAAGCTAATGAAAAAGTACTCAATATAATTAGTCAACAGGAAAATGCAAATCTAAGTCATCTTATGGCTTTATATCATACCTACTGGAGCAGCTATAGTAAAAAAAGAGTGGTAAAATGATTGCTGAAGAAGACAGGGATAGGTTTAAACACTCATTAACTTTTGATTGGAATATATAATGATGTGGCCATTTTGGAAATCTGGCCATCAAAAAGTGAAACAGAAAATTAACATATGGCCCTGAGATTAAACATAAACATAAGCATTAGCATAAACATAAACATAAACAGTATAAGCATTATGCATAATACATAAAGGTAGAAACAATTCAAATGTGCATTAACTGAAGACCATGGGAATCAAATATGGTATCTATAATAATAAAAGTGTAATATGCTAATTAAACTGGACAGCCAAATGACCTTCTGGACATCATTCCACACGAAGCTGTGGTGGTGGGGGCTGAGGCAGAGGTGGTTAGGGGAGATCAGGCAGGCATGCAGAGTGGTTAGGGTTGATCAAACAGGCCAGTGGTTAGGATTCAGGGGTCCCAGATTTTGAGAGGGATGTCTGACTGCCAGTTTAGGCTTTATCGGGATTGGGCCTAAACTGGCAGTTGGACATCCTCCAAGGGGTCCCGGATTGCAAGAGGGTGCAGGCCAGGTTGATGGATTGGATGCCACCCCCCCACCATGTATGAATTTCATGCACCGGGCCTCTAGTATCCATATAATTGAATATAATTCAACAATATAAAGAATGAAGTAGTGATACATGATGCCATATGTATGAGTCTTAAAAACATTATGCTAAGTCTAAGAAACTGATCACTAAGAAGCCAATTATAAATACTTTATGATTTTATCTTTGTGAAATGATAATAACAGGCAAAACTATTGAGATAGAGAATAGATTCATTTTTGTTTAGGACTGAGAGTGATGAGAGGATTAGGAGTGATGGCTGGGGGCAGATAATTAAAATTTATGAAATTGATTCTGGTGATGAGTATGAACCTTTGTGAATATACTAAAATCATTTGAATCATACATTTTAATAGAGAGAACTAACCAAAATAACATGACAACTATGAAATTAGTAACTGAGATTATTACCAATTTCAGGCATAGTAAAATTGATTTTCACTTTTTAAATCTTGCTAAAATTTTTAAATAATTTTTATGAAATATCTGTGATGTTATACCTAGTTAATCTACCTCTTTTAAATATTGAATTTAAAAGACTAAATATATTGCTTATTTTAAGCAAGTGAAATAATCTATTGAGTCAGCTAGGAGGCAGTGTTATCTTTTTTATAAAGCATGCAGCCACCATACTACAAGTCTGATGAATAATTGTTATATATTTAAATATTTTTTTCAGGGAGAGTTCACATCTGCTAATCAAATGTGCCCCTACATTTCTGTGTTTCATATACTTTTAGGTTAATAATTATGGATGGAATCCACTACACAAACAGACATAACTATCTTTATAAGCATGATACCACATAGAGACTCTTCAAAAAACAATGAAACAATTTTCTAAATAAAATTTTATAACTTTTGTATATCAGAAGTGATAGGGGGAGCCTGTAATCTGATAGACAGAGCACCTGAATTAATCTGAAAAATAATCCTAGCAGTTTAAATCTTAGACCACATATATTTAGGTGAATAGGGCACTAAGTTTTTCTTAAGTTTCCTTTTCCAGCCTGTGCGAAGATATTGAGGAGGTGACTCAGCTGTGAATCTAGCAAGCAGAACTGATAAGCAGGGTCAGACACCAGGAGTCAAAACATCATCTCATTGCCTGATGACTAATGACAGTAGGTGAAGTCTGTGGACCCCCGGGCTGCACATTAGCAACCCAGCTAATCCTGTCCTCTGTACCTTACTGAAACAGGATTTGAGTGCTAATAAGTGCCCTGTCTTCTTGGTTGGCTAGCCTTCTTAATAAACGCCTTATATGATTCAACCGTGCTTTCATTATTGGACACAGTGACAGGCAGCCTGAGCCCAACTGGGGGTTTCCCAGTAACAAAAGGAATAAAAAATGAAAAGATAAATATCAAAGTGCAAAATTTATTGAAACATAACAAGCAAGAGAAGGAAGAAAATTAAGAAAATCAATAGGAATAGAATGGAGAAAATGGAATCAGGATAAAATGGAGAGAACTAAGCTTAAGTTAATAATGACATTAATAAATGAATAATTCCTACAAATAAGAATCATTTGATAGAAAAAATGAGAAAGATGATTAGATCTTTACTGTTTGATACATAATAGACCTTCAATGAATGAATCAGGAAATTCAAGATAGAAATATTAAAATGGTAAATGAATAAATGAGAAGATGCTAAACCTCTACACTCATTGAGAACAAAATGATTAGTTTAAATCTAATAAAATTTGTATAGTATTTGCACGCTGAAAATTACAAAGTGTTGATGAAAGAAATTAAAGATCTAAATAAATGGAGAGACATATCAGGGTCATGAATAGGGAAACTAAAAATAGTAAAGATGTCAGTCCATCCCAAATTTATCAATATGCTTGACAAAGTTCCTATGGAAATCCCAGCAAATATATTTGTAGATATAATAAACTATTCTAAAATGTATATGGAAAGGCACAGGCCTTGAAATAGCTTTAAAATCTTGATAAAAGAAAAATAAGAGGAAACACTCTACTTAATATTAAAGCTTACTGTGTACCTACAGTGATCATCCAAGTTTTGTATTGGGTCCATGGAACAGAATAGACAGCTCATAAATGGGTCCACACAGCTATGCATAACTGACTTTTGACAAAGTGCTAAAAGCAATTCAATGTGAGATAAAGTACATTACCAACAAATGCTAGTAGAGCAATTAGATACCTGAAATAAAAAATAAACCTGGACCTAAATTAAACACCTTATACAGAAATTAATTTAACACATCGAGGACGGATCAAAAGAATTCTTGATTCATATTACAAAGTGTTTTACAAAGTATCATACTTTAAAAAGATATTAGCTTGTAAGAACATGTAATAAATAACTTCAAAATGCAATGGGTATTTAATTTTAAAGCGTGCCTTTAACATTTATGTAAAACATTTTTTGTACTCGTTCAATAGAATCTTATTTGGCCACTGGGTAAAGCTAGCAATAAAACTACTGGTCCACAATGTGTTAAAATGGATCATGGTCTTAAACATAAAAAATAAAACTATAACAGCTTTAGAATACATAGGTGAAAAAAATCTTTCAGCCAGCACCTGCTAAACAGTCCTTATACTTGTCATCAAAAGTATGAGCAATAAAAGAAAACAACTGATAAATTGAACTTTATCAGAATTAATATGTTTGCTCTGCAAAAGGTCACTATAAAGAGGAAGAAAAATGAGTTTCAGACTGGAAGAAAATATTTGCAAACTGCATATCTGACAAAGACTTGAGTCAAGAATATATTTTCAAAACTTTCAAAATCAACAGTTAAGAAAAAATAACAATCCAAATTAGAAATGGAAAAACACAGGGAAAGTTATTTCAAAGAGGATATACAGATGGTAAATAAGCCCATGAAAAGATGTTCAACGTATCTAACATTTAAGGAAATGCAAATAAGGGCACAATGAAGTATTATCATACAATTATTAGAATGGCTAAAATTTGTAAAAAGTAACAATATGAAATGCTAGTGAAGATGAACAGATTCTCTTTCTCTTATATTACTTGTGGGGATGCAAATAGCACAGCTTTAATAGTTTAGTAGATTCTTAAAAACTGAAAATAAACTTAATATATGACCCAGCAATCATTTTCCTATACATCTATCCCAGATAAATGAAAATGTATATCTACACAAAATATGTACATAATTGCTCATTGAAGTTTTATTGTCATTTATTCACCATCCATAACTGAAAAAAAAAAGTTAAACAATAGGTGAATGGTACATTTATGCAATAAAATACTACTTAACAATAAAAAGGAACACCACTATTGATACATGCAACAACTTGGCTAGATTTAAAAGGTTATCATGCAGAGGAAATACAATCTGAAAAGGTCATACACTGTGTGATTCCATTTATATAAATTTTACAAAATGACAATGTTATGGAGATGAAAAGCAGATTGCAAGGTGTAGAGAGATTTTGGGAAAGTGGAATGGGAGTTGCTATAAATAACCAGTTTGAGAAAGATATTTGTGATGATGGAATAGTATTGTATCTTGAATACAGTAAGCTACATGAATCTGCATGTAGGAAAAGATAGAATATAACTATACATACAAATTTTACCATTGTAAAATCCATAGTTTTGATATTATATAACTGTAACATAAGATGAACCCATTGGCAGAAACTGGACAGAAGGTACAGAAGGTCAATCTCTTGTCACTTTGTAATTTCCTGTGATTCTAAATTATTTCAATCCTATCTAATAAAGAGTAATATTCAAATTAACCATCATTCCGCTACACCCACAAGCCATGCCCACCAGCCAATCAGGAGTGAATATGAAAATAAACCCAACCAAGATGGCTACGGCCACAGAGAGCAGGAGGGAGGCTTGGGTCTCCCCGGCATTGGAGGAAGCCAAGTTTTCTGCCTGCCCTTGCCGGCCTAGGCCTCCACTCAAGGCTACAAAGTTTCAATGATAGAAGATACATAAAACCAAACAGAAATGGTGGCAGCCACAGAGCTGGAAAGAGCAGGAGGCTAGGGTTGCCCCCAACCATGGAGGAAGCCAAGCTTTCCACACACCCTGGCCAGCCCAGTCCTCGCTTAAGGCTACAAAGTTTCAATTATAGAAGATACATAAATCCCAACAGAAATGGCTGCTGCCAGGGAGCAAGCAGAAAGCTTGGCTCTGCTCCAGGCTACAAAGTTTCAATTATAGAAGATAAATAAACCCCAGATATCAGGGCCTCCGCTTGGGTCACCAGGGGGCGTGGCCAGCCTGCAAACCACCACAGGCCCCTCACCCAGGCCACCCCATGCCCCAAGGGAACCCCCACCCTGATCTGGGACACCCTTCAGGGCAAACCAAATGCCACCCCCATGCACCAGGCCTCTATCTTATCTAATAAAAGAGTAATATGCAGATTGACCATCACTCCAACACACAAGATGGCTGCCCCCATGTGGTCAAAGATCCTGCCCCCATGTGGACACAAGATGGCCATCACAAGATGGCCAGCAAGAGAGGGCAGTTGGGAGGGACCAGGCCTGCAAGGGAGGGCAGTTGGGGGTGATCAAGCCTGCAGGGGAGGGCAGTTAGGGGTGACCAAGCTGGCAGAGGAGGGAAGTTGGGGGTGACCAGGCCTGCAGGGAAAGACAGTTGGGAGGGACCCAGGCCTGCAGGGGAGAGCAGTTGCGGGGGACCAGGCCTGCAGGGGAGAGCAGTTGGGGGTGACCAGGCCTGCAGGGGAGGGCAGTTAGGGGTGACCAGGCCTGCAGGGGAGGGCAGTTAGGGGCAAACAGGCTGGCAGGGGAGCAGTTAGGCATCAATCAGGCTAGCAGGGGAGTGGTTAGGGGGTGATCAGGCTGGCAGGCAGAAGCGGTTAGGGGCAATCAGAAAGGCAGGCAGGCAAGCAGTTGGGACCCAGCAGCCGTGGATTGTGAGAGGGATGTCCGACTGCCTGTTTAAGCCAGAACCCAATGGGATTGGGCCTAAATGGGCAGTCGGACATCCCTCGGGGGTCCTAGATTGAAGAGGCTGCAGGCTGGGCTGAGGGCTCCCCCCTTCCTCGTGCACTAATTTCTTGCACTGGGCCTCTAGTTTAAAAATAAAAGAAATAATATAGTAGTCCCCACCCCTTACCTACAAGAAATATATATTCCAAGATCCCCAGTGGATGCCTGAAACTGCAAATAGTATTTTGTACACTATGATTTTTTTCTACATGTACATACCTATGATAAAACTTAATTTATAAATTAGGCACAGTAAGAGTTTAACAAGAATAATCCTACCTAATAAAGAGAGAATATGCTAATTGACCCTCACACCATTGCAAAGATGGAAGCGCTCACAGCCAATAAGGAGGGAATATGCTAATTAACTGCCCAGTTCTCAAAGATGGCGGCACCCACAGCCACAAGATCGTGGCGCCCAGTCCCCTCAGCCCAGCCAGGGCAGCAGGCAAGCAGCAAGGCCGGGCCTGCCCCCAGGTGGGCCAGGCCACTCCGTGCACCTGCCTCTAGAGTCCCCCAGTCCCCTCAGCTCTCCAGCCATCCAGGGCCAGCCCAAGGCACAGGCAAGCCTCAGATGGTGACTGTCCAGCCCCCCAGGGCCACCCGAGGCTTGCACTGCTGGCAGTGGCAGCAGCACAGGTGTGATGGGGCATCACCTTCCCCTGATCGCTGGGTCACCTCCCATCCCTGTGGGCTCCCAGACTGTGAGAGGGGGCAGGCTGGGCTGAGGGACCCCTGATCCAATGCATGAATTTTCATGCACCGGGCCTCAAGTTAATAATAAAATAGAACACTTATAACAATATATTGTAACAAAAGTTGTGTGAATGGTATTGCTCTCATTTTCTATCTACCTATCTATCTATCATCTATCTACCTACCTACCTATCTGAAAGGTTCAAAGTGGGCCAGGGTCACACACCTATAACATGAGGCCATAATGTATCAAAAGAAATTTTAATTCCAGGCACTTGGGTGCAGGTGGGCTGAGTCTGACAAAAAGGAGTCAGTGGAGAGTGCAGCAAGTGAAAGGTTTTTATTAACTTTTGCTGGCTGCAAGCCATTCTGCTGATGTAAATGTCCAGTTCGTCCTTGGTTCCTCCTGGGAACAGATGTCCAGTGGCTATCTCTGGGCTATGTCGTGCTCAAGGTTGCAAACTTTCTGCAAGATATCTGCTAAGCTCCATAAGTTTTCTCTGTGCCATTATATTCTCTTTAACCATTTCACTATCTATCTGTTACTCTCTCAAAATATTGTATTGTACTCACTTCTTTACTTAAAGAAAACACTTTACAGCTTCTCTTTGGCATATTCAAATACCAAGAATCACTATTTTTGCACTTTGGGCCATCTACCTATATAATAAAAGGCTAAAATGCAAATTTTCCCCTCGACTTGGAGTTCGCCCAGTAGTTCGCCGGTTACTTTGACCAAGGTTGGGGCCAGCCAGCCAACCACCCACGGTCCCTCACCCTGGCCAGCCCGGCCTGATCAGCCACAATTGGGGCAGGCCGGCTGAACCCCACCTGTGCATGAATTCGTGCACTTGGCCTCTAGTTATTAAATAAGATAGGGGTTACTTGAATAAAAGCACTATGATATCTGGACAGTTTATCTGACAACCCCGATATCTGCTAAGTGACTAATGGGCAGGGTGCATATACAGCATGGATACACTGAACAAAAGGATGATTCCCATTGGTGTGGAACTGAGCATGACAGCATGATATTACATCATGCTACTCAGAAGGGCACAATTTAAAACTCATCAATCATTCATTTCTAGAATTTTTTATTTAATATTTTCAGACCACGGTTGACCTTGGGTAACTGAAACTGCAGAAAATGAAATTGCAGACAAGGGGGAACTACTTTACACATCACAACCATGTAGGATTTTTCCAGTTATTTAAGGGTGGTTGAAAATTGTGAGTTATCAATGAAATTCATACCATTAACAGGAAAAGGAGGAAAATATATGGTTATCTGCTGATAAAAAAATTGATAAATGTAAAATTTTTATAAAATGTAACATAAGGGAAATATCTCAATTTTATTAGAAAATCATTTACATAAAACCTACACTTAATATATTTAATCATCTCATCTGAGATTTGGAATGGGAAATGGGTGCAAGTTATCTCAATCCCCATTCAGTGTTGTACTGGAAGTCCTAAATAGTATGCAGTGACACACAAAAAAAAAAACAATGCAGTAAGTGTAAAAAGGTAGAGTTTGCTTGGTTGTTTTCTTTGTTTTTTTTGTTGCTTTTTGTTTTTTATCCCACATGTGAGTGAAATCATATGGGTTTTTTTCCATCTGACTTATTTCATTTAGCATGATACTCTCAAGATGCATTTGTTAATGTAAAACAAACAAACAAACAAACAAAAACAATAAAAACCATTCAAACCTCTAAAGAGTTCTTGCGAGTTTATTTGAGCCAAACTGTCAACAATTGCCAGGAAGCAGTATCTCAATGGATTGGGATAACGCTTGGGAGAATGGTAGGTTTTTACCTTGTTTTTATAAACTACCATCAATAGGGGAGACATAAATGGGTTACATGAAATCCATTGGTCATTGATTAGGTAGGTGGGAAAAAGCAAAGCAGAGAAACCTCTGGGATTGGATAAAAAGTGAAATGATGGACACATGCTTCTTTTACATAGATGGATACAGGATAGTTAACAGTCAACAATTAACATCTATAATAATAAAACCGTAATGTGCTAATTAGACTGGACAGCTGAACGACCTTCTGGACATCCTTCCAGACAACATTATGAATGAATCTGGGGCTACAAGGGCCTAGGCAAGCCACTGTGGCTGCGAGGGCTAAGCCCCTTGCATGAATTTCATGCATCAGGCCTCCAGTGATAATAATAACAGGGAGGGAATTTCTCATATCCACCCTGGTGCCATTTGTTGCAACCTGAAGGGTCCTAAAAAGGGAAGTTACAAATTACCCAAACATTTCACAGGTAATCGGGCAGTTGAACATCCCTCTCACAATCCAGGACTGCTGGCTCCCAACCGCTCACCTGCCTGCCAGCCTGATCACCCTCTAACCACTCTCCTGCAGGCCTGATCAATACCTAACTGCTCCCCTGCTGGCCGGATTGACCCTAACTGCCCTCCCCTGCCAGCCTGGTTACCGCTAACTGCCCTCCCCTGCCAGCCTGGTCACTCCTAACTGCCCTCCCCTGCTGGCCCAGTAACCCCTAACTGTCCTCCCTTGCCAGCCTGGTCGCCCCTAACTGCCTTCCCCTGCTGGCCTGGTCAGCCCCAACTGCCCTCCCCTGCAGGCCTGGGTCCCCCGAACTGCCCTCCCCTGCAGGCCTGGTCCCTCCCAACTGCACTCCCCTGCCAGTCATCTTGTGGTGGCCATCTTGTGTCCACATGGGGGTAGGATCTTTGACCACATGGGGGTGGCTATCTTGTATGTTGGAGTGATGGTCAATTTGCATATTACTCTTTTATTAGATAGGATAATTTTGCTTATATGTTTTAGTTTATTTTTCTCAAAACAGAGACCCTAAGACACTGATTCTCAACTGGATGTATATCATTAATCTGAGTCCATGGACTGTGTACAAATCACAGCTACTAAGAAAATAGTTATTGGTCTTTCATGTACACTACCATTGAAAGACCCAGTTTCCCAAGGAGGGTGAATAGAATAAAGATGCTAGTTCAAAAAGGATGAGGATAGAAATGTGCCAATCTGTAGTTTTTCAAGTGACATTAAACCATTAGGCATTTTGTCCCTATGAGCTTCTAAATTCAGTGGTCCAGCAGGCATTGCAATGAATTCTCATTCAGTCACAGATAATCAACTTTAGTTATTATGAGGAGATAGGATTACTGCTATAAAATGGAGACAGAGATTAACATAAGTGGAATTTAGTGGATTCACTGGATAATCTCTTGGTGTTCCCATGATTAGTATTAATGATATACACCCAGTTGACAATCAGTGTCTTAGGGTCTCTGCTTTGAGAAAAATAAACTAAAACATATAAGCAAAATTATCCTATCTAATAAAAGAGTAATATGCAAATTGACCATCACTCCAACATACAAGATGGCCACCCCCATGTGGTCAAAGATGGCTGCCGCCAAGTGGACACAAGATGGCCACCACAAGATGGCTGACAGGGTAGTGCAGTTGTGGGCAATCAGTTGGGAGGGACCAGCCCTGCAAAGGAGGGCATTTGGGGGCGACCAGGCCTGCAGGAGAGAGCAGTTGGGAGGGACCAGGCCTGCAGGAGGGAGCAGTGAGGGGCAACCAGGCTAGCAGGGGAGGGCAGTTAGGGGTGACTGGGCCAGCAGGGGCGGGCAGTTGGGGGGGACCAGGCCTGCAGGGGAGGGCAGTTGGGGGCAACCAGGCCTGCAGGGGAGGGCAGTTTGGGGGACCCAGGCCAGCAGGGGAAGGTAGTTAGGGGCGACCAGGTCTGCAGAGGAGGGCAGTTAGGGGCGACCAGGCTGGCCAAGGAGGCCAGTTAGTGGTAACCAGGCTGACAGGGTAGTGCAGTTGTGGGCAATCAGTTGGGAGGGACCAGCCCTGCAAAGGAGGGCATTTGGGGGCGACCAGGCCTGCAGGAGAGAGCAGTTGGGAGGGACCAGGCCTGCAGGGGAGGGAAGTTGGAGGTACCAGGCCAGCAGGAGGGAGCAGTTAGGGGCAACCAGGCCTGCAGGGGAGGGCAGTTAGGGGCAATCAGGCCAGCAGGGGAGCAGTTAGGCATTGATCAGGCCTGCAGGGGAGTGGTTAGAGGGTGATCGGGCTGGCAGGCAGAAGCGATTAGGGGCAATCAGGCAGGCAGGCAGGTGAGCAGTTGGGAGCCAGCAGTCCTGGATTGTGAGAGGGATGTTCAATTGCCCAAGAGGGATTGGGCCTAAATGGGCATTCAGACATCCCTCGAGGGGTCCCATATTGGAGAGGGTGCAGGCTGGGCTGAGGGACACCCTCCCCCCACCCTATGCATGAATTTCATGCACCGGGCCTCTAGTAAAGTCAATAAATATCTATTTTTTGCATTCTCTCACAGCTTCTTTTATGTGAGCTTCACCCAACTATGACAGCCTATCCTGCACATCCCACTCCTCTGCAGTGCCCAGTACCTACATTCTGTATATTGGCTCTCAAATTCCATCCATGTTATTTCAAATGGTAAGAATTCCTTCTTTTATACAGCAGTGTAGTATTCCATTATGTAGATGTACCAGTTTTCTAATCCACTCATTTGCTGATGGGCACTTAGGCTGTTTCCAAATCTTAGCTATTGTAAATTGTGTTGCTATGAACATAGGGGTGCATACATCCTTTCTGATTGGTGTTTCTGTTTTCTTGGGATATATTCCTAGAAGTGGAATTACTGGGTCAAATGAAAGTTACATTTTTAACTTTTTGAGGAAATTCCATAATGTTTTCCACAGTGGTTTCACCAGTCGGCATTCACACCAGCAGTGCAAGAGGATTCCTTTTTCTCCACATCCTCACCAGCACGTGTCATTTGTTGATCTGTTGATGATAGCCATTCTGACAGGTGTGAGATGGTACCTCATTGTTGTTTTGATTTGCATATCTCAGATGATTAGTGACTTTGAGCATTGGTCACACAATTATTGTTTAATAGCATGCTTTCAGCCTCCATGTGTTTCATTTTTTTTGTTTTTATTATAGTTGATTTCTAATATTATGCCTTTTTGTCTAAGAAGGTGCTTGATATGATTCAATCTTCTTGAATTTGGAGAAACTTTGCCTGTCACCCAATATGTACTTTATCTTTGAAAATGTCCCATGTGCACTTGAGAAGAAACTATATTTTGTAGCTTTGTGGTGAAATGTTCTAAAGATGTAAATTAAGTCCATCTGATCTAGTGAATCATTTAGGATTGCTTTTTCTTTGCTGTGTTTTTTGTCTAGAGGATTTATCCAGTGATGTCAGGGAGTATTAAAGTCCCCTATTATGATTGTATTGCTATAGATCTCTCCCTTGATATCTTCCAGAAGTTTTTTTTTGTTTGTTTGTTTTTGTTTTTTTTTTTTTTAATATATTTGGGTGCTCCTGCATTGGGTGCATAAATGCTTACCATAGTTATATCCTCTTGTAGTATCGATCCCTTTAGTATTATGAAGTGGGGGCCTTCCATATCTCTTGTTATGGCCTTCACTTTAAGGTCTATTTTTTTCAGATCCAAGTATTGCTATCTCAGCTTTTTTTTTTTTTGCATTTCCATTTGCTTGAAAGATATTTTTCTATCCCTCCACTTTCAATCTGTGTGAGTCCTTTATTCTGTGGTGGGACTCTTGTAGACAGCATATATTTGGTTCGTGTTTTCTTATCCATTCAGCCACTCAAAGCCTTATGATTAGAGCATTTAGTTCGTTTACATTTAAAGTTATTATTGATAGGTACTTGTTTGTAGCCATTTATTTTTTTGTGCCTGTGTTCCTTCTTCCCTTATTTTTTACCAGAGGCCCGGTGAATGAAATTGGTGCATGGGGGGGGATGTCCCTCAGCCAGGCCTACACCCTCTGCAATCTGGGATCCCTCGAAGGATGTCCTACTGCCAGTTTACAGGGATCAGGCCTAAACTGGCAGTCAGACATCGCTCTCACAATCCGGGAATGCTGGCTCCTAACCGCTCACCTGCCTGCCTGCCTGCCTGATTGCCCCTAACCACTCTGCCTGCCAGCCTGCTCACCCCCAACTGCCCCCAGCCACCGGCCTGCTTGCCCCCAAATGTCCTTCCCCACCAGCCTGATCACCCCCAACTGCTCCCTGTGCCAGTGTGCTCGCCTGCAACTGCCTCCCCTGCCGGCCTGCTCCACACTTTTCCCATAGTGGCTGCACCAGTCTTCATTCCAACCAGCAGGAAATTAGTGTTCCCTTTTATCCACATCTTCACCAGCATTTGTTGTTTGTTGATTTTTTTATGATAACCATTCTGACAGGTATGAGGTGATATTTCATTGTGACTTTAATTTGCATTTCTCTGATGATTAGTGATTTTTGAGCACTTTTCCTAACTGCCCCCCCTGCTGGCCTGCTAGCCCCAACCTTCCCTCCCCAATGGCCTGCTCACTCCCAACTGCCCCCCTGCTGTCCTGATCACCCCCAACTAACCCCCACTGAGGGCGTGCTAGCCCCCAACTGGCCCCCCTGCTCGTCTGCTTACCCCCAAGGGCCCCGCCCCCCACCAGCCTGATCACCTACAACTGCTGTCCCATTCTGGCCTGATCACCCACAACTCCCCTCCCCTCTTGGCCTCTAACCTCCTCTACCTTGGCCCCACCACCATAGCTTTGTCCAGAAGAATGTCCGGAAGGTTTCCTGGATGGTCTCCCAATCTAATTAGCAAATTACCCTTTTATTAGTATAGATAGAGGTCTGGTGCACAGGTGGGGGCCAGTTGGTTTGCCCTGAAGGGTGTCCTGGATCAGAGTGGGGGTTCCCTTGGGGCATGGGGCAGCCAGGATGAGGGGCCTGTGGTGGTTTGCAGGCTGGTCATGTCCTCATGGGGTGAGGGTCCCCACTGGGGTGCCTGACCAGCCTGAGTGAGGGGCTGATGGCTCTTTGCAGTCTGGCCAAGCCCCAGAGCAGGGACCCTCACCCCATGGGGGTGTGGCCAGCCTGGGTAAGGGGCTGAGGGCTGTTTTCAGGCTGGCCACACCCCCTTAAGTTTGGGGGTCCCTGGCCAGCCTGGGTGAGGGGCTGATGGCTGTTTTCAGGCTGGCCATGCCCCCTGGTGATCCAGGCTCCCAGCCCCTCTTTGAGCGGATGTCAGGGCCGCCTGGAAGCAAGTATCTGGAATTTATTTATCTTCTATAATTGAAACTTTATAGCCTTGAGCAGAGGTCAGGGCCAGACAGGACGGGCAGGAAGCTTGGCTTCCTCCATCGCCCGGGGCAACCCAAGCCTCCTGCTCACTGCAGCTCCATGGCCACTGCCATCTTTGTTGGGTTAATTTGCATCCTCGCTCCTTATTGACTGGTGGGCGTAGCGAAGTGATAGTCAATTTGCATGTTTCTCTTTTGTTAGTGTAGATTCTTTTTATAGCAGTCCCTTTACTATTGCTGGCTTGGTAGTGATAATGTCCATTAGCCCTTTTTTTTCTGTGATGCTCCTTATTTCCCCCACAATTTTGAATGATATCCTTGCTGGATAGAGTATTCTTGGATTTAATCCTTTGCTTTGCATTACTTTGTATACTTCATTCCATTCCCTTCTGTTGTATGTGCTTCTGTTGATAAATCAAATCATTCAATACACTAATGGGGGATCCTTTGTTGGTAACACGCTGTCTCTCTTGCAACCTTTAAGATTTTCTCTTTATCATTAATGTTTCCTATTATAATTATGACTTGTGTTGGGGTGGGTCTTTTTGGGTTCATCTTGTTTGGGACTCTCTGTACTTGGGTGACTTTTTTCTCCCTATATCAGGGAAGTTTTCTGTCATTATTTCTTCAAATACTAGTATGTTCTCTAATCCTTTCTGCTTTTCTTGTCCTTTTGGCACTCCTATTATACATATGTTACTTCATTGTAAGTTGTCCCAAAGCTCCCTTAGGTTCTCCTGCTTTTTAATTTTTTCTCCAATTGCTGTTCAAATTGAACTTGATTCTCTGCCCTATCTTATAGCTCACTAATTCAGTCCTCCACTCCTCTTAGTCTACTGTTGAAACCTTCGATGGTCTTCTTTATTGTAGATATATAACTTTTGATTTATTCTTGGTTCTTACATAAGTTGTTGATTTTCTCGTCCATCTTGTTTATGAATTGTATGACCACTACTCTGAATTATTTTCCTGACATAATGCATTCCTCAGTTTTATTTAGTTCCCTTTTTGGGGGGTGTGATTCCTTCTTTTTTTTCCTTTGGGGGTTTCTTTTTTATCTTCCCATTTCTGCTGTTGTTGTAGGGTCCAGGTTCCCAGTTTTGCTGACAATCGGGGGCTGGTAGCTTGGGTGCCCAGGAAACGTGGCCATAGTGGTTTGGGGTGGTCCACACATGCTGACAGTCAGGGGGCTGGCTCTGGGTGCATGGGACCTGTGCTGCTGGGGTGGGTAGGCTGGATGGGAACACACTCCAGGACTCACAGTAGCCTGAGACCAGTAAGAGTGGTGTCAGTGTCCATGAGCCTGCAGCTGTGGTAGCAGGTCTTTGTCCATATTGGCTGTAGGGTCAGGGTTTTCTTCTGAGGTCAGTGTGAGTGGTGGTGAGTCTGGGCTCCCAGTCACAGCAACCCTGCCCTTCAAGATAGCGTGGTTTCTGTGCCGGTGCCAGCTTCCCAGGAGTGCCCACAGCAGTAGCAGGGGTTCCCCATCCAAGAGAGCCCAGTCCACCAACCCCCAAAATCTTGCAGGATCAAACTTTCACACACACACACACACACACACACACACACACACACACACACACACCACATTTCCACACACTCCCCTTTCACTCCCCACTCTCTCCCTCGCTACTGTCCTGCTGGCCGTCATCTTCTATCTCCCTCTCCATAGGTTTTTTATCCATTCATCTACTGATGGGCACTTGGGCTATTTCCAAATCTTAGCTATTGTAAATAATGATGCTATGGATATAGGGGTGTATATATTCTTTCCGATTAGAGTTTTGCATTTTTAGGATATATTCCTAGAAGTGGGATCACCGAGTCAAAGGAAGTTCCATTTTTAATTTTTTGAGGAAACTCCACACTTTTCCCATAGTGGCTGCACCAGTCTTCATTCCAACCAGCAGTTAATTAGTGTTCCCTTCTTGTCCACATCTTCACCAGAATTTGTTGTTTGTTGATTTTTTTATGATAACCATTCTGACAGGTATGAGGTGATATCTCGTTGTGGCTTTAATTTGCATTTCTCGGATGATTAGTGATTTTTGAGCATTTTTTTCATGTTTCTTGGCCATTTTTATGTCCTCTTTGGAGAAGTACCCATTCAGGCCTTCTGCCCATTTTTTAATTGGATTGTTTGTCTTCCTTTTGCTGGGTTGCAAGAGTGCTTTGTATATTTTGGATATCAACCTCTTATTAGATGTATCATTGGTAAGTATGTTCTCCCATACAGTGGGTTCCTTTTTCATTTTGATGGTGGTTTCTGTTGCTGTGCAGTAGCTTTTTATTTTTCTGTAGTCCCATTTTATTTTCTCCTTAGTTTCCTTTGCTTTAGGATATGTATCTATAAACATATTGCTATGTGAGTTGTCTGAGATTTTATTGCCTATGTTCTCCTCTAAGGTTTTTATGGCATCATGCTTTACATTTAAGTCTTTTATCCATCTTGAGTTTATTCTTCTGTATGGTGTAAGCTGGTGGTTTAGTTTTTGTAGCAGTATTTCTTTCTGATGTATCTTCAAGGGCAAGGGAAACAAACAGATAAACAAATGGGACTACACCAAACTGAAAAATGGTTTTCATAGTAAAGGAAACCATCAACAAAGTGAAAAGACAAGCCACTTATAGGGAGAACATATTCATCAATACATCTTATAAGGGGTTAATATCCAAAATTTATAAAGAAATTATAAAACTTAACAGGAAATACAAACAATCCAATTTTTAAAATGGACAAAGTACCTGAATAGACACTTCTCCAAAGAGGACATACAGATGGCCAATAGCTGTATGAAAAGATACACAATGTCACTAATTATCAGGGAAATTCAAGTTAAAACCACAATGAGATATCTTTTCACCCCTGCCAGAATGGTTACCATCAATAAATAAACAAAAAAGCACTAGCCAGGCTGTGGAGAAAAGGGAACACTAGTGTTCTGTTGGTGGCAATGAAGATTGGTGCAGTGCCTACATGCTGTGGAAATAGTATGGAATTTCTTCAAAAAAGTAAAAATGTAAATTAATCTGAAGAAACCAAAAAAAACTAATTTAAAAGATTAAATGTGCCCCTATGTTCATTGCAGCATTATTTACAATAGCCATGATTTGGAAGCAGCCCAAGTACCCATCAGTAGATGAGTAGCTAAAAAAGCTTTGGAAAATTTATGCAGTGGAATACTATTCAACTATAAAAAGGAACAAAAATTTTCCCTTATCAACAGCATGGGTGGACCTGAAGAACATTATGCTAAGTGAAATAAGTTAGTTAGATAAAAAGTACATATGATTTCACTCATATGTGGCATTTAATGAAGAAACTGGACTACCATGCAAAACAGATACAGACCCATAGATATAGAATAGGCAGACAGTTCTGGTGGGGTGGGGATGTGCTGGCGGTTAGTGGAGGGATTGAACAAAAACAAAACAAAGCAAAACAAACAAACAAAAAAGAACTCATGCATATTGACAACAGTGATGGGAAGCATCTATACTAATAAAAGGGTAATATGCAAATTGGTCAGGAAGCCCTCCCAATAATAACTTAACAGCAGGCTGCATGGGGTGACCAGGCTGGCAGGAGGGGCAGTGAGGGATGACCAAACAACTGAACAAGCAGGCTGTGTGGAGCGATCAGGCCAGCAGGGGATTTTGTGAGGGACAACCAAATGACTCAACAAGCAGGGTACGTGGGACAACCAGGCCGGCAGGAGGGCCAGTAAGGGGCTACCAAATGACCAAACAGCAGGCTGTGTGGGGCAACCAGGCCAGCAGGGGGGGGCAGTGAGGGGCAACCAGGCCGGCAGGGGGGGCAGTTGGCGGCAACCAGGCCAGCAGGGGGGGCAGTGAAGAGTGACCAGGCCAGTAGAGGGGGGCAGTTGGAGGCATCGAGGCTGGCAGAGGGGGGAAGTTGGGGGCAACCAGGCCAGCGGGGGGGGAGGGGTAAGTGAGGGGTGACCAAGCCAGCAGGGGGGGGGGCGGGAATTGGGTGTGATCAGGCCAGCAGAGGGGGTGTTAGGGGTGACAGGCCAGCAGAGGGGGGCAGTGAGGGGTGTCCAGGTCAGCAGGGGAGGGCATTTGAGGGTGACCAGGTAAGCAGGGGGGCAGTTGGGGGCAACTAGGCTGACGGGGGGGGGGCAGTAAGAGGCGATCAGGCCTGTGGGGGACCAGTTACGGGCGATCAGGCCAGCAGGCAGAGGCAGTTAAGGGTGATCAGGCTGGTGGGGGGGCAGTTTGGGGTGATCAGGCAGGCAGGCAGGCAGGTGAGCAGTTAGGAGCCAGCGGTCCCAGATTGTGAGAGGGATGTCTGACTGCCAGTTTAAGCCTGATTCCGGGGATCAGGCCTAAACTGGAAGTCAGACATCCCCCAAAGGGTCTTGGATTTAAGAGGGTGCAGGCTGGGCTGAGGGGACTTCACCCCCCCCAGCCCGTGCATGAATTTTGTGCACCACACCAGGCCTCTAATTGATAAATAAAATAAAGAAAATAATAAAAGTGCCCTTGTCCCTATTGCACATGACAATTCCAGTTGAAAGGCATAGCTGTTAATGGAAGAAGTTTGGAAAAACAACTCAGTTACAGCCACTTGCATGAGTCACACCAATTTTGTGTCAGTGGAAAGACAGCAGTCACCCTTACAACTTAATCTTTTGACTAGAGAAGGAAACACACTTCTTGAGTGTCAAATCAGTGAGACAGAGTAATGATCTTTATTTTTCAGAATTGCTATGGGATAAAGAAAAATTACATGGCATGGAACTTGCAAATTTTTAGAAGCATTATATATTTCAATGTTTGAATAAGAGCCACAATTTACCATAAGATCTATTGGAAACATAAAGGATGGCTCCAGCTTCTACATTTCCCAAGCAAACAATCTTTGAATACCTACAAATGTACTTTCTATCATCATTTCCATAACTGTCACTAACTCGTTGCATGGGGAAGGTGAATGCCACCTGACTAGTTTCAGGCTGAAACAAGACAAAATAAACTGATTGCACAGTCAGTAGTAACTGAAAAACAAACTAGAATTAATTAATTGAACTTAACTGGGAAACCCAAGACCTACCATTGGCTAGAAAGCTACCTTAGAGAGAGTGTTAACCTGGACCCTGAATGGATATAGTTTACATGGGGGAGTCTCAACAGTTATAAACTACACTTTCTGTACAGGGTACCATTTGCCCTCCTGTAACTGTATCACTTTCATGGAAACTAAATATCCCATCTATTTTGCAAACACAGGTATTTGCTTCATAAAAGTTATCATAAGAAACGATCATATGTACTAAATTGAAAATGGCAGTGGAGTAAGTGGAAGCTCACAGACATGATCCCAGGACCAAATGGGAATTACAACTAAAATACAGAAGAACCACCCTGAAAAATCAACTGAAGATTAGCTGGAGAAAACCCTGATAACCAAGGATGGAAAGTGGAGACCACATAGAAACTGGTAAAAAGAGGGGTGGTGCACAAAGGCTAGTTAGTCTCCCACAGACAGCAGCTAAAGTTCTGGAGAGAGATATCAGCAGTGGGGATTGCCAATGAAAACTCTGGGATGTAATCCCTAAGCTGGGTCCCCCAATAGAGAGCACAATAACTGAGAACGGTGCCCACATATATCTGGCTGTGAAAAACAGCAGGTTTTTTGTCGACCAGCAAGAGATGGCCAGTTTTGAGTGCAGCCACTCACCTTGGGCTCTAGCAGAGTGGAGGGAAGCTGTATAACCATATGCCAGGGATGGGGTTTCTGGGGTTAGAACTCACAAGGCAGACAGCCCAGTTCCCTGTGCTGAGTGATTTCCTCACACTGTCGATGTCATCTTTCTCAGGCAAACTTTTCCTATCCTGCCATATTTGCATGGGGGGAAGACAGTTGATCCACCTATTTGAAATTCCCTTGACCCACCAGTGGTGTTTCTGAGGCCCACTGAGAGACTGAGATTAATAATTAGCCTCCCAGCAGAGGCAATTACCCCACCCTCTTGGAAAACCTCTCATCCTACCTGTGGATGATTGCTCGGGACTACTCCAGATTCAATCCAATCATTATGCAGGAAGAGGCAGTTCTCTGGAGGCTTTGAGTCTTTGTCTGACCTAATTAGTCAGAAACAGCAGTTTGGGTCCCCGCCACAGATACCATCCTGGACTGCTTATCAAGGCAAAATCCAGCAGGACCCCTAGCACCTGCAGCTGACACCTGTGGGAACAGCTCTGTGGGGGAAGAAAATACAGCTCAGAACATGGTTACAAAGGTGTGAGACTCAAGGCAACCCAGTCTCTGGGATAAGGAGTCTAGGACCACTAGACAGCTGGCATGATGACATCGGGGTTGAACCTCAATGGTAGCAAGTCAGAGGGGAAATCCTTCCAAACAATTGGGACATCAACAATCAAGTCCCAATTACAACAGAAGAGCCCAAACAATGCAAACAAGGGAAATTTCTATAGCATACAGCTTTGGTGAAGAAAGACACTACACCACTGGCCCCTCAAGACACTTTCTACATAAGGCCATCCAACAAAGACTGGGGGGCATAGCAGTTCTATCTAATACATAGAAGCAAATACAAAGGAACACATAAAATAGGAAGACAAAGAAACAACCCCTGCAGGAGAGAAAAGAAGGAATCTCCAGAAAAATAATTAATGAGATGGAGGCGAGCAACCTATCAGATATAGAGTTCAAAGCAATGGTTATAAAGATGCTTAAGGAATTTAGTGCAAAGTACAACAGCATGAGGAGGGAAATAGAGGCCATTAACAAGGACCAGACAGAAATGAAGAATGATATATCTAACATGAAGAACACACTGGAAGGGATTAAAAGTAGATTGGATAAAGCAGAGGACCGAATCAACCATTTGGAAGACAAGGTAAATATAAATACCCAATTAGAACAGCAAATAGAAAAAGAATTAAAAATCAGGATAATAGCGTAAGAGAGTTCTGGGAAAACTTGAATCGTAACATCAGTATTATAGGAATAGCAGAAGGGAAAGAGGTAGAGCAAGGAAATGAGAACCTGTTTAAATAAATAATGACAGAAAACTTCCCCAACCTGGTGAAGGAAATGTCACACAAGTTCAGAAAGTACTGAAAGTCCCAATCAAAATGAACCCAAAGAGATTAACACCTAGACACATCATAATTAAAATGGCAAATGTTAAAGACAAACAAAGAATCTTAAAGACAGCAAGAGAGAGACAGAAAATTACATACAAAGGGGATCCCATTACAATATCAGCTGATTTCTCAATAGAAACACTTCAGGCCAGAAGGGAGTGGCATAAAGTACTCAAAGTAATGAAAAGCAAGAGCCTAAATCCAAGACCACTCTATCCAGTGATATTATCATTTAAAATTAAAGGTGAAATAAAAAGCTTTCCAGACAAAAAAAAAAAAAAAAAAAAAAAAAAAGGTTGAAGGAGTACATTACCACCAAACCAGCAATTCAAGAAATGCTAAAGAATATGCTCTAAGAAGAAGAAAAGGAGAGATGATCGTAGCCATAAAGAAAATAAAGTTATAAATAAATACCTAACAATAATAAACTTAAATGTAAATGGATTAAATGCTCCAGTCAGAAGACATGGGGTGACTGAATGGATAAGAAAACATGACCCCAGAGATTAAAAATAGTGGCAGAGTAAGTGGATTCTACATGGACATACTCCCAGGAACAAGCTGGTATTACAACTAAAATACAGAAAAACTTCCCAAATAATCTACAGAAAACTCACAGGAGAGAACCCTGACACCTGAGGACCAAAAGTGGATTCCGCATAAAGACTGGTATGAGGGGCAGAGGTGCAAAAGGGCTGGTCTGGTGCCCACAGATAGTAACTGAAGTCCTGGAGAGATATCTCAATTGTGGGGGGTTTCCACTTAGAACTCTGGGAACTAATCCCCAAGCTGGACCCCCAGAAGAGAACAACAAACCTGAGGAGGGTACCCACATAACTTCTGGCTGTGAAAAGCAGCAGGGTGCTGTCTGCCAGAGAGTAACAGCTGCAAACATGCTCAAAGTAACTAATCATCTGATATATGCAAACCAAACAACAATGAGGTACCATCTCACACCTGTCAGAATGGCTATCATCAACAAATCAACTAACAGCAAGTGCTGCCAAGGATGCGGAGAAAAAGGAACCCTCTTGCACTGCTGGGGGAATGCAGACTGGTGCAGCCACTGTGGAGAACAGTATGGAGTTTCCTCAAAAAACTAAACATGGAATTCCCATTTGACCCAGTGACTCCACTTCTAGGAATATATCCCAAGAAATCAGAAACAACAATCAGAAAGGATATATGCACTCCTATGCTCATAGTAGCACAATTTACAATAGCTAAGATTTGGATACAGCCTGAGTGCTCATCAGCAGATGAGTGGATTAAAAAACTATGGTACACCTATACAATGGAATACTACGCTGCTGTAAAAAAGAAGGAATTCTTACCTTTTGCAACAGCATGGTTGGACCTGGAGAGCATTATATTAGTGAAATAAACCACTCAGAGAAAGATAAATATCACATGATCTCACTCATTTGTGGAATATAATGAAGAACATAAACTGATGAACAAAAATAAAACCAGAGGAAAAAACTATTTTAGATATAATAGAAATAATCCTGTTATTTTCAGATTTTTAACATTCCCATAACTTTTGTGATATTTTACTATGCTAGTACAGTTTTGGTAATATTATTCTATTTAAAATCATTTTTCTTGAAATAGCAATGTTTATTGAATGTAGCATTATTAAACTTAAAATCAGGTGTGGTATTTTTTAATAAAACAAAAAGAAAACATGACCCCTATATTGGCTCTCTACAAGAGACTCACCTAAGAACAAAAGATATACGCAGACTGAAAGCAAAGGCATGGAAAAATATATTCCATGCAAATGGAAAGGAAAAAAAACCTGGGGTAGCAATACTCATATCAGACAAAATAGATTGCCAAACAAAGGCCATAACATGAGACAAAGAAGGCCACTTCATAATTCTAAAGGGAATGATTCAATAAGAAAATATAACCCTTATAAACATATATGCACCCAATATAGGAGCACCCAAGCACATCAATTATCTTTAAGGGAGAGATTGAAAGCAATACAGTCATAGTAAGGGACTTTATCACTGCACTGATATCATTGGATAGGTTTTCCAGACAAAAAAAATTAATAGGGAAAAAGAGGCCTTAAATGAAACACAAGATCAAATGGATCTAAACAAAATGTACAGAACATATATTCCAAAGCAAAAGAATATACATTCTTCTCAAGTGCACATGGAACATTCTCAAAGACAGACCACATGGTAGGGCACAGAACAAATCTATACAAATTCAAGAATATCGATATAATACCAAGCATCTTCTTTTATTTTTTAAATTTTTTTTATTGTTTTCAGAGAGGGAGGGAGAGGGAGAGAGAGATAGAAACATCAATGATAATAGAGAATCATTGATTGGCTGCCTCCTGCACGCCCCTTATTGAGGATCAAGCCCACAACCTGGGCATGTGCCCTTGACCGGAATCGAACCTGGGACCTTTCAGTCCAAAGGCCGATGCTCTATCCACTGAGCCAAACTAGCTAGGGCCCATGCATCTTCTTAGATCACAATGGCATGAAGTTAAAAACCAACTACAACAAAAACAAAACAAAAACTCAAATACAATGAGGTTAAATAGTCTTTTATTAAAAAATGATTTGGATACCAATGCAATCAAGAAGAAAATTAAAAACGTTTTGAGAACAAATGAAAATGAACACACAACCACCCAAAACCTATGGGACACAGCAAAAGCAATCCTGAGAAGGAAGTCATAGAACTACAAACCTACCTCAAGAAACAAGAAAAGGGACTAATAAACTAACCCTATGACTATATAAACTAGAAAGAGAACAGCAAGAAAAGCTGTGAGGAAGTAGAAGGAAGGAAATAGTAAAGATGAGAGTGGAAGTAAATGACATAGAGACTAAACAAAAAGTACAGAACATCAATAAATACAAGATCTGGTTCTTTTAAAATATAAACAAGATTGATGAACCCCTAGTCAGACTCATCAAGAAACAAAGAGAGAGGACACAAATAATTAAAATAAGTAATGAAAGAGTCAATGTAACAATGGACACCACAGGAATACAAAGGATTATAACCAAATACTATGAACAACTATATTCCAAGAATCTGGACAACCTGGGTCAAATGGACAAATTCCTAGAAACCTAGAATCTTCCAAATCTCAATTAGGAAGAATCAGAAAACCTGAGTAGGCCAATAACCACTAATGAAATTGGAGCAGTAATTAAAAAACTTCCAGCAAAGTTCACGACAGGATGGATTTACCGGTGAATTTTACTTACCAAACATTCAAAAAAGAACTAACACCTATCCTCCTCAAACTATTTCAAAAAATTTAAGAAGAAGGAACACTTCCAAGCTCTTTTTACAAAGCTAGCATTATCCTAATTCCAAATCTAGATAAATACACTGCAAAGAAAGAAAATTAGAGGCCAAAATCCCTGATGAACACAGATGCTAAAATCCTCAACAAAATATTAGCAAATTGGATCCAGCAATATATTAAAAAGATCATACACCATGATCAAGTGGGATTTATTCCAGGGTTGAAAAGCTGGTACAATATTCACAAATCAATAAATGTGATACATCACATAAACAAATTGAAAGACAAAAACCACATGATATATCAATAGATTCAGAAAAATAATTCAGCCCTAAATGGTTTGGTTCAGTGGATAGAGCATCAGCCTGCGAACTGAAGGGTCCCAGGTTTGATTCCAGTCAAGGGCATGTACCTTGGTTGTGGGCATATGCCCAATAGGGGGTGTGCAGAAGGCAACTGATCAATGTTTCTCTCTCATAGACGTTTCTAACTCTATCCCTCTCCCTTCCTCTCTGTAAAAAATCAATAAAATATATTTCAAAAAAAGAAAAATCATTCAACAATATCCAACACACTTTTTGATAAAAAGTGTCAGTAAAGTGGGAACAGAGAGATAATACATCAACATAATAAAGGCCATATACAACAAACCTACAGCTGACATAATAGTCAATAACAGGAATAGACAAGGGTGACAGCTTTCACCACTCTTATTCAACATAGTACTGAAAGTCCTGCCACAGAAATCAAACAAGAAAAAGAGATAAAAGGCATACAAATTGGAAAGGATAAAGTAAAACTGTCATTATTCACAGATGACATGATATTGTACGTTAAAAAGCCTAAAGACTTTACCAGGAAATTACTAGACTTCATAAAGGAATTCAGCAAGGTAGCAGAATACAAAATCAACATCCACAAATTAATGGCATTTTTGTGCACCAATAATGAACTCTCAGAAAGAGAAACTAAAAAAGCAATCCTATTTACCATTGCAACAACAAAAGAAAATAAGATACATAGGAATAAACAATAAAAATCTTAGAAGAAAACATAGACCGTAAAATCTCAGACATCTCATGTAGCTATATATTTATGGATACATTTCCTAAGGCAAAGGAGACTAAAGAGAAAATAAACAAATTGTACTACATCAAAATAGAAACCTTCTGCACAGCAAAAGAAATCATCATCAAATTGAAAAGGGAACCCATTGTGTGGGAGAACATATTTGCCAATGATACATCTGACAAGGGGTTAATATCAAAAATATATAAAACACTCATACAACCCAACAAAAAGAAAACAAACAATCCAAATAAAAATTTTGCAGAATACCTGAACAGACATTTCTCCAAAGACAACATACAAATGGCCAAGAGGCATATGAAAAAATGCTCAAAGTCACTAATAATCAGAGAAATGCAAATTAAAACCACAATTTGATATCACCTCACTCCTATCAGAATGGCTATCATAAAAAATAAACAAACAACAAGTGCTGGTGAGGATGTGGAGAAAAGGGAACACTAGTTCACTGCTAGTGGGAATGCAGATTGGTGCAGCCAATATGGAAAATAGTATGGAGTTCCCTCAAAAATTAAAGTGGAATTTCTCTTGACCCAGTGATCCTGCTTCTAGAAATATATCTTAAAAAACCCAAAACACAAATAAGAAAGAATATGTGTGCCTCATCCATTTACGGCTAGGGTTCAGGATCTGAAGGAGAGGCTGCACACAAATGAAAACATTAGACAAGAAATATGAATTCAGAAGGCCTGGGGGCCAGGTGGAAACTTCCCTCTAGTGGAGAAGCTCTCTGAAATCCTGGACCTGTCAGCTTTTTATTCAGTTTTTGGTACACATCTTGCCCTCAGGCAAACAGGTAGGAGACAGACTATCTCAAAAGTCATTAAAGATTAGTAAAGATTTATTTTGAGGCTATTATGTTAGTAAATTGTTTCAAGCCATTGCTATCTCAACATGGCCCCACTAAAGTCCAAGGTCCATTGGCCTTCCGTGTTCCTTGTAGCACTCTTATGACAGTATTGGTAAAACAGTGGTTTCCAGCATCTCCCCCTTTTTGTTTTCTTAATAAATCTTAAAAAGTGTATGCCATCTGCAGGGCTTGAGTCCTTTTAAGACTCTTCATTCCATATCTGCAGATTAGAAATAAACATATAAGAACAAGAATGAGACAGACAATAGTTGTTATGCTAAAAAGCAAATGTAGGGAGATCCAATGAAAGGGATTGAGTTATTTCATGTCCTTTTTAAATTGCTGCCAGGCATCAAAGGCACTAGTTTGCAGTAGGCTCCTTTCTGGGCCATCAGTTCTTTATGGGTTCCCTTCTCAATCACTGTCCCCTGTGACATGACAGCAATGATATTCAAGGTCTGAACGGTGGACAAACAGTGGGCAATGACAATGCAGCTCTGACCTTCTTTGGCTTTGCCCAAGGCAACCTACACTACCGCACAAATGATGAATGCAAGGCTTCTTCACAATCCCCCAAGTCATCTCTGGACTGTTTCTCTTCTGACTCATTCTCCTCCCATTCCTTATCTTATGCATGTTGCTTGGGACTACTGCTATCTGTGGCTGGAGTAGTCGATTGTCTGCAGGCACAGGTACAGGGTGAGCAGTTCCTCTCTGGGATCCATTGTTAAAGTTTCCACACAGGCTTGGAGGAATTTTCTGTAACTAACACAAGTATATCCTTGACCAAAGGTTAACAAGGGGTCGGGGCCCTTCCATAAGCCAGACTCTGGATATTTCCATTTAACCAGACCATTTTCCTTTGGCTTATACTGACACCACTGTGATTCCAAAGGTGTCTTGCCACCAGCATTACAGGTGAAAAAATTTAAAGTAATTAAGGCTTGGTGTAGTCTACTTATAGGAGATTTTTCCACTATTCCCCCTTTTTGTTTTTCAAGTTGGGATTTTAGAGGACCTTGAGGCAGATATAACATGCAAGGGGGACATAAGTTGATAATCTGTTTTGCCTGCTGTAAAATATTTTGGCAGACTAATGTAAAAGCTGATGAGATTCTGTGGCCTGTTTTAATAAAGCAACTAATTGATTGGCATATGCATTTCCTTTTGTTAAAGGACCAGGACCTGTTTAAATAGTATAAATAGACTTTGGTTAGTGAGCCATTTTAATTGAGCAGTCTCAATTCTATTTACCAGGCCAGCAGCATAGGCAGAAATAGAAATAATATTAAGAGGCTCTTGGAAATCCTGCAATGCAGCCTTAATGGCTTCTAATTCAATTCTTTTCACAGAAGTGTGACTGGTCTGGATGAATTGGTCTGAATTCATTGCATGATAAGCAGCTTTACCATTAGATGAGCCTTCAGTAAAAACAATTAATGCTCCAAGAATAGGTTCCTGCCTAGTATTTTTTGGTATAATAATAATAGGGGTGTAATATAAAAATTGTAGTAATTTGTTTTTTAGTAGGTAACAACTAAGTTCCCCTGAATATCTACTTAGTCCAATTTGCCAATTCAAATCAGTCTGAAATAAGGTTTATTTGCTAATTTCATTTGTCCTTGGGTGTGGACAGTAAATGACACTAATTGGATTTATGCTACTAGTCTTTTTGAGTATATTGACATAAGCTTTGATTAGGGAGGCAAAATGCAAATTATTTACTTTTAAGTGTTCTTGGTTTAGGGAAGATAGGATTTACCAGATGGCTCCAACCACTTGGCATATATATATATATATATATATATATATATATATATATACACATACACACTGAGTGGCCAGATTATTATGATCTCTGAACACACATAATAATCTGGCCACTCAGTGTGTATGTATATATATATATATATATATATATATATATATATATATAGTTGCAAACTGCTGTTACATGCGAGCCATGAAATTAGAAAATGATTCTGTAGGTCTTTGCATACACTTAATAAGATCTTTCTTAATATTCCTAAGTATATTGAATAAATTTTCCATTTCTCCCGTAGAGATTTTTAGATAAGGTCTTAAACAATTAATGTCCCCTAATAAATTCTAAAAGCCATTTAAGGTCTTAAGGCAATCTTTTCATATTTCTACTTTTTTAAGGCCTAATAAGTTGACTTTTAATTACAGTTCCTAAATATTTGAAGGGCATTTCCCTTTATTTCCTCCCAGAGCAAAATCTAAGCTGTATTTAGGGAGTTTTCTTTAAAATCTTTACTTTCTTTTAAACAGAGCAACAAACTTGGTTGCTTTTCAGAAAAACCAGTAGGAAAGAGGCATGCTGGCCAATAGTGCAATGCATACATTTGAAGTAAAAGTAACTCTGTTTTTACTTATGGTGTCTCATTAATGGTGAGATTTAATGTTTGAATAACTATTAGTTTACTTTGTAAATAGTAGCAGAAGAGATTTAAAAATTTCTCCTTTTTATTAAGATTAAATTTACTTTCAAACAGCATTCTTTTTGGCTGGTGTTTATTTGCATATGTGTGAAAATTTTACTTTGTACTTTAAGTAGAACCAATTGCTCATAAAATATTGGCTATTCATATAAATGAGTTTATATTAGACCTAGATCAGGTTCAGGGTTCAGGTTCTGGAGGAGGCCGCACACAAATGAAAGAGACAAGACAAGAAAATACTAATTTGGGAATTGGGGGCCAGGTGGAAGCCCAAGGGAGGACTCCACTTTGCTCTGGCCTTGTATTCAGGTTTGGGACACACCCATAGCCCTCAGGCAGGCAATTTCCAATAACAGGCAGACTATCTTGTCAGTGAGGATTTACATGAGACTAAAAGGTGAAGTTGCTTCAGCTACCATTGTCTCAACTAGACAGTGGGTGTATGGCTCTGACCCTTGCCAGAGCCTCAAGGTTGACCAGCCTTCCAGGTTCCTTGTTCACACCTTTCTGCTAGTGAAGGCAATGGGCAGCTTCCTACACTTTCTACTAGAATTATGTGTTTAACTCAGCACCATATAACAGCATTAGAGTATTCACAATTTGACTGAATACTTACCTTTTCAAGTAACTATGATTTATGTTTTCATGGTAGTAATATGTGTCATTTCTTTCAGCTTGAAGAATTCATTTTAGTATTTCTTCTTAGATAGGTATAGTGGTGACAAAGACCCTCAGCTTCATTTTGAAGGCAACTTTTTTGGGTATTCTTGTTTGGCAATTTTTATTTTTGTTTTTCATCTCTTAGCACTTTTAATACATTATCTCACTCTCTTCTGGCCTACAATGTTTTCCTGAGCCTTATGGAGGTTCCCATTATGTGAGGAATTGTTTTATCTTGCTGCTTTTCAGTTCTCATAGAGTTTTATTATAATTTGTGTTATGGTAGATTGTTCTGGGTTGTAACTTTGGGGTGAATTATGAGCTTCATATATTTGGATATCCAAATATCTTGTCATATTTGCTAGGTTCTTACGATTATTTCTTTAAACAACTTTTCTTCCCCCCTTCTCCCTATCTTCTCTTCTGGTAATGTAGGAGGATTTAATAGGCCAGATTTCTCAGACACGAGTAGGAATGAGGCTCGTGGGGTACAGTTGAAATAAACATTTTTAGAAGCTCCCTTGGGAGGATGGGATGTGGAAAAAAGGCTTTATTGTGTGAAGTTACATTTTTCAGGTTTCAGAGTCCCCTCTCCTTTAAGACAATCCTGGAAAAGGTACAGCTGTTGTTCCAGTTGAGCCAACAGCAAGGCCAGAGTTTTTGTTCCATGTTACAGCTGGGTGTGATTAATCATTCAAGCTAATCAAAATCCATTAGTCCATGTGTGGATCCCCACATGGTCATGAACCACGTAAGTGCAGGGGAGCATGCCTCTGTAGCAGGAGTCACAGGAGCCCTGCACATGAGAAAGAGAAGAGAGTGAACATCCTTTGTTTGGAAGTTTAAATATTCAGGTTTCACACCCTTGCAGTGGCCATGCCCATCTTGGCCAATGACTTGCTTTCCAGATGAGAATGGTAGGCAAGCACCTTCCCACATCACTCAGACCTTACTGGACATGCATCTATCTGAAATTCCCTTTATTCCTTTCCTGTTAAATGATAACCAGGTTATTACAACAGAATCAGTATTATAATAATTCATAGATTTTTTTTCTCTTAGTGGTATCTCATAGTTTCTGTGGTCTCTCTTTGTTCTTTCCATTCTCTTCTTTTTTCTCTTTTCACTGGATAATATAAAATAATCAGCCTTTTATTTCACTCACTCTTTGCTTTGTTCAGGCCGATGTTGATGCTTTCTATTGCATTTTTTATTTATTCATTGTTTTCTTCAGTTTCAAATTTTCTTTGTGGTTCTTTTCTATGATTTCTATCACTGTGTTAAACTTCTCATTCTATTCATGTATGTTTTCTTGATTCCATTAAATTATCTTGTGTTTTCTTGTAGCTTATAGAGCTTCCCTAACACAAGCATTATGAAATACTTAGTTGACAAGTTACATATTTGGAGTAATTTATTTGCAGTTACTATAAAATTATTGTGTTCCTTTGATGGTGTTATGTTAACTTGATGTCTTGTATTTTTGTCTTTGTATTGAAAAATCAGCAACCTCCTCATGTCTTATTGACAGGTGTTTGAAAAGAAATATATAACAATGACCCTGTTAGAGATTTTAAGGTTTTCTCAGACTTTTTATATTGAAACTAGTGGCCTGGTGCACGAAATTCATGCACAGGGTGGGTGTCCCTCAGCCAGGCCTAAATGCTCTCCAATCTGGGAACCCTCAAAGGATGTCCTACTGCTGGTTTACAGGGATCGGGCCTAAACCGGCAGTTGGACATCCCTCTTGCAATCCGGGACTGCTGGCTCCTAACCAATCACCTGCCTGCCTTCCTGCCTGATTTCACCTAACCACTATGCCTGCCAGCCTGCTCACCCCCAACTGCCCCCCTGCCAGCCTGCTCATCCTCAACTGCCCCCCCTGCTGGCCTGCTCTTCCCCACCTCCCCTCCCCACTGGCCTGCTCAACCCCAACTGCCCCCCTGCTGGCCTGCTCACTCCAAACTTCCCCCCCACTGTCTTGATCACCCCAAACTGACACCCACTGATAGCCTGCTCACCCCCAACTGTGCCCCCTGCTGATCTGCTAACCCCCAACTGCCTCCCCCCACCGGCCTGATCACCCCCAAGCCCCCCCCCACCAGCCTGATCACCCACAACTGCTGTCCCATCCTGGCCTGATCACTCACAACTGCCCTCCCCTCTTGACCTATAACCGCCTCTACCTTGGCCTTGCCACCATGGCTTTGTCCAGAAGAATGTTTGGAAGGTCTCCTGGAAGGTCTCCCAGTCTAATTAGCATATTACCCATTTATTAGTATAGATAGAGGCCTGGTGCACAGGTGGAGGCCGGCTGCTTTGCCCTGAAGGGTGTCCCTGATCAGGATGGGGGTTCCCTTGGGGCATGTGGCAGCCTGGGCAAGGGGCCTGTGGTGGTTTGAAGGCTGGCCGTGCCCCTATAGGGTGAGAGTCCCTGCTTGGAGGGCATGGCCAGCCTGGGTAAAGGGCTGAGGGCCATTTTCAGGCTGGCCACACCCCCCGGCAACCCAGGCTTCCAGCCCCTCCTTCAGCTGTGGCCAGGGCAGGCTGGAAGCCTGGGTTAACCACAGCAATCCAGGATCCCAGACCTTCCTTCAGCGGTGGCCAGGGTAGGTGGGAAGCTTGGCTTCCTCCATCGCCGGGGGCAACCCAAGCCTCCTGCTCGCTTCAGCTCCATTGCTGCTGACATCTTTTATGGGTTAATTTGCATAATCACTCCTGATTGGCTGGTGGGCGTAGCAGAGTGATGGTCAATTTGCATGTTTCTCTTTTATTAGTGTAGATGTCTGCTCCACACATTGTGTTCCATCATGTGGAAAAATTCTTAAACTTGTATGATTCTCGAAATTCTGCAAAACCAGGCTGGTACTGACAGCCTATCTTTTGCTTCTCCTAAAGTTGTGCTGAATGCTCAAGTTTATAACACGTCTCTTAATTTTACAGATTCAGGCCAGCTTACTGCATGCCTCACTAGCTATCTCACTGCTATTGTGTGTGTGCACAGGGAACTAGTCATGGAAAGAAAGGTGTTTATAATGAGACACACAGTATTTCAGATGCCAATGGGCCAATTGGGAAGACCTGCAGTTGAGGCATCGCCATTGGTGTGTGGATAGGTTTCCTGATGGAGTTTGCAACCATATCTTTTTGATTCCCTCCATGCCCTATCTTCTGTTCTTCCTGTTGTTTCCTGAATCCCAGTCACATGGCTCAGGTCAGTACTCTGGATGTTGTGAGAAAGAAATGGATTTTTTTAGCTGCATCCCAAACAGTTGAAAAAATCAGGCACTGACTTATGGCTTTTGCATTTTCTGTGGGGAAAATCATGAACAGAGAAGTTTTCTTTTGGCACTGAGCTATGATACAGCCTCGAGGAAGAGGTGATGTGGGCAACGTGAAATTGTTTCTCTTACATTTTCAGTTTGTGGAATCTCAGATTTGTTGGATCCAATGGTTTGCTGGAACTTCTCTACTGGAAGTCTGGATTCCACAAAGCCTTTCTCATTCATGGAGGATTTTCATAATTGGTGTTATTTTGGGGTGGGGGGAGTGGAAAGATAGATAGCAGGAAACTTTATTCTAGCACAATGATGATATTATTCTAAGTCTATTTTAATTTCTTCAAGTGATTTTTATAGTCCTACAAATTATGAGTTTTGCACTCATTTTGCTAAATGAATTATTTAATATTTTTATGCTATCATAAATCATTTTTTTTATTTCAGATTTTTCATTGACAGTATATTTAAATACAATTGATTGTTTTATTAGTTTCCAGTGTAGAGCATAGTGGAACAAAAAATTAATTTAAAAAATACAATTGATTTTTGTAAGTTGATATAAATCCTGCAAACTTGATGCACTTGATTATTAGTTCTAATGGGTTTTTCCTGTGGAAAATTCAGGGTTTTCCATACTTAAGATCATGTCATCTGGGTGCAGATATAAATTCACTTCTTTCTGATCTGAATGATTTTTATATTTTTTCTCTTTATTTTTTTTGTATAATTACCTTGGTTTAAATCTATACTAATAAAAGGGTAATATGCTAATTAGTCTGGGAAACCTTCCAGGAGACCTTCCAGACGTTCTTCTGGACAAAGCCATTGTGGAAGGGTCAAGGTAGAGGCGGTTAGGGGCCAAGAGGGGAGGGCAGTTGGGGGTGAGCTAGCCAGCAGTTGGGGGTGAGCAGTCCGGTGGGGAGGACAGATGGGGGCAAGCAGGCCAGAAGCGGGGACAGTTGGGGGCAAGCAGGCCAGCAGGCAGATTGGTTAGGGACAATCAGGCAGGCAGGCAGGTGAGCGGTTAGGAGCCAGCAGTCCTGGATTGCGAGAGGCATGTCCGACTGCCAGTTTAGGCCCAATCCCTGTAAACCAGCAGTAGGACATCCTTCGAGGGGTCCCAGATTTGAGAGGGTGCAGGCCGGGCGGAGGAACACCCCCCACCCATGCACGAATTTTGTGCACCGGGCCACTAGTCTATAGTATAATGTTGAATAGAAGTAATAAAAGTGGAAATCTTCCTCTTATTCTTGACTGTAAGAGAAAACATCATATCTTTGCCCATTAACTATGATGTTAGCTGTGGGGTTTATTCATAGTTGCCCTTTGCCATTTTGAGGAAGTTCCCTTTAATTCCTAATGCACTGAGTGTTATTATTATGAAGGGACATTTAATTTTATCTAATATTTTTGCTGCATCTATCAAAATAATCATGTGGATTTTGTCATTTATATTATTGATGCAATATCTAATATTAATTAATTTTTGCATGTTAAAACAATTTTGCATTCCTGGATGAAACACCACTTGGTCACGATATATAATGCATTGATAGTATTTTCTTGAAGATTTTTGCATCTATAGTCTTAAGGGATATTTGTCTGTAGTTTTCTTTTTGTGCTTGTTTCTTGTTTTTGTATCAGGGTAACTCTGATATCATTGAATTAAGAAGGGTTTCTTCACCTCTATATATGGAGGACATTATGAAAAACTGGTATTTATTATTCTTTAAATGTGAGAGAAAATTCACCAATGAAGCCATCCATATCTATGCCTGAGAAAGCAGCTGCATTTGATTACTAATTATATTACTTTACTAGAGGCCTGGTGCATGGAATTCATGCACTAGGGGGGGTTGTCCTTCAGCCCAGCCTGCACCCTCTCCAATATGCCCTCCCCTGCAGGCCTGGTCCCCCACAATTGCCCTCCCCTGCAGGCCTGGTCGTCCCCAACTGCCCTCCCCTCCTGGTCTGATCTCACCCCAAACTGCCCTCCCCTGCCAGGCTGGTCACCCCCAACTGCCCTCTCCTACCGACCATCTTGTGGTGGCCATCTTGTGACCACATGGGGGCGGCTATCTTGTGACCACATGGGAGCAGCCATCTTGTGTAAGGGTGTGATGGTCAATTTGCATATTACATCTTTATTATATAGGACTAGAGGCCTGGTGCATGAAAATTCATGCACTGGAGGGGGGGGTCCCTCAGCCTGGCCTGCCCCCTCTCACAGTCTGGGAGCCTTCAGGGGTGGGAGGTGACCAGGCGATCAAGGGAAGGCGATGCCCCATCACACCTCTGCTGCTGCTACTGCCGGCAGTGCAGGCCTTGGCTGACCCTGGTTACCTAAGCTTCAGGCGGCCCCAGGTGGCTGGGCAGCTGCCATCCGAGGCTTGCCTGCACCTCAGTTGTCACCATCTTTGAGGGCAGGGCAGTCAATTAGCAATATCCCCTCCTTATTGGTTATGGGTGCTTCCATCTTTGTGATGGTGTGAGGGTCAATTAGCATATTCCCTCTTTATTATATAGTATATTACATTTTAATTATATACTAAGTAAGAAATAGTAACTCAAGAAATAATAACTCAAAGTACCGGCATCCCCAAAAGCCTTTATCTTGCATGCCAAGTATAATAATTAGTAGTAGCTGCCTATAGCACTTTGCTTACAAATATAATGAAATCAGGGCCAGGCTAAGTGGGATAATTAATTAGTTTTGTCTCTCTTGGATGTGAGAAGGCACACAATCTAAATATGTGTTCACCCTGCATAAATGTTCTCATTTCAAATCACTTAGGTCACTTCAGTTCAATTCAAATGAATAAGAACACAGACAAGTGATTTTTTGACAGTATAAAATTTAAAATAAATTCCTCAGTTACTTACTTCATCCAGAAAAGAAGGCCAGTGACCCAGCAAAAGAAAAATATACATATGTATGAAGGAGCATGATCAAAACATAAATATGTTGGAACATAGTAAAAAGAATAGAAAGAAGACATTTAAATGTGCAAAAAATGGGGTAGACTTTCTTGAAAGTATTTAATTAAGCCTGGTTTTGAAGAACAGTTTTATAATGCAGAGAGAAAAAGAAAATTAGTGTAAAGAAATGGATAACGAATAATAAGTATTAAATGGAATTTTATTTTCAGACCTTTCTGATACTAAGTAGAAAAAATTAGGTTCAAAAGTGAATAATCTTTCATTCCAGAGGTTTATTATTTTATTTTGTTCCTTTTGTGTTTTGTTTTTTACATTTCAAATTGTTTTTTCAAAATGTAATAATTATAAGATACTTACCACTAAAGTAGACATAATAATTCAGTAATTATTTATGTCTTTACTAGAGGCCTGGTGCATAAAATTCATGCATGGAGGGAGGGTTCCCTCAGCCCAGCTTGCACCCTCTCCAATTGGGGACCCCTTGGGGGATATGACTCTTGCAATCTGGGACCGCTGGCTCCTAATTGCTCACCTGCCTGCCTGCCTGGTCATCCCTAACTGCCTCTGCCTGCCAGCCTGATCACCCCTAACTGCCCTCCCCTGCCAGCCTGGTTGCCCCCAACTGCCCTCCTCTGCTGGCCAATTTGATTCTGATTGGTCGTGTTTCTATGCCAGTCAGCTTCAGAAGCTCCACCTCCTAGGCAGCCATTGGTTCCCCACAGCACCCACAATTTGTTCTGATTGGTCAGTGTCTATGCCAGTCAGCATCAGAAGCTCCACTTACTAGGCAGCCATTGGTTCTTCACAGCACCCACATTTGGTTCTGATTGGTCGGTTCCTATGCCAATCAACATCAAAAGCTCCGCTTCCTAGGCAGCCATTGGTTCTTCATAGTACCCACATTTGGCTCTGATTGGTCGGTTCCTATGCCAGTCAGTGTTTCTGGACCTATCAACGGGGCCTGATCAGAAAGGTGGGGCTGGTCAGTAGCCCTGATGGAGGCCTGGAGAGAAATGGAGGAGTGGCTGCTGGCCAACCTGGGAGAGAAAGAGAGAAGGAAGTGCTGATCAAAAGCTGCCACAGAGGCAACAAATCAGTCCCTGCTTCTCTCTTCAGGCCTCTCTCTGGCCCTGATTTGCAGCCCCCTCAGCAGTTAGTGCTTGGGTACCACTCCTTCAGTGGAAGCAGTCATTGCTGGGTTGCCACAGCAACCCAGCACTGACTGCAGGACTGACTTCTGGTTGGTCTGGCCTTGGTCATTACTGGTCGTTACAACCCAGGGTTTTTATATATTAGGATGTACCAAATTAGGAATCACCACTCCACATGACCAAAACAAAACATGGAGAGTGATAAAGAGAGGGGGAAACAAGAGACCCTATACAAAACATATTTTTAAAAAATTCAAAAATGATAAACAGATTAAGAATTACTGATTGTCAGTTACAAAATAGTCATTCAAATATAAGGTATTGCATATGGAATATAGTTAACAATATTTTAATTACAATCTATTGTGCCAGGAATACATTGTGTCTGTAAGAATATCTGACTGCTGGCTATACAGCTGAAACTATTACAAAAAGTGTTGAATGCAAACTCTAATTAAAAATAAAATTTAAAAAGAGCACCTATGAATATGAATAAGTACACATAAAGTTATTTTAAATATTTTTATTCCTACTTCCTTGTTGCAATTATTCATATAATTATTATTTTCTTTTTCCTTCTCAACAACATTTTTAAGGACTCAGTTTGTGGACAAGCCTAGTAAAAGTACCATATTTAATCTTTGACCTATAATTTCCAAGTCTAGTAAATTATACTAAGAACATAATCAATTTTAAACATTATTGTTTTCAATATGACCACATCCTTTCTCAATCAGCTGCTATTCTGGAAAGCTGAAACTACTTATTATCTGGAACCTAAGGAGCTCATTTGATGAACTAATTTCTTGTTACATCTAACAACATAAATATTTTATAAGTTTTAAAAATATATGTCCACTTGAGAATATTTATTAAGTCTCCTTTTATTTTAAGACTAGAGGCCCAGAGCGCATGAAATCATGCATGGTTAGGGTCCCTACGCATAGCCTGGCCTCTGTTTCTGGCCTCTACCACCCTGTGACACTACATGAATCTCCCCACCCCTGGATGCTCCGAGATGCTCACAGCCCCTCAACTGCTCTGCAAGGCTCCCCCCACCCTGCCACTGCTCTGCAAGGCTCACCCTACCCCACTGCTCCATGAGGCTTCTCCAGCCCCACCATGCTCCATGAAACTCCTCCTGCCCCACAACTGCTCTAAAAAACTCCTCCCACCCTGTGACTGCTCCACAAAACTTGCTGCCACCCAGTGACTGCTCCATGAAGCTCCCCCTGCCTCTCAACTGCTCCACAAAACTCACTGTCCCCGGTGATGGCTCTGCTAAGCTTGCTGCCACCCCATGAAGCAGCCCGCCGCCACTGCCGCTCAACAGTCCCCAGTCCTGCCCACTGCCACCCACCCCTCCTGGTGAGCAGTTCAGGGCCCGGGGGTTGGGGGGGACCAAGAGGTGCTCCATGCACTTCATGGTGACCAATCGTCCATTCGGTCGTGACGGCACCTGGCTCTTTATATATTAGGATAGGTGGCCCTAGTCTGTGATCCACTGTTAACTGCTATCACATCACCCAGTTTATTTCCTATATGGATGCTGTCACAAATGTTAATTAATTGATTTAATTTATTTATTATTTGTCTATAATATTTTCATGTCTGTAAGGTAAGGACTATTTTGTATATCAGAGACCATATCAGTCTTTTTTTTAACATTCCATTCCCAGAGCCAAAGTAATTGACTGACACATAGAGGACCCTCCATAAATACATTTTATTTAAGTAAATGAACAAAATATAAATGGACTTTAAAATGTATCTCAATACCATCAGATATCAAATGTCAAATTGTTGGATATCATCTTGAAACAGGTATGTAAAAAATGTCATGGCAAGGAAGGGGAAGAGTTGAAGCAAACACAAAATCCCTAGCAGTCAAATTGAAACAAAGAGTTCACTTAAGTTGATGAATAATGTATCCAAACATGGTAGAGTTCATTTCAATATTATTGGAGCCACAAATAGGTAAATAAATTAACCAAGAGAAATGTTTCCTCATTATTAGTGAATGACTTTTAGTCTTAGTAGAAAATCAGTTTTGAGAATGTTTCAGTAGCCAAAGCATAGTATTAAGACAAATACATTATGAAGTGAAATAAGGAAAAAGAATTAGAGTAACAGAGAATACTTTAGTTAACAGTAATGATCTCAGAATTTCTTATAACCATTGAAATTGTGTGGTAGGTTTATCTCTTCACAATAAATTTAAATACTCAAAAGTGGACTGTATTTCTAATGGAAATGTGCTAGAGCTTAGGTATATCTCCAAGTTAATGTATAAGTATTTTTATTATACTATATTTCAAAAAGTAGGCATTACTGATGATTCACTAAAGAAAAATCAAAGTAATTAGAATGTGCATTTCCTCTTCAGATTAAATGTATTAGCTTATTTTAAACATAGGATTTTCTGAAAATTTTAGTTATCAGATTCTAGTCTTGCTTTTTAGGATCTCTAATATTACATAGACATTAATTTTAAAGGACAAAATAAGAAATTAAATGTATAATTTTAGTAAAATAATGGTAGAAAGAACCATAACTTTTTATACAGTTATTACTATTTCTGTTATGACACTCCAACTCCCAAAAATAATATATAGAAAAAAATTCTATACTGAAGAAATCTCATCTTTAAGAGTGTATTTAAAATCATGGCTGAGGTCAGTTCAAGATGGCAAGATAGGAATATCTTAAACTTACCCCCTCCTACCAGCAATCTAAATATGTATCGAGATATAGAGTAATTCCTCTTGAGAACAACTGAGGGCTGATTGAATAGCTTCTGCACAGAAAACAAGAGATACCACATAGAGAAGGGTGGGGAACCATGAAAACTATATGGGATCATTGAGAATTTACTGAGATTGGAGGTGTGAGTGAATGTTATTCTTTATATTAGCCTCCACCTAGATGGTGCAAGTGGGACCTCAGTCCTAATGCTCTATCCAGCCTGCAAGGCTGCCATAGTGTGACCCTGGTCACTTTGGCCAGAATATGCTACAGCCTCAGTAAGCTGGCCTTCCAAGATGTCCCCAGAATCACATATTCATGGAAATCCAAACCCACACCTGCCCGAGGTCCAGCCAGCTGCCCCTTCAGGGCACACCTGGCACCTCACATAACCACTTCAGATCCACTCAGCCTTCCAAATCCATTTGGCACACACAGCCTACACAGAGGCCTCTCCTACACAAAGATTTTCCATCATGTTCAGTAGAGGTAATTGATTTATCTAATTCATAGAAACAAAACCAGAAAATCAAACAAACTGAGGAAAAGAAGAAATATGCTCCAAATGAAATAACAATTTTACAAAGCACAGAAAAAAATCTAATTAAGCAAATATTAGTAATTTGCCTGGTAAATAATTTAAAGTAATGGTCATAAGGATGCACACTGAACTTGGTAGAAGTATAGAGGAACACTGTGGGGGAATAAAGAGTTGATTAGACAATACATAAGAATGAATTAGTGACCTGGAAGAGAAAATAGTGGAAATCACACAGTCAGAACTGCAAAAAGAAAAAAGGAATTGATTAAAAAAATAAACAAAAAAGAATAATGTAAGGGACTTCTGATAAAACATCAAGCATACTAACATTGAGATTATGGGGGTTCCAGAAAGACAAGAGATTGAGAAAGTGACAGAAAACCTATTTGAAATAATTACTAAAAATATTCATACCCTAAGGAAGGAAACAGAATCTAGGTCTAAGAATCACAGAGAGTCCCAAATAAGCTGAACCAAAAGAGATCCACATCAAGACATATTATAATTAAAATGGCAGCATTTAAGATAAAGAGAGATTGTTGAAGGCAATAAGAGAAAAACAACTAGTTACAGATAAGGTAAAACCCATAAGGTTTTCAGCAGAAACTTTGTAAGCCAGAAGAAAGTGGCTGGATATATTTATAATGTTGAAAGTAAAGAGCCTATAATCTGGAGTACTCTTCCTAGCAAGGTTATCATTCACATTTGAAGCGGAGAAAGAGAGAGAGGGAGTTTTCCAGGTAACTAAAAACTAAAGGAGCTTATAACCAGTAAATTGGTTTTACAAGAAATGTAAAAGAGTTAGTCAAACGCAAAACAATTGGCCAAAACCATAAATAAAGAAAATATATGAAAGAAAAAAAATCTCACTGGTAAAATCAAATATGTCATAGGTGATCAGCCACTAAAAAAAAAAAAAAAAAAAAAAAAAAAAAAAAAGCTAATATAAAGGAAAAAAAAAAAACAATTATAACTACAATAAGAAGTTAGGTGATACACAAGACAAAATTATCTTAAATATGATGTCACAAACTTAAATTATGGAGGGGGGAGTAAAAAGGCAGTGTTTAAAAATGCATTCAAACTTAAACATCTATCATTTTAAAATGTAATTTTTAGATTTAAATCAAAATATATGAACCTCATGGTATCCTCAAAACAAAAACCCACAGAAGATACACACACACACACACAATAAAAGAGAATGAAATTAAAACAAAACACTAAATAAAACCAGCAAACCTCAAGGAAAAAGATCAAAAGAATAATAAACAGAAAAGAATTAAACAAATAATTAAAAATCATTTAACAAAGTTGCAATAAGTACATACCTATCAATAATTCCTTCAAATGTAAATGAACTAAAGGATCTAATCAAAAGACAGAAAGTGGTTGAATGGATAACAAAAACACATCACTGAATGGCCAGATTATTATGATTTCTGAATGCATAATAATCTGCCCACTAAGTGTATATATATATTAGAGGGCCTGGTGCATGAATTTATACAAGGGAGGGGAAATGGGTGGTTGGCCGGCCTGCCTGCTGGTGAAATCCCTGGTCGAATTTTTTTTTTTCTTACAATTTGCATATTAGCCTTTTATTATATAGGATATACACTGAATGGCCAGATCATTATGTGTCCAGAGATCATAATAATCTGGCCACTCAGTGTATATGCTGCCTAAAAGAGATTCACTTTATATATAAAAAAAAACAAAAACACTCACAGACTAAAAGTGAAAGTATGAAAAAGGTACTTAGTGCAAACAAAAACAAATAGATAGCTGGTGTAGTAACACTCATATCTGACAAAATAAACTTAAAACAAGACCATAAAAATAGGTATAGAAGGTATATAAATAATGGTAAAGAGGTCAATCCGAGAAGAAAATATAACACATGTACTAGTAAATATCTATATACCCAACATAGGAGCACTTTAAAAATATAAAGAAAATATTAACAGACATTAAGGGAGAAATTGATAGTTAAGAATAATAGTAGGGAACTTTAATATATAACTTACATCAATGAACATAGCATTCTAACCAAAAAAAAAAAAAACATGGCATTAAACATTAGACTTATGAACTTAATAGATATATGCAGAACATTTCATCTAAAAGCTACAGAATATGCATTCCTTTCAAGCGCATATAGAACACACTCCAGGATATATCATATTAACAAAGCAAGATTCAATAAATTCAAGAAGATGTAAATCATATCAAGTAACTTTTTCAAGCAGAATGGTATAAAACTATAAGTCAATTTCATGTAGATAACTGTAAAAAATACAAAAATGTGAAGACTAAGCAATATGCTACTGAAAACCTAAAGAGTCAAAGAGAAAAGTAAAACTACCTGAAACAAATTCAAATGAAACACAATGTCCAAAAATGTATGGGATGCATCAAAAGCAGTTCAATAGGGGCCTACTCTACAAACAAGCAAACATATCTGAAACAAACAGTCTTTAAAATTAAAATATCTAGAAAAAACAATAAATAAAATCAAAACTAAGTATAAAAAATGATAAAGATCAAAGTGGAAATAAACAAATAAAATACATTAAAATAGAAAATATAAATGAAATTAACAGCTGTTTCTTTGAAAAGATAAACAAAATTGATAAACTTTTAGCCAGACTCATAAAGGGGAAAAAAAAAGAGCACAAATAAACAAATCAGAAATGAAAGAGATGTTACACTTACACCACAACATAAATACAAAGGATGATAAGAGAATAAAAAGAACAATTATACACAAACCAATTGGACAACCTTGAAGAAATAAAAAAAAAAAATCCTGGAAGCATACAACTTTCTAAAATTGAACCAGTAGAAACAGAAAATTTGAATAGATTTATTACTAGTAAAGAAATCACTGATTTAGGTGGAAAAATGGTGGCAGAATCGACAGACGTGTCCCGAGCCATGTGCCGGAGCAGATATAAAGAAGACCTGAGGGTCGCACGGGGAGTGTCTGTTGGAGAGTTAAGGGACAGCTATACTCCAGGAGAAGGTGGGGGACTGCTGGACGGGGGTCCCCTGACCTGGCAGCACTCCCTGCTGCTGGATACCTTCCCGGAGCCACCGGCTCAGAAGCAGAGACAGCGCCATCTTGAAGGGGAAAGTGGATGTTATCTGAAGCCTGAAAATCTACAACTGCAGCACACACTGAACAGCTGCTAACCCCAGAGCACCAGTCGCCAACTGGCGCAAACACGCGGATTCTGAGGAGCTCTACACTCCAACACAGAAAGGTCAGATTTCGCCTGGGATAAGGAGAGAGAGAACTACATAATCAGACACCCAGAGAAGAGAAAACATGGGAAGACAAAGAAAGAGCCCACATATGAAAGAAATGCAGGCATCAGCAGAAAAGGAAGTAAACGAAATGGAGGCAAGAAACCTGCCAGAGAAAGAATTCAGAGAAATGGTCATAAGGTGGCTGAAAAGAATGGAAGACAAATTTGACAATATGAGTAAGAACCAAGAGGAAATGAAGAACCAAGAAGAAATGAAAAATGACATCGCTGCTGTAAAGAACTCAATAGAAAGTAAGAAGAGCAGAAGAGAAGAAGCAGAGGACCGCATCAGTGAGCTAGAAGACAAGGTAGGAAAAAATAACCAAGTAGAGCAGCTTCTAAAAAAAAAAAAAAGTAAAAAGCAGGAGGAGAGGCTAAGGGAACTTTGGGACAACACAAAACAAAACAACGTTCGCATAATAGGGGTTCCAGAAGGAGAGGAAACTGAGCAAGGAATAGAAAACCTGTTTGAAGAAATAATGACAGAAAACTTCCTTGATATAGGGAACAAAAAACCCACACAAATCCAAGAAGCTCACAGAGTCCCAAGCAAAATGACCCCAAAAGACCGATGCCAAGGCACATTATAATTAAATTGGCAAACACCAATGACAAAGCAAGAATCTTAAAAGCGGCCAGAGAGACAGAAAGTTACCTACAAAGGAATCCTCATCAGAATAGCAACTGATTTCTCAACAGAAATTCATCAGGCCAGAAGGGAATGGAATGAAATATACAAAGTAATGCAAAGGAAGGGTCTGAATCCAAGAATACTCTACCCAGCAAGGCTATCAATCAAAATTGAAGGGGAAATCAGGAGCTTCACAGAAAAAAAGGACTATGGATATTGATTACCACCAAATCAACAATGCAAGAAATGCTAAAGTGTCTGCTGTAAAAAAAATAAATAAATAAATAGGAAATGAAGAAGGAACACAGGGGTAAAGAATAAAAATGGCGACAAGTAAGTTCCTATCAATAATAACTTTAAATGTAAATGGATTAAATGCCCCAATCAAAACACATAGGGTAACGGATTGGATAACAATACATGACCCATATATCTGCTGTCTCCAAGAAACCCACCTCAGAAAAAAAGACGCACACATACTGAGGATGAAGAGATGGAAAAAGGTTTTTTAGGTGAATGGAAATGAAAAAAAAAAAGCTGGGGTAGCAATACTTATATCTGACAAATTAGATCTCAAAGTGAAGGACATAAGAGATAAGGAAGGCCACTTCATAATACTAAAGGAAGCAATAAAACAAGAAGAAATAACTCTGGTAAACATGTCTACACCCAATACAGGAGCACCCAAATACATAAAAATCTCCTGGAGGATATCAAGGGAGAGATGGACAGCAATACAGTCATAGTAGGAGACTTTAATAACGCACTATCACCATTGGAAAAATCCTCTAGACAAAAAATCAGGAAAGAACCATCAATCCTAAATGACTCACTAGACCAGATGGAATGGACATCTTCAGAACATTTCACCCCAAAGCCACAGAATATTTATTCTTATCAAGTGCACATGGGTCATTTTGAAAGATAGACCATATGTTGGGTCATAGGCAAAGTCTCTCCAAATTCAAGAAGATAGAAATCATATCAAGCATCTTCTCAGATCACAGTGGCATAAAACTGGAAATCAACTAAAAAAAAAAATCAAACATATTGAGACTAAACAGCATGCTATTAAACAATGACTGGGTTACCAGAGAGATCAAGGCAGAAATAAAAAACATCGTGGCAACAAATGACAATGAAAACACAACAATGCAAAATCTATGGGATACAGCAAAAGCACTCTTGAGAAGGAAGTTCATAGCTCTACACGTCTACTGCAAAAAACAAGAAACAATGGTAATAAATTACCTAACCCTACAACTCAAAGAGTTAGAAAGAGAGCAACAAGAAAAGCCCAGTGTAAGCAGAAGGAAGGAAATAATAAAGATCAGAGCACAGATAAACGACTTTGAAACCAAAAAAACAATACAAAAGATCAACAAAACCAAGAGCTGGTTCTTTGAAAGGATAAACAAGATTGATGAACCTGTAGCCAGGCTCATGAAGAAGCAAAAAGAGAGGACCCAAATAAACAAAATCAGAAATAAAAGAGGTGAAGTAACAACAGACCCCACCAAAATACAAAGGATTGTTAAAAAATAATATGAACAACTCTATTCCAACAAACAGGACATCCTGGACGAAATGGACATATTCCTAGAAAAATATAACCTTCCAAATTCAATCAGGAAGAATCTAAAAATCTCAATAGGCCAATAACTATGGAAGAAATTGAAGCAGTCATCACAAAGCTTCCAGCAAACAAAAGGCTAGGGCCAGACAGCTTCACAAGGGAGTTTTACAAAATATTCAAGGAAGAATTAAAACCTATCCTCCTCAGAATATTCCAAAAAATTCAAGAAGAAGGAAGACTTCCAAGCTCATTCTATGAAGCCAGCATCACCCTAATACCAAAACCAGATAAAGACAACACAATGAAAGAGAATTACATGCCATTATCCCTCATGAACATAGATGCCAAAATCCTCAACCAAATTCTAGCAAATTGGATCCAGCAGTAAATCAGAAAGATCATACACCATGACCAAGTAGGATTTATCCCAGGAATGCAAGGATGGTACAATATCTGCAAATCAATAAATGTGATACATCACATAAACAAATTGAGAGATAAAAATCACATAGTCATATCAATTGATGCAGAAAAGGCATTTGACACAATCCAACACCCTTTCTTGATAAAAACTCTCAACAAGGTGGGAATAGAAGGATCATACCTCAACATCATAAAAGCTATATATGATAAACCCACAGCTAACATCATACTCAATGGGCAAAAACTAAAACCATTTCCCCTAAGAATAGGAACAAGACAGGGATGCCCATTCTCACCTTTCTTGTTCGACATAGTACTGGAAGTATTAGCCATTGCAATTAGACAAGAAGAATAAATAAAAGGAATCCAAATTGGAAAAGAAGAAATAAAGCTGTCCTTATTTGCAGATGACATGATATTGTACATAAAAAACCCGAAAGACTCCATCAAAAAACTAATAGACTTAATGAATGAATTCGGCAATGTAGCAGGATACAATATTAATGCAAATAAATCTATGGCATTTCTATACGGTAACAGTGAACTTACAGAAAGAGAGACTAAAAAAGAAATCCCATTCACAATCGCATCAAACAAATTAAGATACCTAGGAATAAACTTAAATAAGGAGGTAAAACACCTATATGTGGAAAACTACAGGACACTGAAAAAAGAGATAGAGGAAGACATAAACAGATGGAAGAACATACCATGTTCATGGATTGGGAGAATCAACATCATTAAAATGTCCATACTATCCAAAGCAATCTATAGATTCAATTCACTCCCCATTAAAATAGCAACGGCATATTTCACAGACCTAGAAAGAACTCTCCAAAAATTCATCTGGAATAAAAAAAGAGCCCGAATAGCCACAGCAATCCTGAGAATGAAGAATAAAGTAGGAGGGATCTCAATACCAGATTTCAAGCTGTATTACAAAGTCACTGTTCTCAAAACTGCTTGGTACTGGCACAAGAACAGATGTATAGATCAATGGAATAGAATAGAGAACCCAGAAATCAACCCAAATCACTACGCTCAATTAATATTTGACAAAGGAGGCATGAACATACAATGGAGTCAAGACAGTCTCTTCAATAAATGGTGTTGGGAAAATTGGATAGATATATGCAAAAAAATGAAACTAGACCACCAACTTACACCATACACAAAAATAATCTCAAAATGGATCAAGGACTTAAACATAAGACGAGAAACCATACAAATACTAGAGGAATCCACAGGCAGAAAATCTCTGAAATATGCCAAAGCAATTTCTTCACTGATACTGCTTCTAGGGCAATGGAAACTAAAGAGAAAATAAACAAATGGGACTACATCAAAATAAAAAGCTTTTGCACAGCAAAGGAGACCATCAATAAAACAACAAGAAAGCCCACTGCATGGGAGAACATATTTGCCAATAATATCAACAATAAGGGCTTAATCTCCAACATTTATAAGGAACGCATGCAGCTTAACAAAAAGAAGATGAACAACCCAATCAAAAAATTGGCAACTGATCTAAATAGACACTTTTTGAAAGAAGACAGAAGGAAGGCAAGGAGATATATGAAAACCTGCTAAAAGTCACTAATCATCAGAGAGATGCAAATCAAAACAACAATGCGGTACCATCTCACACCTGTCAGAATGGCTATTATCAATAAATCAACAAATGACAAGTGCTGGCGAGGATGCATAGAAAAAGGAACCCTCGTGCACTGCTGGTGGGAATGCAGACTGGTGCAGCCACTGTGGAGAACAGTATGGAGTTTCCTCAAAAAACTAAAAATGGAACTCCCATTTGACCCAGTGATCCCACTTCTAGGAATATATCCCAAGAAACTAGAAACACGAATCAGAAATGATATATGCACCCCTATGTTCATAGCAGCACAATTCACCATAGCTAAGATTTGGAAACAGCCTAAGTGCCCTTCAGCAGATGAGTGGATTAAAAAACTGTGGTACATCCACACAATGGAATACTATGCTGCCGTAAAAAAGAAGGAGTTCTTACCATTTGCAAGAATATGGATGGAGATGGAGAGCATTATGCTAAGTGAAATAAGCCAGGCAGAGAAAGATAAATATCACATGATCTCACTCATTTGTGGAATATAATGAACAACATAAACTGATGAACAAAAATAGATCCAGAGACAGAGAAACATCAATCAGAACTTTAAACCTCAGGGAAGGTAGGTACGGTGGGAGTAAGGGTGAGAGATCATCCAAAGGACTTATATGCATGCATGTAAGCCTAATCAATGGACACAGACAACAGGGGGGTGGGGGCATGAATGGGAGGTGGGGGTAATAAGGACACATATGTGATACCTTAATCAATAAAGAAATTAAAAAAAAGAAAAAAGAAATAATTGATTTAACAAAATAAAAGTACAGGCTTCAGTGATGAAGTCTACCAAACGTTTAATGAAAATTGTATACTTATTGTTCTCAAACTATTCCAAAAAACTAGAAGAGGAAGAAATGTTTTCAAACACATTCTCCAGGGCCAGCATTACCCTGAAACCAAAACCAGACAAAGACTCCACAAAAATAAATAAAAAATAAATAAAATCAAAGGCTAATATTCCTGATATTCATAGTTGCAAAAAATATCACAGAATATTAGCAAATTAAATTCAACATTACATGAAAATGATCACACAACATGATCAAGTGTGATTTATCCAGGTATGTAAAGATGGTTCAATATCTGTAAATGAGTCAATGAGAAACACAACATAAGAAAATAAAAATTATATGATCATCTAAATAGATGCAGAAAAAGCATTTGAAAAAGTCTACATCTATTTATTATTTAAAAGAAAACTATCAACAAAGGGATTATAGGGTAACATACCTCAACATAATAAAGGCTATATATGAGAAACCAACAGTTAACATCATACTCATGGGAAAGCTTAAATATTTTCCTCTAAAATAAGGACAAGACAAGGATTCCCAATTTCACCAATTTTTTTAAGCATGGTATTGTAAGTCCTAGCCACAGGAATCAGACCGAAAAAATAAATAAAAGTCATCCAGATTAGAAAGAAATAAAGCCATTACTATTTGCAAGTGACATGTCCTATATAATAAAAGTCTAGCGACTGAATGTCAGAACAACCGGACCGACCAGTTTGACCAGTCGCTATGATGCCCACTGACCACCAAGGAGCAGATGCTCAACACAGGAGCTGCCCCCTGGTGGTCCGTATACTTCCACAGTGGGAGCACTGCTTGGCTGACCGGGATTAGCAGCTGCTTCCACTTGTCTGACCGGGATGAGCAGCGCTCCCATAGCAGTAACAGCTGCTTAGAGGGTGGGTCCACAGCCACTTGGCTGACTGGAATGAGTGGCTGCTCCTGTAGCAGGCTGATCCCCGCAGGTCATGCCCCCCACCTGTGCATGAATCCCATGCACTGGGCCTCTAGTTATATATAGAAAATAATAAGGACCACACCCAAAAACTAATAAATGAATTCAGTTAATTTGAAGGATATAAATTTACAGGCAGAAACTGATTACATTTTATACTATATTAATAACAAATTATCAGAAGGACAATCTTTTCAATAAGTGCTATTGGGAAAACTTGACAGATACATTAAAAAATAAAATGAAACTGAACCACTCCCTTACACCATATATAAAAATGAACTCAAATGGTCTAAAGACATAAATGTAAGGCCTGAAACTTTAAAACTACTCGTAGAAGAAAATATAGATCATCAATACTTTGACATTGGTCTTAGAAATACTTTTTTTGATGGCTTCTTCGCCAGCGGCAGCAAAAGCAAAGATGAACAAATGGCATGACATCATACTAAAATGTTTCTACAAAGCAAAGGAAGCCTTCAACAAAATGAGAAGACAACCTTCTGAATGGAAGAAGATATTTCCAAATTACATATCAGATAAGGATTTAATATCTAAAATGTATTAAACCTGTCAAATTTTCCCAGTAACACTTATTGAAAAGACTATCCATCTGATAATTTGTTATTAATATATAAAATGTAATCACTTTCTGCATATTAATTTGTATCCTTCAATTCATACAACTCAACATCAAAGAAAACAAATAATCCAATTAAAAAAATAGAGAACCTGAATAGACATTTTTCCAAAGAACATATATACATGGTCAAGAAATATCTGAAAAGATGCACATCAGTAAGTGTCAAGGTAATACAAATCAAAACCATAATAAGATATCACCTCCAATCTGGAAGAATGGCTTTATCAAAAAAGACAACAAAAAACAAGTGTTAGTGAGGATGTGGAGAAAAGGGAACCCTTGTGCACTGTTAGTGGAATTGTAAATTTGTGCCACCACTATGGAAAACAGTATGTGGGTTCCTCCAAAACTTAAAAAAGGACTACAATACAAATCAACAATTTCATTTCTGGCTATCTATATATATAAAGAGCCAGGGTCCGTAAAGACTGAAAGCTAGACCTAACACCAAAGTTAGTGCTGGGTTGCCATAGTGACCCAGCACTGACTGCAGCTGGTGCCGGGGCAGCGACCCAGCACTGACTGCCAAGGGTGCTGCGGATTAGGTCCAGAGAGAGGCATGCAGAGAGAGAGGCAGGGTCTGATCTGCAGCCTCAGTGGCAGCTGTTGATCAGTCGTTGCCTCTCTCTTTCTCTCTGGGATTCACCAGCAGCTGTGCCTCTGTTTCTCTCTGGGCCTCTAGGGGCTGCTGATCAGCCCGCCTCTTTGATCAGGCCCAGAGATAGGCCTGGAGACTCTTATTGGCATAGAAACCTACCAATAAGAACCAAATCTATGTGAAGTGCCAGGAGCTAATGGCTGCCTAGGAGACAGATCTTTTGATGCTGACTGGCATAGAAACCGACCAATCAGTACCTAATCCAGGTGAAGTGTGAGGAGCCATTGGCTGCCTAGGAGGTGGAGCTTTTGACACTGACTGGCATAGAAATCAACCAATCAGAACCTAATCTTGGTGAACTAGGAAGGCAGAACCTAAAGTGGGGGCTGAGGAGGGGTTTTAAGGGAAACAGCTGTTTGGTGTAAGGTGTAAGAAAGTGGTTCAGTTTTTAATGACCGCTTTGGCAGTATAGTGCATATGGCTGGCTATCTGTCAGATATAGGGATTATGTGATTTTCTCTGCCAAGAGCATCTCCTCCTGCTGAAAAAGGCTCCCCCCCCCCACATTTAAGCAATCTTATCCTATATAATGTATCTATATCAATAAAAAAGTAATATGCTAATTAGACTGGGAGACTTTCCAGACAACCTTCCAGACAAAGCCATGGTGGTGGGGCTGAGGCAGAGGCAGATAGGGGCAATCAGGCTGGCGGTGGGGGGGTGGGCAGTTGGGGGTGAGATGGCTGGCAAGGGGGGCAGTTGGGGGCCATGAAGCCAGCTGGGGAGGGCAGTTGGGGGCAATGAGTCTGGCTGGGGAGTGCAGTTGGGGGCCATGAGGCCAGCAGGTGAGGGCAGTTGGGGGCCATAAGGCTGGCAGGGAGAGCAATTGGGGGTGATCAGGCCGGCAAGGGGGGAAGTTGGGGGCGAGCAGGCCAGCAGGCAGAGTGGTTAGGGGCAATCAGGCATCCAGGCAGGTGAGCGGTTAGGAGCCAGCGGTCCTGGATTGCAAGAGGGATGTCTGACTGCCGGTTTACAGGATAGGGCCTAAACCGGCAGTCGGACATCCCCCAAGGGGTCCCAGATTGGAGAGGGTGCAGGCTGGGTTGAGGGACACCCCTGCCCCCTTGTGCATGAATTTCATGCACCAGGCCACTAGTTTATCCCATAAAAACAGAAACACTAATTCAAAAAGTTACATGCACCCCTATGTTCACTGAAGCATTATTTAGAATAGAAAAGATATAGAAGCAACCTAGGTGTCCATCTATAGACAAATGGATAAAAAAAGAAGTGATTTTATATATCAATGGATGGAATACTCAGCAACATTAAGAATGAAATATTAACATTTGCAATATGGATGGACCTAGAGGATATCATACTAAGTGAAATAAGTCAGAGAAAAACAAATACCTTATTTGTCTTGCTTACTTGTAGATTCTAAATAAATAAAACAAATGAACAAAAATATAAAACAGACTCATAGATACAGAGAACAAACTTATGGCTTCCAGAAGGGAGTAGGGTGAAGGAATGGGTATAAAAGGTGAAAGAGAATAATAGGTATATATTTCCAGTTATAAAATAATTAAGACATGGGCATGTAATACACGGCATAGGAAGTACAGTCAATAATATAATAACTTTGTAAGGTGACAGATGTTTATTAAACTTACTGTGGTGATCACATTGTAAGCTATATAAATGACAAATCTCTACATTGTACACCTGAAACTAATATAATATTATATGTCAACTATAGCAAAACCTTTTTATAAATAAGCACTTAAATAAATTAATTAAATTGTGTCAAAGGAGAACTACTAAGGAACTTAAAGACTAAATGGAAATGTAGATATTTCACCCTGTAAATCTAATGTCCACTTGATATACTACTGCTACATGTATCAAATCATGAAGATAATAATTTTGAAATAAATTGGGCACACAGTTCCTATTATCTATTACTAGAGGCCCGGTGCACGAATTTGTGCACCAGTGGGGTCCTTCGACTTGGCCTGTGGGATCAGGCCAAAACCAGCTTTCTGACAGTCACCAAGGGGTCCCAGATTGTGAAAGGGCACAGGCCAGGCCGAGGGACCCCATTGGTGCACGATCGGGGCCGGGCAGAGACTTGGGAGGTTGTCCAGCCGGAGAGGGACCACAGAGGGGCTACAGGGTGTGTCCAGCTCATCTCGCTCAGTCCTGATCAGCCAGACCCCAGCAGCAAGCTAACCTACAGGTTGGAACATCTTCCCCCTGGTGGTCAGTGCATGTCATAGCTACTGGTCAACCAGTCAACTGTCTGCCTCCTGGTGGTCAGTGCATGTCATAGTGAGTGGTTGAGAGGCCTTAGCATATCATTACCATATTACCCTTTGATTGCTTGAATGGCAGACCAGTGGACCGGATGCTTAGCATATTAGGCTTTCATTATATAGGACTAGAGGCCTGGTGCATGGAATTTGTGCATGGGGGCATCTCCTCAGCCCAGCCTGCACCCTCTCCAATCCAGGACCCCTTGGGGGATGTCTGACTGCCCTCTCACAATCCTGGACCACTGGCTCCTAATTGCTCACCTGCCTGCTTGCCTGTTCAGCCCTAACTGCTCCCCCTGCTGGCCTGATTGCCTCTCACTGCCTCTGCGTGCCTGCCTGGTCACCCCTAACTGCCCCCCCTGGCCTGGTCACCCCTTACTGCCCCCCTCTGCTGGCCTGGTCACCCCCAACTCCCTCCTCCACTGGCCTAGTTGCCCCTCACTGCCCCCCTGCTGGCCTGGTTGCCCCCAACTACAACCCCCTGCTGGCCTGGTCACCCCTAACTGCCCTCCCTGCTGGCCTAGTCACCCCCAACTGTCCCCCTACCTGCCTGGTCACCCCTCACAGCCCCCTTGTCCCACATAGCCTGCTGTTCAGTCGTTCGGTCGTCCCTCACTAAACCCCCTGCCAGCCTGGTCACAGGCAGCCATCTTGTGAGGGTTTGATGGTCAATTTGCATATTACCTCTTTATTATATAGAATGAGGATTATCAAAAATATCCAAGAAATGCATAAGAGGAGTATTTACGTAATCAAGAGCAAGGTATAAGTTGGCAAAGCCTTCACAGAATTGTGTTAATACTTATTGTGCTATTAGCCACAGACATGGATTTAAGGATGTGGGATGTTTTAAGAGAAAATAACTCTATGATCCTCCCATTGATACAGATTAAACAATAATGTATCATTGCATCATTTTAGATTTAAACTTATATGTCAGGAAAGATAAGCTAAGGATTTTCCTCAATTACCTGTTTATTTAAAGGTAAAGTTTTCCTTATCTGTGGAGAACTATTCTCTACAAAGAGTCCAGAAGAATGTGAACAAGTAGGTCCTAGAACAAATTAAGCCTGAAACTTCACTGAAGGCAAAAGTGACAAAAATGAAGCTGTCCTACTTTGAATTCATCATGGCAAGGATTCTTTGGCAAAGGTAATAGTGCTGGGTAAACTATAAGCCTCAAGGAAAGAGGAAGACCAAATATGAAATGGATTCACTCCATAAAAGAAGCCATAGGCAAGAGTCTACAGGGCTTTTGGCAACAGGACATTGTGGACATAACTCATTCATAGAGTCACCAGGAGTTGGAGTCAACTCAAAAGCATGTAACACACACCGTCCTGAAGGAAAGAACACAGTGTAAGATGTGATGATCAATATCTGGAAAATGTTGTATTTGTTTTGACATAGTAAACCAGAAGTCTGTAATTATCTTCCCATCACATACCCCTTCTAAATCCTTGTTGTGAAATACTTAACCTTGCTCCTGCTCCTGCCTATTCCCACACCCACATTACACACAACTGAGTCAATATATATATCAGAGTTCTATAAGTAAATGGACTGACCATTCATTTATTCTTGTTTGAAAAGATGAAACTGGCTTATGAGAATTCTATTGGAGATAATTTTATAAACATGACTTAGGAAGCCTTTTATGTTTGAGAATAATTTGAATAGTGTTAGCCTTATATGTATGTTTTTAAAGATTATGTAATTATAAAAATTACCGGTCTCTTTTTAATAACATAGGTGTAGTTACTTTTTAATCTGTTCTATGGCAATTGTTCTTCCACTTTTCCTTTGAATCAAATTTGGTAATTCCTATTTTGCTAATAATTATCCATTTCCTCTAAATTTTCATGTTGGTAAAATAAGTAGATTGCTGAAGCATTCTTGAAATAATTCTCCTGTATATATTAATATTTAATAATGCACATACTATTTAAGTATTCGATCTCCACTTCTGAGAATATAGCTAATAGAAATAAGAGTAATAATATAGGTGTCCCCCACCTGATAACTCACTTAATTTTGACTCCTTTTCACTGTTAATAAACACTGGCTTTATAATCATTTAAAGCAGTAGTTCTCAACCTTTCTAATGCCGCGACCCTTTAATACAGTTCCTCATGTTGTGGTGATCCCCAACCATAAAATTATTTTTGTTGCTACTTCATAACTATAATTTTGCTACTGTTATGAAGCGTAATGTAAATATCTGTGTTTTCTGATGGTCTTAGGCTCTACAGCAGCGGTTCTCAACCTGTGGGCTGCCCAAGACCATCGGAAAACACAGATATTTACATTAAGATTCATTAACAGTAGCAAAATTACAGTTATGAAATAGCAACAAAAATAATTTTAAGGTGTATATACATTTTGGGGACAACCTGTATATAAAATTATATAAATTAGGATGCTTATGATAGTATTGTGTGTTGTGAAGATAACTAAAAGCAGCCTTAAAGCCTAAAAATAAATAAATGACTTAACATATTTTCAGTGTCATCTGAAAATAGACATATATTAATGGGTAGAGGGTTTCAGTTTGGCAAGATAAAAAGAGTTCTGGAGATAAATAATGATGTTGGTTGCACGATAATGTAAATGTACTTAATGCTGCTGAATTGTATACTTCAAAATTGTTAAGGTCAATTTTATATAAATTTTACCATGATAAAAATTTGAAATTAAAATAAGGCAAATTTTTTTTTAATTATTTTATTTTTTTGTTTCAGATCAAGTGAATTGACTATAACTTAAAATTTGTAATCAGAAAATGTGCTGTGTATTTGTGTGTGCTGTGTGTGTATGCATTTTCCTTATATAAGACATATTCAGTAAATAGGCCTTAGTAGGGAAAAGATTTGTCTGAGACTGTCTGCCAAGTAAGTGATACTCCTACCTTATTTCAAGGCATCATAACAGGAAATACTTTGATTCTACATCACATTTATATATATAAAAGCCTGATTTGTAAAATGTCCCCTCAGAGTTTGACTGGAGACCGGGAGTTTGATCGCTTCCTATGATGTACACTGACCACCAGGGGTTGGCATGGAATGAAGGAAGGCCCCTGCTGGCAGTAGGAAGGCCCAATAGGCCCTGAACACCAGCCAGGCCTAAGGATCCTACCCGTGCATGTATTTCATGCACCTGGCCTCTAGTATGCTATATAAAACTCTAAATAGACTGGGTTGTGAGCACATACAAATTACGTAAATTCACATGTAGTAGTCTATGAATTTATGATAAACTAATAGGATCTAATTCAAGAGAACCCTAAGGAGATACCTAACTAAACCTAAATACCGTGTTTCCCCGAAAATAAAACATCCTCCGAAAATAAGACCTACGTACAGGTTTCCTTCTGAGTGGAATATAAGGCATCCCCGGAAAATAAGGTCCCCAGGCTCTGTCTCAGAATGAAAATTAATTTACCGTACTGGTCGCTAGGGCCGCCCCGACTGGCATCTAGCAACCAGTGACGTTACGTGGAGTCCTGACGTCACTGCTGTGTGGAGGCGGAGTGGAGGTCGGAGTGAGCGGTGAGTGCGGAGTGGGAGAGAGGAGGAGACTTTCGCAGATGCGTGTAGAAGAACAGGAGGATTAGAGCGGACGGGACGCGGCGAAGGTGGTGAGTGCTGGTCTGTCTCTGGTGACACTACCTGATGCTCGCGGCCGCCTTCATGATGACTGAAGGTTCTCAGTCAGTGGCAGACCCTGCTCCAGCCCAGATCCAGGCCCCAGCAAGCCCAGTGACAGTCCCCAGGCAGGCCCCAGGGGGTAAATGTCTGATAAAGGGGTAGGGGGGATGTCTGGTGAAGGTGTTCAGTGGCACAGGGGTGGGGGGAGGGGGATCACTTAAAATGACACAGGAGGATCAGAGGGGGCAATCAAAATGACACAGGAGGATCAAAAGGGGTTACTAAAATGGTAATCCCCCCTCTGATTCTCCTGTGCCATTTTGATTCCCCCCTCTGATCCCCCCTGTGTCATTTTGAGTGATCCCCCTCCCCCCACTTTGATACCCCAATTGCTTTTTTTTACCCCTAGAAATGAGCGCAAAAAGAAAAAGCTACTCCATGGAGTACAAGAAAGGAATCGTGGAAGACTCTTGGGGCAAAAATCTTACTGCTTTCTGCAAAGAGAAGACATTGAGTATCTGATTGGTCCGAAAATGGCGAGCAGAGTATGGTAACCTCATTGAACAAGTGGACAAGGGAAATGCTAAAAAGCGCAAGTGTGGATCAGGTCGGCAACCATTATTTTCCGATCTGGAAGACCTGATCTGTGAATGGGTTGTTGACAGGAGAGCAAAGGCTTTGGTTGTGAATAGGGCTCAGATTCAAGAATTTGCCCTTGCAATGGCACCACAGTTTGACATAGCCCCCAAAGACTTCAAAGCATCACAACACTGGCTGGATAATTTCCTTCAGCGAAGTGAACTGTCTTTAAGAAGATCTACAACATTGTTTAGGTTGGAAGATACTCAAGTTATTAAGCTAGCACTTGCATTCAAGTCCTTTATTGATGATGCTGACTTCTCTAAATACAATCTTTCCAACATGATTGCTATGGATGAAACTGCAGTGTTTATGGGCCAATCATCTCAAACAACAATTGAACAGCAGGGTGCCTCCTTAGCATACATTCCCTCCACTGCTTACGAAAGTGCACGTGTTTCCTGTATTTTGGCAATTCGTCTGGATGGCACTAAAATCCCACCTTTAATCATTTCTAAGGGCAAGAAGGAAAAGATTGAACGTGTTTTGGGTGTTTTTATTCTTGAAACTGAAAAAGCCTGGGCCACACAAGCAGTTATAAGGAAGTGGGTCGATTTAATGCTGCCGCTTGTTATGCGAGGGAGCCAAAGAGGTCTGCTAGTCTGGGATGCAGCCAGCACTCACCGTGCTAAAGACATGAAGACATTTCCTCACGAAAGAAAAATAGATCAGATAATGATTCCTGCAGGAATGACGGCCTATCTCCAGACTCTTGATATTGCAATAAACAAGCCATTCAAAGACAATTTGCACATGGAAATTAATGACTACATTGAAAATAGAATGGAGAGAAATCAGCGTGGAAACTTTGTGAAACCTAAACTGCAAGAAGTTGTGACTTGGGTGAAGAATTCATGGGAGAAAATCACTGACAGTTGCATTGCAAATGCACTGCGAGCAGGCTACCTTGACAAGAAGTACTCATTTAAAGACAGTGCTATTGCTAAACATGAGAGATTTGGTCCACTGATTCTGAAAGAAATGGAGTCACAAGAAATTCACCAGGAAATTCAGGAATTGGATTGTTATGATGATGTTCCAGAAGATGATGACATGATTGTCATTGTATAAATGAGTAAATTCTTGATACTGTAGGATTCACAGTTTGTCTGGTTTGTGTTGACAACTACCGTACTACCGTACCATATACAGGTAATAAATTTCCTTTATTTTCATTTAACAATAAATGTGTACCGTATTCTTCTTCATGGAAAAATAAGACATCCCCTGAAAATAAGACCTAGTGTGTCTTTGGGGGCAAAAATTAATATAAGACACTGTCTTATTTTCGGGGAAACACGGTATATAAAGGTGTAATATTACTTTATTGTTTTTAACACTCAGATTTCTTCACCATTGGAAGCATGACTTTTTAATTCAGCATGGATTTAGTACATGAGACAAAAGAAAAAAAATGTTAAACTGTTTTTATAAAAGTAGTTTTCTTTTCTTAATTTTCAATAAATCCTGTAGGAATGTAAATGTATGGATTACAGCTACAGACTTGAAAAAATAAAACACCTATACTACCTCACTCCCAAAATTAAAATAAAATACTTTTTACTCTTTAAAAATTAAAAAATAACAATACTGAAATTTGGGTTAAATATTGAAGAATGAGTTATTTTGGTTTATTAATAATTTAGCATAAATCCCATTATATTGTATACTCTGTTGAAACTTTTCCAGTTTTCATTACTTTCTCACTTTAGTAAGTATATTCTAATAAACACAATTTAATCTTTCTTTGATAACTAATATCACAGTACCTTTATGATGATCATTCAGAACATTAAATGCTCATGGCTCAAGATAAAATTTTTGGAAATAGAGAAAAAAAATTGCTAACGTCTCCAAATCTTACTGTAGAAATGCCTGGTAATACTACATTCATAATGTCAAATAGTTTTCTTGCAATTTTCCCCTCTTTGTCTAAAAATATGAGTCAAGTTATAGGTAATTAAGTGTTTACTTTATAGTATTTTGTTCCACCATCCCAGACTTCATTCAAGAGAGCAGCAAATTTACTTTCACTGTGAAGGCCCAGCAACTTGTACAGCTGAGACACTTACCAGGTAATTGGAACCACAGGATTAAGTGCCTGTTAAGACAAGCTGAAAAATAAATTCACAACTCTCCTCTTTTTCCACTAAAGCTGATACATTACTATCAACTGTAAATAACAATGTTTGATGGGATGCACTTAGAATGCCAGCTGTCCTTGGTCCTTTCCTCATAAAAAATGTTTCTCAGATTTAGAAAGACTTAGATATGCTTTAACCAACTGAATCAGGAATCTCAGTGGGGATATATATATATATATATATATATATATATATATATATTTAATTTAATGGAGGAAGGAAGAGGGAGAGAGCGCTAGAAACATCAATCATGAGAGGGAATCATTGATTGGCTGCCTCCTTGCATGACCCCCACTGGGGATTGAGCCCACAACCTGGGCTTGTGCCCTGACCAGGAATCGAATCCATGCCGGGTGGGCTGGGTGGAGAATTTTAATGTATTTAATATGTTACATAGACTATAAAGTTGCCTTTAATATGTAATAAAAATGACAAGAGAAATATTCTATATCTGATTTTATTCCAGAGAGTCTTCTCAATCTTAATAGTAACATGATTAAACAGATTACAGGTGAAAATGTTTTCCTTTTCCCACAAATATCTGCTTAGCAGAGGGATTACTACTAAAATTAATTTAAAAGCAGGTCTATTTTTTATTTTTGATATAATAAAAAGTTTGCTATAGTTTAAAATGCTTATACTACAATGACCCTCAAAAGACTGCTCAGTGTAGAGAGGAGGTTGTTTTGAAAATAATTAATTTTAACAACCTAATTCTATTTATAACCTTATAAAAATATGTACAAATTAATTAGAACATGAGCAACATTTATATTTGGTTCAGTAAGAATACTGTGGGAATTATTCTATTGGTTTTGTGTTGTTTTATAATATAACATTTTCAGTAAAGTAGGATTTTAAATGAGAAAAATAAAAATGGTCAAAAAGCTAATTAAAAAGTCTAGTGTTAATTCAGCTTATCAGGAAAGATATTTATAAAAATTGTGTTCAAAATACAATAAATTAAGCAG
>NC_137784.1:65982924-66020422 GCF_963455305.1 Plecotus auritus
GTCCCTCCGGACCTGCTGCAAGTCTCAGGCTGCCGAAATCACCGCGCGTCACTCGGTCCGTACCCAGTGGGCATCTTGGGTATCTGGGCGGTCTCAGGTCCTCCGCGCGTGTCTGTCTGTCTGTCTTTCTGTCTGATCCGCCGCCTGCAGCCTGCCTGCCGGCCCAGAGCACCAAGTGCCCAGTCTGCCCTTTCGCTGACGCTGAGTGTGTGTAGCGGCCTTAGTTAGCTGCAAGCCTGCCTGACACTGGCCAGGCAGCCCACCGGCGGAGGAATACATGTTCCCTGCCCTAGTTGATGTAATTTTAAGCCAACAGGACCTCGAGGTCTATATTTATGCAGAAAACAGGTTGTGAGGCCTGCATCTGCAATGCTAGATGTGGGGAGCCAGCCAGCTGCTTGATGATTTCTTATAAATTAAGAGGGAAAGGGAATTTTTTTTTTCCTACTGCTGGCTTTTGAAACTGATTTTAAATCTGAAAGGGTGGAAATTGTATGTCCCTTAGGTAGAACAGACTCCTTACTGGGATGCCTTTTTGTCTGATGCTGCGTTTGTGCTGAGCCCGCTGACCAGGTGTTTCTGAACTTCATTTTCTCAGCCTCAACAGTGTTACTGAGTCTGCTTTTAGCTTCCTTCGCCTTGGCTTTTTCTGTTCCTGAACAGCTGCTTGCCCATAGCTTAGAGAAAGCAGACTTCTTTTCCCTCCCAAGAGAGCCTCCTCCCTGTGCTGAGACAGATGGGGAGTGGGGAGCCTAATCCTGCTGGCAAGAAAAAGAAGTACCTCAAGGCTGCCCTGTATGTGGGTGACTTGGACCCAGATGTCACTGAGGACATGCTTTATAAAAAGTTCAGGCCTGCTGGCCCTCTGCGCTTCACCAGAATCTGCCGTGACCCAGAGACCCGCAGCCCTCTGGGCTATGGCTATGTTAACTTCCGCTTTCCCGCAGACGCTGAGTGGGCCCTGAACACCATGAATTTTGATTTGATTAATGGCAAACCATTCCGTCTCATGTGGTCTCAGCCAGATGACCGCTTAAGAAAGTCGGGAGTGGGAAATATATTCATAAAAAACCTGGACAAATCCATAGACAACAGGGCTCTTTTTTATTTGTTTTCTGTTTTTGGGAACATTCTCTCTTGCAAAGTTGTATGCGATGACAACGGCTCTAAGGGTTATGCCTATGTGCACTTTGACAGCCTGGCAGCTGCCAATAGAGCCATCTGGCACATGAATGGCATGCGGCTCAACAACCGCCAGGTGTATGTTGGCCGATTCAAATTTCCAGAAGAGCGGGCAGCTGAAGTTAGGACCAGGGATAGAGCAACTTTCACCAATGTTTTCGTTAAAAACTTTGGAGATCAAGTAGATGACGAAAAACTGAAGGAAATTTTCAGTGAATATGGGCCAACCGAGAGTGTTAAGGTAATAAGAGATGCCAGTGGGAAATCTAAAGGCTTTGGATTTGTAAGGTATGAGACACATGAGGCTGCTCAGAAGGCTGTGCTAGACCTGCATGGAAAGTCCATGGATGGGAAAGCCCTATATGTAGGGCGAGCACAGAAGAAAATTGAACGTCTGGCTGAATTAAGGCGAAGATTTGAAAGGCTGAAAGTAAAAGAAAAAAGTCGGCCTTCGGGGGTGCCTATCTATATTAAGAACTTGGATGAGACCATCGATGATGAAAAACTAAAGGAGGAATTTTCTTCCTTTGGATCAATTAGCCGAGCCAAAGTGATGGTGGAAGTGGGGCAAGGCAAAGGGTTTGGTGTAGTCTGTTTCTCCTCTTTTGAAGAGGCTACCAAAGCAGTGGGTGAGATGAATGGTCGCATGGTAGGCTCCAAACCGCTGCATGTGACCCTGGGCCAAACCAGGCGCAGGTGGTGAGAATAAGAATGTTCGATTTGTTTCAGCCTTAAGCTGGTGCCTACTTAGTTTGGGCTACTTTGTGATAAGAGATTATTTTATGCCAATTCACAGGTTTTTTTAAGTATTTTCTTTTTAAAAAAAAAAAGTGAAACTAGAAAATCTTGTTCATTTTAGTGAAGAACATAATTTCTAATTGTAAAACTGTCATTTTGTACTAGTTTTTGATGTAATATTCTTAGGATTATGGAGAATAAAGTTTACTTCTCCACACATTTGTTTTCCTAAATAAGTCAAGGTAAAGTAATTGAGTGAGTATATTTTCTTCCTATTTCAATAATACTACTAAATTTGATTTCTTCTATGAAAATATTCTCAAAATGCTCCGTACTTCTGATTCTATCACAGTGCAAACTTCTAACTTGCTTTTTGACAAATCAATAGCACAGGGGGAAATGTATGTGGTCCAGTTATCATTTACACATAATTTTACTTTAAATTATTAATTAATATGAATATTATTTGAAAAAGATGTGAGCTTTTTTCTTTCATTTATTTATATTATTTTCATTTTAAAATATATTTTAGACATACCACAAACTGAATAGTGACTGTGACTAAGTGTCGGGAGTTTTCTTTATTAACCTTGTACTTAGAGAAATAAGCATATTGGTGTTATTATCAATCAGTACCTTAGGAAATTAATACTTTAGGCATTAATTTTTTAAATTATTAGTTTCATCTTAAAAACCTTTCCTGAAAGATTTGAAACTTGATAACAATCTAAAGAGCATTCTTACCACTCACTTTTCTAAATTCCTTTGTATGTATACTTGAATAATGTTAAATTAACAAGAAAGATGAATAACTGCATTGAATTGCCTTTAGATAAGTTTAAGATATTAACTTCATCTCTTATTGTCAATATAGAAGGTAAATAATCCATATAATGATATTGAAGAACTACATTGAAGAAGATGTATTAAATTTGGCATTCTCTTTTAATTATTTAATATATCCATGTGAAAATATTCACAGATGTTTCAAATGAAGGAAAACATTGTTACTCCTGATTAAATCACATGCCTTCCTCTATCATATGAGAGCTATTAATGCACTGCGTTTCTCTTTCAGTCTTGTTGCTTGAAAGTTGTTACAGAATGTTCTATTCTTTGTTACAGTTACAGTATTTAGCCTGTAATTTCTAGGTTACACATTTTCTGTATTTCACTAGCTATTCCCTCTTCTTCCCATCTATCTACCTTCCATCGATATTATACTTACTTTTCTATTTTCTTTGGACTTCTTTTCTCTTAATATATGCTAGTTGAAATACATTTTGAAAGTATATAAATACCTAATTTATGTAAATGTTAAATAATAACGTTTAAAAATATGATTCACTCATACCACAGATCCAACCATAAGAAAATATTTTGTTTCTATTCTCAGTGGGGTTTTATTTCTCTGCATAAAAATCTTTGTTTTCTTACATAATTCAATATAAATATATAATTTAACACTTTTTTTAGCAATTTGCCCACAAAATAATGAGAATAAGCTGTGTTTATATAATTATCTATAAATTTTATATATATATTCATTATCAAATATTTTCAAGTGGAAATCACTTTTTTAAATTGTAAACATAATACGTGCTAGTTGTAAAATAATGTACATAATGCAAAAATTTATAAAGAAGTAAAATTCCCATAGTTCAGAGGTGACCACTATTAATATTTTCAGTATGCACATTTCCTTCCATGTCTTTTTCCTATTTATACATACACTGTGTTATAAGCAAAAAAAGAAAACATATTACATGTACCGTTACATGCTTTGTTAAATTTTTAAGCATAATCATCTTTTCATGTTAATAAATATCGATCGGTATCATCATTTTAGTGACTGCTTAGTATTCCATTATGTGGATGTACTATAACTTATCTAAGTGGTTCATTATTGAATATAATTCATATGCTTTTCAATGTATTCTACACTTGTAAACAATGCTGTGAAGACTATTCTTGCTTAAAAATATTTTTGAGTTACATGAGCTTGAAAAAATATCAATAGCATGTAAAAGCTTAAATCTAGAAAAATAAAAATGCACATCATATTGATATATGTATCATAATTTTGAAAAACATTCAAGATATAGTCTTCATATAATTGACAAAAAAGAAACTAAAATAATGGGATATAATTTTTCATAATTTATGAGCCTAGTTGTTCTATATCATTGTAATCAGAATTTATGAAAATGATGCAACTCCAAATATAATTTAAAATATTTAAAGTGGTGATGATTTACCATATGTACTCTCTATTCCTCTTTCCCCATTACCAGTTTTTATTTCAATTTATAGACCTGAAGTCTTATTGTTAATCTAAAACCTTTATAAATATTTTGATTCAATATAAATCACTAAAATTTCTAGAAAGTAAAAAAATCTTCAAGTATTAGCATTTAATACATTTTGGGAAATTAAGTATTTAAATTATTGCTATTTTCTAAAAGTTAGCCAGTATAAAGAAAATGAGTAATTAAAACATACATAATTACAGATAAAATATACATGTTAGGACCCTGTAAACAATCAAAAGAACTCTGTAAATTCAGTTGGTGAAAAGAGGGGGAAAATATAAAGGAAAGACAATCTCTATTTGAGCAGAAACACCTGGGAAGCTTTTTCAAACTTGTAATTTTCACTTTTAGCTACATTTAATGGACTCCTAATAATTAAGGCTTCTAGAGGGGAACAAACTACTGAAAAGCTTAAGTGAATGACAAAGCATTAAAAGTAGGTTATTGTTCATTTTCCAGAAAAAGTAATTAGTAAAAATTAGTAAAACTATACTATCAATGATCAACTTAAGACTGGACTATTCAATACAAGGGTTTTTTTGTTTTGTTTTTGGTTTGCTTTTTGTTTATCATCACTTTTTTATTTTTACTTTTTTTCTTTTCAAAACAATCACTTGTACAAATTTCAAATGTGCCCAGGGAGAAGAAAATTAAAAATGTTGCTTTCTTATTACAAGCCATCATATTAAATGTTATTTAGTGGAGGTTTTTCTGTCCAGGGAGTTTCATAATACTGGTGCCTTTTGGATTATATTTATGATTAAGGGGAGAAAAATGTCACATGTGTAAGGGATATTTTTAGCCCAGTGAGGAAAAGTAAGAATATTTATTTTTAAAGGAATATTTAGGAATGGAGTGAGTACTATCTTACCTATAAATAAATGGCCTAATTTAAGGGAATAGTTAGAAATGTATTAACAAATGACTGCATATCAATGATACAAATGTTCCCAGCACCATGACAATATCTGGAATATAGTTAGCATTCCATGATTACTTGTTGAGTAAATGAATTAATAATCTATTGACCATATCTTTCCATTTGCTTGTTTTCCAATTCTCTTCTCAGTATTTGATAAGAGAAATGAGTTATTAAAGAACAAGCCATTTTTATTAAATCTCATCCTATGAAGAAGTAATTGAAAAGTGATTTAGTACACAGATTGTTGCATCTAACATAGTGTTACTGTTGACATAGACTTATGCTTATACTATTAAAGTATTATTAATGCATACACATTCCTCATACTCTTTTTATTTCATTAAACACTTGATTAATGGGCCTGTTTTAGACAAAGCTTCTAATAATTGACACAAATAAAAGTCTATTTGTAGAGCAACTTTTTAAAATAAATTAATGGGATGTTGCTTCAAGATCAAGACTACTCCACAACATTTTGATCCTACATTGAACCAAGTGATCACAGTAATCCCTGAGAGACTAATGCTTGTGCATGTGAAATGAATCACATATATCAGGATTTATTTATAAATGGTTCCTTGGAGCCTCAAGAGAATTAATATATCTCACTTGACTCCAGGGGATCATGGTCAATAGCTTGAAATAATCTAGTTACCATTGGAAATCTAAGAGCAAGGCCTGCTAATTTAAACATACAAATATTGAGAATCTATTTCCTATGAAACTTTAAAAACGAACTCCAAGTACTCCAAGTACTTTCATCCTCACAAGCCAATCAATTTTAAAAGTTCTCCCATTTGGCACAAAAAAAGTATCAGAGTTCTCACTATATCTCTCATCAAAATTTTGGACTTATGTAAAATCTTTAGAGAGACTGCAAGAAACAGGTTAGATGTTGATACTGTATGGCATGAGTCTCAATCATCAGAGTAAATTAGTTTATTTGTTTTAGAACTAATAGTAAGTGAAACACCAGATGTTGGCAACCTTTGAATAAAAAATAAGCCTTCTGTTATAAAGGATAAATAATTTTACATCTCTTTGAGATTGAATTCAAACTTTCAAAAGGGTAAATTATGTTTTTGAGAAATCAAGGACTTTTTAAATTAACATTTGGGACATTTAAAAAGTAACTTTAAGCTAATTTAAACTGAATGACAAACAACTCTTTTTTTAAGTCACCTCTATGAGAATTTAGGGCAGAATGAATCCCTGAATAGAACAAATATATAAAGGAATCTAAGCTTTTCTTTTTAGTGATTTGGGAAGTCCAAAAATATACTCACAATAGGTTTTATTGCACAAAAATATATTCTACGTTAATGTCCATAAATAAAGAAGCAAATATTTTACATTTTTGTGATGAAATGCAACTTTATTATATTTGTGGTAATAAAGGTAACAAAGCAATGCAAGTCAAGAGAAAGAATGTCTTTCCTTGTTTATTAAAGAATTTTGAAAAATCAGGGTATTTGTGTACTAGCTCAAGAGTAATTTAAAGAAAGAGTGTAGAGAAATAAAGAGTAATTTAAATGTTATAAATGTAATTTAATACTATAAAGACAGTAAAATTCTGCCTTGTTCAATATCTACTTTAAGGTAAAATAGATATCTAACAAGTTAATGAATAATTTTTATTAACTTTGTATGGTTATTCTTAACTGATTTGACTAATACAGTAATACTAAACCTCAGGAACATTTAATTTGTAAGTGAATTTCTGAATTAATTATTGGTGCTAATCTGCTCTTCTCTGCTTCTTATCTCCATGACCTAATCTCAACTCCATTCCTACAGAACACTCAACTTTACATAAGGTATTTCTGGTTTATGTATTTTGTCTAAACATCACCTCAAAATTTTCTGTTAGATGTGCATGTATATGATATTGTATCGTTTTGTTGAGATAAAGTTTCAGGACTTGCATGTTAAGTCACAGTAGATGGTAGGAAATGTCTACTGTTTATATATGGATGAACGTATCTAGCTGGAGATACTCTTTTTCAAAATGTGAATATCAGAGTGATGCCAATTAAACCAACAACAAAGCTATGGGGTCTGCTTGGAATTTTGGTTTCATAATGTATACATGGGCTGGTACATTTGGATGCTAATATGGAACAAATTTAGAGATATGAAAGCAACATTTCAAGAATAACAAGAGATAATAGTAAGATAAATTGCACAACTTTTCTGAAGTGGCAACATAAGTAATGAAAATTATCTCTATGCAACCTTTAGTTGTTTCAATGGAGACAAACAAAAAATGTGAACTCTTTCATGCAAAGAGTAAAAATATATAGAAGATATAATTTTTGAAACTTCTATTATATTTTGATGTAAATAAAACAAACTGGAAGAATGGAAAACAAGAATGAACTAAATATGCCTCTTACTTTAGTCTCCAAAAGATTTTTACTTCAGGCAGAATGATTTTCTTAAAAAAACTGGGCAATTTTCACTATTTTTAATCTTTATGTTGTGGGAGATGTATACATGTAATTATTTTAAAGCTCAAAGACAAATATATTCTATTTATAGGTGATATTTAAACCAGAATACAGTGAGACAACCTTTCATCACCAGCAAGTTTTGTCATCTAGGTTATTTAAGCTGTATTTCTCATACAAGTAATTACTCGCTTGAAATTTTATCTCTAATCTCTGGGCCAAGAATTTAAGGCTGTGAGAATTGTGTTTTAATTGATCTTGGATCACACATTTTTAGTATATTGACTGATAGAACAGTTTATCTTGCTTAATGTGCAAAGCCTATCTAACAAGTTTGTGGATGAAATTGAAAATGTTCTTAAATATTTGAAATATGGAATCTTTCCCTAAAAAACAAAATTAAGACTCACTGAATTACTAAGAATAGCATATTAAATGATTGCACTCAGTATTAAGAATTTATCAGTAACAAAGAGAGGGATTTCAGATAAATTGGAAATACTTATTTTGAAATGCAAAAAAAGAAAGAATACTAGTTAATACACTGTCACCCAAAAAAAGAACTCCCACAAAAATATGTAAAAGTAGGTTTTTGAAACATAAGGGCGAAAGAAGTCATGGAAATTGTTCACACCTATTTAGGGAGGAGTGCTACATTTCTCTGGTGCACCATCAGTATAGGCCCAAAAGAAGAAAGAGAAGGTGGAGAAAAGAGGAAAGATTTGGCCTTTAGACTATGAACTTGTGGTACAACATGGAAACTTCATTAAGAATCAGGCTTTGCCAAGCCATTGTGGTTGAGCATTGACCTGTGAACCAGGAGGTCAAAGTTCAATTCCCAGTCAGGGCACATGCCTGGGTTGTGGGCTCAATCCCCAGTGGGGGACATGCAGGAAGCAGCCAATGAATGATTTTCTCTCATCATTGATATTTCTCTCTTCCTTCCTCTCTGAAATCAATTAAAATATATTAAAAAAGACTCAACATTGAAACAAAAAATATGGTCTTTGCAGAAAATCACTGAACAGAGCAGTGATACATGAATTGGTATTATTGGGAGGTGGGGTGGGGGAGAAGAATCAGGCTTTAATGCTTAAAGTTGTTTTAGAAGATAAATTATTTTTCTTTCTTAATTTCACATAAACAACCTGAAAGTTTTAGGACTCCTTGAAATTCTTATTAAGGTCTTCCAGCCATAATTTCTAAATTAGCAACAATGATTCTAAAATGTGCTATAGTGTTTTAAATTCCAAGCTCCCTATGTTTTGTAGTTTTTTTTTACTCAGATATCTCAACATTTGGTTTTTCTAAGGTGCATTGGGACATTTCTAAATTTATTATGACACAAATGGTAAATTATCCCTATCAAAAAATCAAAGTTTGCATGAGGATGAGGATGGGAGACTACTAATTCTAGTGAAGTTGAAATCTTGTATTTATAGGGAAATTGGATGGATGGATGGATGGATGGATATGTGTATGCGTACATATATATATACACAATAAAAAATAAAGAGGGAATACATGGAAGATAAGAACAACTGAATGGAAACCAGGAATAATGATATATCTCTTATAACATTGAGTTCAAATTAAGAGCCACAGATCTCCTAGACAAAAATAATGCTTTGATTCTCAAGCAAGGTTCTGTCCCAAGTAAAAGGTGTTTGGGCAAATGATGACAGGTAGAAAGAGCCATAAGCAATTGACTCAGGTGAGATATTTACAATGAACTGATATTTACCAGCATTCTGGTGTGAAGTACTTACTGGCCCACATGGAGTTAAAAGGCAGTACTGAAGCTTGCTCAGTGTGAATAGTTGGCATTCTGTCTCTCTCAAAATGTGGTCCAGAGTGTATCAGAATCACCTGAGGAATTTGTTAAAATTAAGATTCCTATGACTCTCCCTAGGCTAGCTGAATTAAAATTAGTGAACCAGTGGTGAGATGGAGTGAACAACAGAACTCTATGGCTTTCTCATATTCTGCAGATTATTCTTATGCAAACATAAAGATCTAGAACAGAAGTCAGTAAGCTTTTTCTGTAAAGGAAAGATAATAATTATTTTAGCCTTTGTGGAACAAGAGATAACATCAAGGATATTTCTCAGGTACATACATAACAAAAAAAAACACAAAAACAAATAGCCACACATTTAATAATTCACAAAATTCAAAATGTAGTAATGACAATGATAATAAGAGAGCATCTTTTTTTGTAATACAATTCCAATGAGAAGAATTTGGGGGTGTTACATTTCACTTAATTAGGGTTCAAAGTTGGTTTCCTCAATCATCAAATAAATTGAAAACACATTCATCTTCAGAAATCTTTTTTAGATTTCAGTTCATACAAAACCAATTAGCAGCCCTGATTTGGCCTGCAAGTTGGAGTTTTCCAACCACTGATCTAGAAACACTGATCTAGAGACTAGCTAGAAAGTATTTACCAAAGTTAGCTTCATAGGATAAGTAATAAAAAAAAAAAACCTTATTAATTGATATCATTAAAAAATAACTGAAATAAAATTAAAAAGAACAACAAACATGATAGCAATCAAAGCATAAAAATAGTAGAACACGATAAAATTACTTTGTTTCTAAATTTCTGGATGGGGGAAAATTTTCTAAATAAATGCTAGATTTCAGTTTCTAAAATTATCAGATTATTAAAAATGTTCTTATTTTAGTAAGAAAAATGTTATATACAAACACTGTAAATATGTATATACTGTATGAATGTGTATGCATATTAAGATTGTACAGTTAATCAAACCATTGAGTGAGTAATTTATTGGTTATAAAATTATAAGTGATGCCGAAACCGGTTTGGCTCAGTGGATAGAGCGTCGGCTTGTGGACTGAAAGGTCCCAGGCTCGATTCTGGTCAAGGGCACGTACCTTGGTTGCGGGCACAACCCCAGTAAGGGGTGTGCAGGAGGCAGCTGATTGATGTTTCTCTCTCATCGATGTTTCTAACTCTCTATCCCTTTCCCTTCCTCTCTGTATAAAATCAATAAAAAAAAATTATAAGTGATTTTGTTTTATTCTATTTTATTATTTACTAGAGGCCCAGTGGCCCAGTGCACGAAATTTGTGCACGGGGGAGGGGGGTGTCCCTCAGCCCAGCCTGCACCCACTTCAATCTGGGACCCCTCGAGGGATGTCCGACTGCCCGTTTAGGCCCGATCCCAGTAGGATTGGGCCTAAACGGGCAGTCGGACATCCCTCTCACAATCCAGGACTGCTGGCTCCCAACTGCTCACCTGCCTGCCTTCCTGATTGCCCCTAACCGCTTCTGCCTGACAGCCTGATTGCCCCCTAACCACTACCCTGCCAGCCTGATTGCCTCTAACTGCCCTCCCCTGCAGGCCTGGTCACCCCCAACTGCTCTCCCCTGCAGGCCTGGGTCCTCCCCAACTGCCTTTCCCTGCAGGCCCAGTTGCCCCCAACTTCCCTCCTCTGCCAGCCTGGTCACCCCTAACTGCCCTCCCCTGCTGGCCTGATTGCCCACAACTGCCCTCCCTTGCAGACCTGGTCCCTCCCCTGCTGGCCATCTTGTGGTGGCCAACTTTGACCACATTGGGGCAGCCATCTTGTGTGTTGGAGTGATGGTCAATTTGCATGTTACTCTTTTATTAGGTAGGATAGAGGCCTAATGCACGGGTGGCAGCCGGATGGTTTGCCCTGAAGGGTGTCCTGGATCAGGGTGGGTGTTCCCTTGGGGCATGGGATGGCCTGGGTGAGGGGCCTGTGGTGGTTTGCAGGCCGGCCACACCCCCTGGGGACCCAAGAGGAGGCCCTGGTATCTGGGGTTTATTTATCTTCTACAATTGAAACTTTGTAGCCTTAAGCAGAGGCTAGGGCAGGCCAGGGTGTGTGGGAAGCCTTGCTTCCTCCATTGCCGGGGAAACCCAAGCCTCCTGCTCGCTCCGTGGCTGCAGCCATCTTGGTTGGGTTAATTTGCATACTTGTTCCTGATTGGCTGGTGGGCATGGCTTGTGGGTGTAGCAGAGGTACAGTCAATTTGCATATTACTCTTTTATTAGATAGAATATTTTCTAAATAGTAAAATGTAGGATTCCGGGTGCAGATTCTTTGGTGGGTCCTTGTCCAATGCAGTTGAAAAATAAATTCGTGAACTAAAGGCTTCTTTAATAAAAATGTGGAAATTTATTGTAAGCATATACAAACTCTTCTTGGGAGGGGTCCTCAAAGGGAAGATCCTGCTCTCTCTCTTTCTCTTTCTCTCTCTCTCTCTCTAATGTAAAAAAAAATTTAAAAATCCTAATTCTTTGAGTCTAATTGTCTCTGGGTTTATAAAGGCTGTAGCTCTTTGTCTGAGCATGACCTTTTCTAATTGGACCCTTCCTTAATTTAGGATCCCCATGCTTTCCTCATTGCTCATTCTGTTCCATAGTATCAGTTTCAAAGCTTAAAGCCCATGTAGTGCCCCCTTCTCCTCTCCCCCTTATCTTGCAACGTCCCTCTATCCTCTGTGAAAATATGTTCCGCTCTTCCTGGTATCTTATAACTTTTCCCTATCCTCTATGAGAGTATGATAAGCATTTTGATGGCTTGGAGCTATTTCTGTCCTTCACATATGCATTCCTCTCCCATGGATACCCCTTATTCCCTAAACCTGCCTGTCCTATCTCTAAAATTCCTTTCAATAGTTTATAACTAAAACATAGAATGCCCTTAATTAAAAAAATATTTAAAAATATAATAACAAAGATTTTATAATAACTGAATTCTTATTTCCTTACCCTGTAAATCTGCCCCTCCTTGTATCTTCTCCATTTCAGTAAATGGCAGTTCCTGTTTTGCAGTTTTTAAGCCAAAAAATGGTTAGATTTTTAGTAAAGAGAGCAGATAAGATTAGTTTGGCAATTTTTTTCATCTATCTAAAGGAAACTTTAGTTTTTATTTAAAATAATATCTAGTGTTTCTTTTTCTTTATCTATATATGTCTATTTCTAAACTATACTATGTTCCCAGATTTTCATTAGTGATAAGGAGAATCAATTTATTGAATGTAAAGTATTGGCTACTTTTTTCCTTCAATTTTGAAAAGCACTTCTTCACGTTTCCCTTTGTATTAATAAAGTTGTAAATATAATAGATGTTTTTACCTGTAACCATGATAACATGCAATTTTGCCCTCTGGGTCATGCATTCTTTCTTATCAGCAAGTATGTTTGACAAGAGACACAATGTATACTTAAAGTCAGATTTGGTGTTGAATTGTAGCCTGGGGTAAGTCAGTCACAGTGTTTTTAATTCCTTGAACCATTTTAAGCTACAATACATTTTATCTTATCTATGGATAAAAGACTTGGGTTATTTAGGGAAATAATTTCAATCCTTTAGCAACTGAGGAATAGTATTCAGAAAAGTGCTGGGATGAACAATAATATATTCTCCCATCAAGATTAAGTCTACATTTATAAACATGAGTATATAGATCTTTTTCTTTGCCACATATCACATACTTCTCAGTTTTTCAACATTAAGTATGGCTAGAAAGTTCTACTTTAAAATTGCTCTGATACGGAGAAGTGAGCAACTATCCAAATAATTTGCATATGTAATCAAATCAATCTTTAAATTTATATGACCTTCTAAAGATAGTGTCATCTTCCCTAAAATTAAATCCTCATACAGTAAGGTTGTTGTTTTTTTTTTCCTGGCCCCCATCTTATGCTATTAATGTTAGATTGGTGTCCAGACCAGCAAAGCATTTGTGACTACCAGCATTTCACCCTGAAGTTATTTCCAAGCCTGGTTCTTCTTACTAATTACATAGTCCAGCTTCCTCCATAACACTGCATCATTTTGTATGGCTAAAGAAGCCCAGAGTAGCCTATAATTACTATGTAGTTATATACTGTTTATCTCTGTGGATATCTATATAGATCACATAAGAGTATTCTATAGAAATGCACAAATAGGAAGAGGCCCAATTATTTCTGAAAAAGTTCAGAGCTATCTAAAATTAAGGACATTTAGTATTTACAAGTATAATTGAGAAAAGGTTAATTCAAAACAGTAAAATTAAAGTTAATAGTAAAAAACACTTCTGAGCTGGTAAAGAGCCATAAAAATGAAATAAGTCATATACTTGATGATTTCAGACTGTTTCATTAGCTTCATTATTTGGAATTCACTTCATTCCAAGTAAACATCAATGTTTTTACAGGTGCCCTCGTTGTTTCTTTAAATCTGGAGTCAACTTTCTCAGCAGAAAAACAAGTAATGAATATTCTTAAGTGGATCAAATATATGGTGATGAAAGATTTGATTTTTGGCGATGGGCACACAATGCGATATGTAGGTGATGTATCACAGAATTGTACTCTTGAAACCTATATAATTTTATTAACCAGTGTCACCCCAATAAATTTAATTAAAAGGAAAAACAAATGCTGTTGTAATCATTTATAATTAACAATGTACTATATGTTTTAGACAGTTCAATAAGGCATAAATAAAAAGATAAATGATTACATATATAAATAAATAAAAGGTAAAGTTGTAGTAGGGAAGGTCAATGGGGGAAAAAAAGGAGACATATGTACTACTATTTGTAATACTTTAAACCAGTGGTCAGCAAACTGCGGCTCACGAGCCACATGCAGCTCTTTGGCCCCTTGAGTGTGGCTCTTCCACAAAATACCACGGCCTAGGCGAGTCTATTTTGAAGAAGTGGCGTTAGAAGAAGTTTAAGTTTAAAAAATTTGGCTCTCAAAAGAATTTTTAATCATTGTACTGTTGGTATTTGGCTCTGTTGACTAATGAGTTTGCCGACCACTGCTTTAAATAATAAAAAAAATCCACCATACCAAAAAAAAAAAAAATACACCAAAGAAAAATTCCACGTAGGTTATGATTAAAAATGACTAATGAAATATACTATATATATATTAGGAAAATTATATATATGTATGCATATATATATATGGAAAATGCCTGGGTAAGTGGAATGGGGAAACTGAGACAAGAAAATTAAACAAGGCCAAACAGTTTGGGAAGCTTACAGCCAGCTTAGGAATTGCAAGACCTCCCCTTCCCTAACCAAGGACATTTGAGAGCAAATGGTTTTTACCCTCCTCCCTAACCAGAGAATACATAGCTTAAATCACCCTGGCCTGGGAAAACACAGAACAAAGATCCAGTTAATGCCATTTGTGCCAGCTAAACCCAAGGACAGATGAAGTTAGGGAACAAATAACAAGAAAACCATTAAATCGAGACAGATCTAAGATAAAAGTAAAACAGACCAAAGAATAATCCCAAACTCCCCTATACACTCACTTTAATGCATCAGCATATTAAAAATGCACCTGGAAAGCTGATGAATATTCTACTGAAACCCTCCCCTAAGATTCTTGCCTGCAGGAAAAAGAAAAGGATAAAAATCCCTCAGGACAAAACAAAACAAAATAAAGCCCTCAGGACAAAGACTCAATGCTGCTCAGCATGCTCTTGTCCCTTCCTTGGCATGAACTTTTTATTTCAAAGTATCCCCCAGGATACTTGCAGTCAGGGGAGCAGTGGTCAGCAGTAACTCAACCTGGGCTCACCCCCTGATCCTGTTTCCAAGGCCCCCTTTTTATCTGACCTCCCAGTGAGCTAATTCAGTCCTATCTTGGCTCACTTCCATCACTGTGACCTTCACTTCCCAGTGAGCTAACAACAACCCCACCTTGGCTCACTTATTCCTTATAACATTGCTAGAGAGCCAGAGCAGAGCACAGCCTAGCTCTCCCCTGTTGTTTCATCTACCCTAATTCCCTCCTTTGTTCCTCTGTCCCCAACATTACTAAACATACTCTCAAACCCATCTGGACTCCCATCAGTTGTCAAGAACCTACACACTACAGGTGGGCCGGATGCAGACCTGCTCCTGGCTGGACCCTGTCCAGTAACAAAATGACTGGAAATAATAAAACTATTATTATTTACAGAATATGGTTTTATAGGTTGGAAATCCAAATAAATATGCAAATAAACTATAAGGATGTAAACTAGATTTCTGATGTGTACTGGATACGAGGTCAATATAAAAGTATAGTCTTTCTATACAAAAGCAAAAGTTAGAAATTTATGAAGATACCATTTTATACGGTACAGAATATCAAATAACTAGAAAATAGCCAACATAAAATTAGAAAAATTAGAAAATTTCATTGTGAGTTATTAAAGGAGACCTAAATAAATGAGATATACAATGTTCATAAATTAGAAAATATAATATTTTAAGGAGATTAAATGAACAGAATTGATTTATAGATTAAATGAACTCACAAATGTCCAAGAGTTTTTCTTGTGTGGAACTTGATAAACTGACTTTAAAATTTGTATTAAAATTCAAAGGTCCAAGAATAGTCAGGATTATGTTAAGAAAACACGTACACACACACACACACACACACACACACACACACACAACTGAGAGACAAATTCTGTTAGATATCAAGACTATATAAAATTGTAATCAAGATTAATGCGAAGTTGTAATAATTGAGATGGTGAGTTAATTATTGAGCACTATAGATTAGTAGAATAGAATAGAAAGTCATAATTACTCTCACACACTTATGGAATGACACTTGATTAACAAGCAGAGGTTGCACTGATGAAAATATCCTATCTAATAAAAGAGTAATATGCAAATTAACCATCACTTTGCTACACCCAAAAGCTATGCCCACCAGCCAATCAGGAGCAAGCATACAAATTAACCCAACCAAGATGGCTGCAGCCACAGAGCAAGCAGGAGGCTTGGGTTCCCTGGCAATGGAGGAAGCCAAGCTTTCCGCACACCCTGGCCAGTCTAGGCCTCCACTCAAGGCTACAAAGTTTCAATTATAGAAGATAAATAAGTCCCAGATACCAGGGCCTCCACTTGGGTTTCCAGGGGGCGTGGCCAGCCTGCAAACCACCACAGGCCCCTTGCCCAGGCCTCCCCATGCCCCAAGGGAACCCCCACCCTGATCCAGGACACCATTCTGGGCAAACCAACTGGCCCCCACCCATGCATCAGGCCTCTATCCTATCTAATAAAAGAGTAATATGCAAATTGACCATCACTCCAACACACAAGATGGCGTGGTTCAAGTTCAAAGATGGCTGCCCCCATGTGGACACAAGATGGCCACCACAAGATGGCCAGCAGGGGAAGGCAGTTGGGAGGGACCAGTCCTGAAAGGGAGGGCAGTTATGGGTGATCAAGCCTGCAGGGGAGGGCAGTTAGGGGTGACCAGGCCAGCAGAGGAGGTAAGTTAGGGGCTACTGGGCCTGCAGGGAAGAGCAGTTGGGGGGGACCCTGGCCTGCAAGGGAGAGCAGTTGGGGGGGACCAGGCCTGCAGGGGAGGGCATTTAGGGGTGACTAGGCCTGCAGGGGAGGGCAGTTAGGGGTGACCAGGCCTGCAGGGGAGGGCAGTTAAGGGTGACCAGGGCTGCAGGGGAGGACAGTTAGGGGTGACCAGGCTGGCAGGGAACAGTTAGGCATCAATCAGGCTGGCAGGGGAGTGTTTAGGGGGTGATCAGGCTGGCAGGCAGAAGTGGTTAGGGGCAATCAGGAAGGCAGGCAGGCGAGCATTTGGGCCTGCACCCACACAGGGCCCCACCCCAGCAGACAGGACATTGCAGCAAGTGAGCAGTGGAGAGCTATCAGCCATGGTGGGTGTGGTGGCTGGGCTGCCAGGTGGGCGGGGGGGGGGACGGCTTTTGGTTGCTGGGGCCTGCGCTGAGGCGACTGGTGGTGTGGGCAACTGCGGGGGAGCGTCAGAGGCTGGGGCACTGGGAGACATCGGGCTGCAGCCCAGGAGGCAAGGCTCCAGAAGACCTGGCCACCACCGCCCCAGCACTGAAGCCACCTCTTATGAGATGTAGCCTAGCCTAGGTGTGCGGGAAGCGGGTTCAGGCAACCTCTCCCTTTGCCGTGCCCAGAGCCCGGCTCTGAGAGGTGCGGCCAGGAAAGGCCGAGTTGGTTGATCAGGAGCAGCAGACCCACCCTAGGCCGCTTCTCCTTGGGAATTTGGAGAAGACCCACTTCCCGTTTGGAGGCCGACGTGAAGCTTGGGCGTCTTTTGAAGAATGATTGTTTTGCTTGGCAATATGATTTGTCTATAGAAGGCTGGGAAAGAACAAAATCTGTTACCAGTCCTCCTCCAAACACACACCCTCTGTAGCTGAAAACCTCAAAAGCAAGCACTCTCACGCCCCCATCTCTGGTCCTACCAGCATCCGAGGCAGATCTGGTGAGTAGGAGGCCACCCTGCCTGTCCTCAGTCCGAGCGAGGCACTTCTGGGAGTAGTGAGAAGGGGCATCTTCTAAAAGAGTGGTCGGCAAACTGTGGCTGATGAGCCACATGTGGCTCTTTGGCCCCTTGAGTATGGCTCTTCCACAAAATACCACGTGTGGGCACACACATGCTGTGAGATTGAAACTTCATGGCCCATACGCAGAAGTCAGTTTTCGGCTCTCAAAAGAAATTTCTATCATTGTACTGTTGATATTTGGCTCAGCTGACTGAGTTTGCCAACCACTGTTCTAAAAGAAGCTTCTCTGTCATTAACGGTTTCATAAATTTCTCCACTTTGGTAACAAGACGTTTACTTTTTATATATTCAGAAGCAGGCTATTTCCCACATGCTCCAATCGGCAGGATGCAGCCCCTTGCTCTGCACCAGTCACAGCTGAAAAAGAGAGATGCCCATTAACACATACCCTTCCCCCACAAACTTCAAAAAGTTGGGTCGGCTTCCTTTCCAGGGAGCTAGGACTGATTTTGGGGTCCCAGATACACCGGACCTGGTCACTGTGGAGTGATCTACCTGCTCAAATGACAGGGGCGGGATGAGACCGAGGATGTATTTGAGTTTTGTTCTGTTTTTCCAAAATTGCCTGTTACAAACACTTCTGCAGTAGTCCTCAATTGTACTCGAAGTACTGCATTTCCTCCATTTGTACGCATACTCCTTTCTTCAAATTTTAACATTATTGAAACCAGGATACATCTTAACAGAGAGGTTACAAGGACTTGCTAGCTGCTAGGCATCTTCGCGGGTATCTATGTATATACAGAGCCAGGGTCCTACCCAGACCAAGTGGGCAGGGACTGGCGAGCAGGCTGAAATCTGCGAGGTTTCTGGTGGCCGAGGGTGCAGAGCGGGAGTGTGGGCGTGTGGGTGTTTGCATGAGCGTGGACCTGAGCGACACACACTCACACACTTGCACCCACATAGGGTCCTCAGCGTGCCACCCGTGCCTCCCTGGACCTCACCCTCCACCCGGGATCTTCCTGGTCCTGCCTCCAGTCCGTGCGGGAGGGAGTCAGTCTGGGGAAACTTTCTCAGACTTGCTTGATGCTGGGACTGGATGCATGGGAGCTCACAGGCTCCATGGAGGTTCCTGGTGGCCAAGGGTGCAGAGAGGGAGTGAGGGCATGTGGGTGTGTGCATGAGCGTTGACCCTAGCGACACACACTCACAGGCCTGCACCCACACAGGGCCCTCTAACTCATCACCCCCGCTTCCATGGATTCACCCTACAGCCGGGATCCTCCAGGTCCCACGCCCTGGGGTCGCTCAAGTTCAGCAAGAGTTTGCGATTTGCCCAAGGTGCTTTGAACAATTTTCTCTTCACCCATTTGTGGGAGTGTAATCTGATTTAAAACCAATGGACTAAACAAACAGAAGCACTTTCTAGAAAGTCAATTTGGAAATGTGGCTTTAGGCCAGGAGTTCCATGACTGTGAATGTGTCCTAAGTAAACAGTCAAATAAGCAATTATGTTTACTGTAGTTGTTGATGCCAGTGGAAACCGGAAACAACTTGTCCCACAATAAAGGGTTAGTGAAGTAAACCATAGTAATGTCAAACAGTCAGGGATAACACTGTAGCCATTAAAAATTATGTCTGTGCATCCAATTCGTTGATATGAAAAGATGCCATAGCCAAATATTAAGTGGAGGGCAGGGGAAGCTCAGAAGAGGGCATGTATATTTATATGTATGTATATTTTATATATACATACATATAAATAATAATGGGAAATAATAGTTTTAAAAACAGTGATTCTTCCTGAGCTCTGCAATTGTGAGTGTTAGCAAATTGTTTCAGGTGTGACAGGTGTCCTTTGGTGTCCCATACACACAGACGTCCTTGCCTGTGGGACAGACTGAACCTTTGCCGCACCTGCCCCCCTCTGCTGTGGCAACAGCCCAATCAGACGTTCCCTTTTATAGGGCTGGTTTCCTTTTCTCCTTTGCCCAAACCACGCCTTTCCAACAAAAGAATATTAACCAAGCAATCCTAACAACACGTTTTGTTGCCGACTGCAACTTATGCCCTTTTATGCAAATTTTGTTGCTTTCAAGCCTACCAGGTTGTATTTCAAAACTTTTATTTTTCTGCAACTTGATCATTTTTTATTCGCTTAAAATATTCTGGAGTATTTTAAATACATATAGAAAAGTAGAGAATAATATGACAAATACTTATCTATACTAATAAAAGGGTAATATGCTAATTAGACCAGGCATCTTCTGGACATCCTTCTGGAAAAAGCCACAGTGGCAGGGGCCAAGGCAGAGGCGGTTAGGGGTGACCAGGCCAGCTGGGGAGGGCAGTTAGGGGCCACCAGGCCAGCAGGGGAGGGACGTTGGGGGCGACCAGGCAGGCAGATAGGTGAGTGGTTAGGAGCCAGCGGTCCCAGATTATGAAAGGGATGTCTGACTGCCGGTTTAGGCCTGATCCCCTGGCAATCGGACATTCCATGAGGGCTCCCAGAATGAAGAGGGTGCAGGCTGGGCTGAGGGACCACCCCCCATGCACAAATTTTGTACACCGGGCCTCTAGTTTACTTAAAATTTTTAATTAGACAAATGGTGCTGAAAAAATATTTATGTGGAAAAATAATTGGGCATCATACATGATACCCAAACATGAATTCCAGGTAAATTAAATACCTACATTTATAAGGCAAAACGTTTTAAAAGACAAATGCCTTATAAAGCAAAACCTTTTGTTTTATTTTTTTAACATATTTTTGTTGATTTCAGAAAGGAAGGGAGAGAGAGAGAAACATCAATGATGAGAGAGAATCATTTATCGGCTGCCTCCTGCATGCTCTACACCGTGAATTAAGCTTGCAGCCTGGGCATGTGCCCTGACCGGCAGTTGAACCCATGATCTTCTGGTTCATAGATTGATACACAACCACTGAACCACACTGGTCAAGCTTCTTTTATTTTTTAAAGATTTTTTAAAAATAAAATTTTAGAGAGAGAGAAAGAAATATCAACATCCATCAGCTGCCTCTTGCACACCCCCTACTGGGGATAAAGCCTACAACCCAGGCATGTGCCCTGACCAGTAATAGAAAGCATAACATTTAGGTGCACAGGAAGAAGCCCAACCAATGGAGCCATACCAGCCAGGCTAAAGCAGAGAAGCCTTTTAAAAAGACAATGACAGAGAATATCTTTATAACAAAGGAAATTTAGATAAATTAATATATATTAAAATTTAAAATATATTCTGCGGGGTTCTTGTCCCAACATTATGAAGCGTTCAGCAATCTGGAGAAAGGAGCTGCACGTACATTCAATAAGGAGTCCATGGATGAAAGCTAGTTTTGAAAGGCATTGGGGGTTAGAGGAGCTTCAGCTAAAGGAGCTAAAGACTACCTCCTTGACTCAGAACCCTGCTTTTCTTAACACAATTGGTCCTAAGGCAAGGTGGAGACATACACTTCAAAGGGTAGGGTTTACAGAAGCATTGTCAGATTGGGGAATAGCCTACAGCTGTTCAGTTGTTTGGCCAACAGGAGGCAATAACATGAAGATTAAAATGCCCTGAGCTGTCTGGCAGCAGATGATGATCCTATTCAGGTTTGGGGGAGATGCTTTTTAGCCATTGCAGATAATTCAGCCCTGCTGACATGCTGGAATTGGCTTCTGGCAATATTCATTAAAGGACAAAAAAACACACATACAAGCCACAGAGTGGTAGAATGGTAGTATATACTCACAGTGTACATAATCAACAATGAACAAAGACTCAGAATACACAATAAACAACTACAGACAAAAAAAAAGAATAAAAAACAATTTTAATCAAGTGGTAGACAGATTTTAATGGACTTTCATAAGAAAATCATAATGGAAAATAGCTATATGAAAATATGCTTAACTATATTAATGAATAAAATAAAAATTAGCATAACACAGGAATCACTGTACATCTGCTAGTGATAAAATTTTAAATATTTAAATTTACTATTGCTTTGGATGCTGTCATCAATTCTGGATTAAAACACAGGATATTATTAATAAAAGAGAATTTCTTTAATCCAATAAAGAATATCTTTGTTTTCTTTGTTACTGAATTTATTGGGGTAGTATTGGTTAATACAATTATATAGGTTTCAGGTATACAATTTTATAATACATCATTTGTATATTGTATTGTTCAAGTCTCCCTCCATCACCATTTATCCCCCCTTTATCCTCTTCTACCTCCCGCCACCCTGCTTTTCCTCTAGTAATCACCATGCTGTTGTCTGTGTCTATGAGGGTTTTTGTTATTATTGTTTGTTTAGTTTTGCTTAATCCCTTCACCTTTATCACCCAGTCTCAAAATCCCTATCTTTTCTGACAGTTATCAATCTGTTCTCTGCCTATGAGTCTGTTTATATTTGTCTAGTTTACTTTGTTCATTACATTTCACATATAACTGAAATATGGTGCTTGTCTTTCTCTGACTCACTTATTTCACTTAGCATAATGCTCTCAGGTTCAATCCATGCTGTTGCAAATAGTAGGATTTCCTTTTTACAGCCGATTAGTATTCCATTGTGTAAATGTAACACAGTTTTTATTTATTTATTTATTTTATTTATTTTTTAACATAGCTTTTTTATCTACTCATCTACTGATGGACACTTAGGCTGCTTCCAAATATTGACTATTGTAAATAATGCTGCTATAAACATAGGGATGCATATATTCTTTCTGATTGGTATTTCAGGTTTCTTTTCTTTTTATTTTTTCATTTGATAATGAGTTTATTTTTTATTTTTTTTAAATAAATCTTTATTGTTCAGATTATTACAGGTGTTCCTCTTTTTTCCCCTCCATAGCTCCCCTCCACCTGATTCCCCACCCCACCCCATGCCCTTACCCCACCCACTGTCTTCATCCATAGGTGTAAGATTTTTGTCCAATCTCTTCCTGAACCCCTCATAACCCCTCCCCTCTGAGAATTGTCAGTCCACTCACTCCCTTTCTATGTCCCTGATTCTATTATATTCACCAGTCCATTCTGTTCTTCAGATTTTTTATTCACTTGATTTTTAGATTCACTTGTTGGTACTTATGTATTTGATGTCATTTTGTTGTTCATAATTTTTACCTTTACCTTTTTCTTCTTCTTCCTCTTCTTAAAGAATACCCTTCAGCATTTCATGTAATCCTGGTTTGGTGGTGATGAACTCCTTTAGCTTTTTCTTGTCTGTGAAGCTCTTTATCTGACCTTCAACTCTGAATGATAGCTTTGCTGGGTAGAGTAATCTTGGTTGTAGGTTCTTGCTGTTCATCACTTTGAATATTTCTTGCCACTCCCTTCTGGCCTGCATAGTTTCTGCTGAGAAATCAGCTGACAGTCGTATGGGTGCTCCTTTGTAGGTAACTAACCGTTTTTCTCTTGCTGCTTTCAAGATTCTCTCTTTGTCTTTTGCTCTTGGCATTTTAATTATGATGTGTCTTGGTGTGGTCCTCTTTGGATTCCTCTTGTACGGGGTTCTGTGTGCTTTCTGAACCTGTACGTCTATTTATTTCACCAGGTAGGGAAAGTTTTCTGTCATTATTTCTTCTAATAGGTTTTCAATATTTTGCTCTCTGTCTTCTTCTGGCACCCCAAAAATTCAGATGTTGGTATGCTTAAAGTTGTCCCAGAGGCTCCTTACACTATCTTCATATTTTTGGATTCTTCTTTCTTTTTGTTTTTCTGGTTGGGTGTTTTTTGTTTTCTCATATTTCAGATCTTTGGTTTGATTCTTGGGGTACTTTGATCTACAGTTGAGTTTCTGTATATTCTTTATTTCAGACAGTGTATGCTTAATTTCTGACTGGTCCTTTTCCATTTTTTTGGCATTCTCATTAAGGTCCTTGAAGGTCTCATCAAGTTTCTCAGCGGTTTTTAGAAGATTCTTGAGTAACCTTATAAATGTGGTTCTGAACTCTATGTCGTCCAGTAGTTTGCTTTCCTCCACTTCTTTCATTCGTAACATGTTTCTTTGTCTTGGCATTTTGTTGCTTCCCTGTGTTGATGGAGTGGCTTTGTGTGGTAGGTGACCTATAGGGGCCAGTAGCTCAGCCTCCCCAATCACCTGAGGTGGACGCTCTTGGTACACCCCTTTGTGGGCTGAGTGCAAAGTCTTGGTGTAGTTAAGCCTTGATTGGTGTTGGTACACTGGGCGGAATTGACCTCCAGGCCAATTGGCTGTGAGGACCTGCTGTGTCTATAATGGAAGAACTGCTGTGCTGGAGACACGCTTATGGTGCAGGACTTGTTTCAGTGGGGCTTTGGTGCTCACTGAGTCTGCCTCTTGAGTGTGTCACTTATGGATGTGAGGAGTTGAAATCTGGTATCTCACACTGACCACTAGGTACACTAGCTTCTGGATCTCCAATGGGGTGCAGGTCAGCTACTGTCTGAGGCCACCCAGCAGGAGCTACAGTGAGAACTACAGTTTTCTCCTCTTTGCTTGGGGTTTGGAGGTTTTGGAACTGTCTGACCTGTGCTGCAAGTTTGCTAGGTTAAGCTGTGATAGGGCAGGCCATTCATATGCTAAAGCCACTGCTTGGAGCTTGGGTGGGTTTGTAGATTGTGCAGGGCAGTATCTCAGGGCATCACTAGGCTAGGGTGTGGCAAACAGCGATGGCTGCCAGTTAGCCAGCTCTGCGTCTCCGACCCAGTCTCCGCGTCCCGCGCCCCAGCACAGTAAACAATTATTCCTGCACGCAGCCCTGCAAGCAAGCCTCACTCACTTTCTGACCCGATGGCAGACAGTCCAGCTTCTCCCCGTAGGTGTTTGGGTCCCCCGTGTCTCCCCAGAAACTGGAGTTCGGAGTAATCGGGAGCTTGTCTCCCTTCGGGTTGAAAAAAAGCAGCGCTTCCAGTCGCCTGTCACCAGCCCGATTCGCGCGCCTCTGTACCTCAGCTTTTCAGCGCTTGTGCACCCCTCAAAGCTGTTTGCTCTTTCCTTCTAGTTGTAGAACTTCCACTCAGCCAGCTTTCCCATGGTTCTGGGTGATAGATGTTTTGTCTTTTAGCTGTAGTTTTGAAATTGTTGTGGGAGGCAGCAGTTTAGGTGTTTACCTATGCCGCCATCTTGGATCCTTTGATCGGTATTTCGGGTTTCTTAAGCTATATTCCCAGAAGTGGAATGGCTGGGTCAAATGGGAGTTCTTATTTTAATTTTTTGATGAAACTCCATAATATTTTCCCCAGTGGCTGTACCAAACTGGGTTCCGACCAACAGAGCACTAGGGTTCCCTTTTCTCCACACCCTGACCAGCACTTATTGTTTGTTGATTTATTGATATTAGCCATTATTATAGGTGTTAGGTGATATCTCATTGTGCTTTTAATTTGCATCTTTCTGATGATTAGTGATGTTGAGCATTTTTTCATATGTCTATTGGATATCTGTATGTCCTCTTTGGAGAAGTGCCCATTTTTTAAATTTGATTGTTTGTTTGTACTTTTTTATTTTATTTTATTGTTTAAAGTATTACAAATAGTAGTACACATGTATCCTTTTTTCCCCATTGACCTTCCCCCGCCCTCCCCTACCCCCCAGCACATGCCTTAACCCACCCCCAGTGTCTTGCGTCCATTAGTTATGCTTATATGCATGCATAGAAGTCCTTCAGTTGATCTCTCACCTTCCCCTGCCAACACTCCCCAGCCTTCTCGCTGTAGTTTGATAGTCTGTTCGATGCTTCTCTGCCTCTGTATCTATTTTTGTTCATCAGGTTATAATGTTCTTTATTATCCATAAATGAGTGAGATCATGTGGTATTTTTCTTTCACAGCCTGGATTATTTCACTTAGCATAATGCTCTCCAGGTCCATCCATGCTGTTGCAAATGGTAAGAATTCCTTCTTTTTTATAGTAGTGTAGTATTCCATTGTGTAGATGGATTGTTTGTTTTAATGTTATTGAGCATTATAAGTTCTTTAAAAATTTTGGGCAAATTCCTAGAAACATACAATCTTTCAAACCTGAATCAGGAACATTCAGCTTAGATTTCGTCTTCACTATTGGATCTGAGTAAAATCAAATTAAAACAGGATATTTTTTAAATATAATTTTAAACTACTTAAAATGTACAGTGAGTATTGCTGACAATATAGTAAAAGGGGGAGCAATATTTACAAAGTCGGCACAGAGTAATCTTAATACATGAGAATGGGGTAAAGATTTACTCCTAGGTACATAGTTGCCACCGTCTCTATATCCCCCACCCAAAATATCAGCACCTTGGAAAGAAAACAGTATTTGAAAGATTCCATAACATCCTATCTAATAAAAGAGTAATATGCAAATTGACCATCACTCCAACACACAAGATGACTGCCCCCATGTGACCAAAGATGGCTGCCCCCATATGGATACAAGATGGCTGCCACAGGATGGCCAGCAGGAGAGGGCAGTTGGGAGAACCAGGCCTGCAAGGGAGGGCAGTTGTGGGCGATCAGGCCAGGAAGGAAGAGCAGTTGGGGCAGACCAGACCTGCAAGGGAGGGCAGTTGGGGGCGATCAAGCCAGCAGGGGAGGACAGTTAGGGGTGACCAGGCCGGCAGAGGAGAGAAGTTGGGGGTGACCAGGCCTGCAGGGAAGGGCAGTTGGGGGGGACCCAGGCCTGCAGGAGAGAGCAATTGGGGGGGGACCAGAAATGCAGGGGAGGGCAGTTGGGGGGGGGGGCAGACCTGCAGAGGAGAGAAGTTAGGGGTGACCAGGCCTGCAAGGGAGGGCAGTTAGGGGTTACCAGGCCAGCAGGGGAGGGCAATTAAGGGCAATAAGGCTGGCAGGGGAGCAGTTAGGCATCAATCAGGCTGTCAGGGGAGTGGTTAGGGGGTGATCAGGCTGGCAGGCAGAAGCAGTTAGGGGCAATCAGGAAGGCAGGCAGGCAAGCAGTTGGGAGCCAGCAGTCCTGGATTGTGAGAGGGATGCCCAACTGCCCATTTAGGCCCGATCCTACCGGGATCATGCCTAAATGGGCAGTCAGACATCCATCGAGGGGCCCAGAGGGTGCAGGCTGGGCTGAGGGACACCCCCCCTGTGCAAGAATTTCATCCACTGGACCTCTAGTTCAATTTTATACCTTTCTCTTTCTCTTTCTGAGAGATTTCTCTTGCTGGTCAGGAACTTGCTCAGCATGCCATCAGGGCAGGACCAAGGGCAGGATATTTAATTCTCACACACTCAAAAATAATCCTCAGCAATGAGATATAAGACTACATAAACAACTATAAATGACAGCTTCTCTGTCCATCAGCAGGACATTTCACAGGCATATTATGAACAACTAGAGGCCCGGTGCATGAAATTTGTGCACGGGGGTGTGCGTTCCTCAGCCCAGCCTGCACCCTCTCCAAACTGGGATCCCTTGAGGGATGTCTGACTCCCGTGCCAGCCTGATTGATGCCTAACTGCTCCCCTGCCAGCCTGTTTGCCCCTAACTTCCCACCCCTGCAGGCCTGGTCACCCCCAATTTCCCTCCTCTGCCAGCCTCTTCACCCCTAACTGCCCTCCCCTGCAGGCTTCATTGCCCCCAACTGCTTACCCTTGCAGGCCTGGTCCCTGCCAACTGCCTTCCCCTGCTGGCATGATTGCCCACAACTGCCCTTCCTTGCAGACCTGGTCCCTCCCAACTGCCCTCCCCTGCTGGCCATCTTGTGGTGGCCATCTTGTGTCCACATGGGGGCAGCCATCTTTGACCACATGGGGGCAGCCATCTTATGTGTTAGAGTGATGGTGAATTTGCATATTACTATTTTATTAGATAGGATTAGATAGGATAGAGGCCTGATGCATGGGAGGGGGCCAGCTGGTTTGCCCTGAAGGGTGTCCTGGATCAGGGTGGGGGTTCCCTTGGGGCATGGGGTGGCCTGGGTGAGAGGCCTGTGGTAGTTTTCAGGCTGGCCATGCCCCCCGGTGACCCAAGTGGAGGCTCTGGTATCTGGGATTTATTTATCTTCTATAATTGAAACTCTGTAGCCTTAAGGGGAGGCCAAGGCAGACCAGGGCTGTGGAAACTGGGCTTCCTCTGTCACCGGGGGCAACTGAAGCCTCCCGCTCTCTCCAGCTCTGTGGCTGCAGCCATTTTTGTTGGGATTTATTTATCTTCTATAATTGAAACTAAAGTGGAGGCCAAGGCAGGCCAGGTCAGGCGGAAAGCTTGGCTTTCTCCATTGCCGGGGAAACCCAAGCTTCCTGCTCTCTCCGTGGCCCCAGCTATCTTGGTTGGGTTAATTTGCATACTCGCTCCTGATTGGCTGGTGGGTGTGGCTTGTGTGGCAGGGGTACGGTCAATTTGCATATTACTCTTTTATTAAATAGGGTATTTCAGAAGATGCTCACCATTACTTCACTTTTCTTCCGTCCCTTTCCCACTTTCTCCACGCTCTTTTGTACTTTCTGTAATTATCTTCTAAATAAATACCTGTACCCCAGACTTTTTCTCATGGGTGGCTTTGGTGGGATCCCAACCAAAGACAGAAATAAGCCTAATACCTTGATGAATAAACTGAGGAAGAGAAAGCTCAAATAACTGCCTGTCGTTGCACAGCTAGAAAATGGCAGAATCTAAGATTTGAACCTGGTACATTCTGGTTCCATAATCTATACTTATTCTAATGTGTTACAATATATTCCATGTTTAGGACTTGATTAAAAACAATTTCATCATAATTCTCTCAATCTATTTAAATACAACCACTACTTTATATTTACTTATCCTATACTAGAGGCCCGGTGCACAAAATTTGTGCCCGGGGGGTGTCCATCCCCCCTTGGTCTGCACCCTCTCACAACCTGGGACTTTCTGGGGGATGTCTGAGTGCCAGTTTAGGCCCAATCCACAGGGATCCAGGACCGCTGGTTCCTAACCGCTCACCTGCCTGCCTGATTGCCCCTAACCACTCTGCTTGCCTGCCTGATTGCCCCTAATCGCCTCTGCCTGCCTGCCTGATCACCCCTAACCACTCACTTGCCTGCCTCATCGCCCTGATCTCTGGTCATTCCACTGTTTCAGTTGCTGGTTGCTTTTATTATATATGATAATAAAAGGCTAATATGCAAATCGACTGAATGTAGAAAGACCGGTCACTATGATGCACACTGACCACCAGGGGGCAGACCCTCAACACAGGAGCTTACCCTGGTGGTCAGTGCACTCCCAGAGGGGGAGCGCTGCTCAGCCAGAAGCCAGGCTCACAGCTGGCAAGCACAGCTGTGGTTTTAGGAGCCTCTCCCACTTATGCTGGAAGTGCTAAGGACCCCTCAGGGGATGTCCACCTGCTGGCTTAGGCCCACTCCCCACATCCTGGACTGAGAGAGGGTTCAGGCCGGGCTGAGGGACTCCCCCTGCCCAGTGCATGAATGTCATGCACCGGGCCTCTAGTTTAGACATAAAATTACAAAGTAGAATGCAAACTATATCTATGCTGTATTAGCTGGAGAGAATCCTGATAACCAAGGACAGAAAGTGCAGACCACATAGAGACTGGTGGGAAGGGCAGAGGCATGAAAGTTTGGCCAGGCTCCCACAGACAGCAACTGATGTTCTGGAGAGATATCTCAGATGTGGTGGGTTCCCACTGAGAATTCTGAGGTTTAATACCCAAGGTGGACTTCCCCCCCACCCTCCCACCCCCAGGCAGAGAGCACCAGAACTGAGAAAGGTGCCCACATAACATCTGGCTGTGAAAAGCAGCAAGGTTGCTGACTGCCAGGGAGAGATGGCTGGAAATGCAGGCACCCTCTTAAAGGGCCAACACACAAAATTTCAAGTGCAGTCACTCACCTTGGGCTCCAGCAGAGGAAGGGCAGAGTGGACTGGAGCTGTGTGAGCAGAAGCCAGGGTTGGAGGATATGGGGATAGGGCTCAGAAGGCAGACACAACATTTTCCTGTACTGAGTTATTCCCTCACACTGTAGAGGTCATCTTTATCTGGCAAACTTTTACTATCCTACCATTTTTTCCTTGGGGAAGACAGTTGACACACTGTATTGGAAAATCCCTTGCCCCATCCAGTGGAGTTTCTGAGGCCCATTAAGAGACTGAGAATAACAGCCTCCAGGCAGAAGCAATTGTCCCATTCTGTTGGAAAAGCTCTTATCCTACCTGTGGATTGTTGTTCAAGGCTACTCCAAACTAAATCCAATTATTCTGCAGGCAAAGGCAGGTCTCTGGAGGCTTTTATTCTTTGCCTGATCTAATTGTCAGAATGAGCAGTTTGGGTCTCTGCTGCAGACACCATCAAGACTGCTCAGTGAGGCAAAAGCAAGGACCTAAGAACCTGCACATGACACCTGTGGGACCAGCTCCCTGGGGGAAGGGAGTATAGCTCAGAACAGGGACAATCAAGGTGTGAGACTCAAGGCAGACCAAGCCTCTGGGATGAGGGGTCCCTGACCACAGGACTACTAGGGGATTCAAACTCTTAGACCTCAACCAGGTTGACCAGGGCCACAAAGGGACAGTGACTCCCATTCACGTACACTAATGAAGCTCTGAGGAAGCTCAGGAGAGACACACCAAGATAACAGATTCAACAAAATCAGGGCAAAATACAGTGAGACCCACAAATAGCAGACTCAAAGCACCTGTGCAACAGTTGCCATAACAACATTGGGGTTAAACCTCATTGTCAGAAATTTTGAGGGGAGATCTTTTCCACAAATGGCATATCAAAAATCAAGTCCCACCCTAACTAGGTTGACTCAGTAGATAGAGCATCATCCTGCAGACTAAAGGATCCCAGGTTCAATTCTGGTCAAGGGCATGTACCTTGCTTGTGAGCACATCTCAGTAGGGGGTGTGCAGGAGACAGCTGATCGATGTTTCTAACTCTATCCCTCTCCCTTCCTCTCTGTAAAAAATCAATAAAATATATTTTAAAAAATCAAGTCCCAGTTACAACAGGAGAGGCCAAATAACACACACAAGGGGCATACCTAGAGCATCCAGTGCAGGTGAACAATGAGACTGCACCATTGGACCCCTTAAGACACTTTCTACATAAGGCCAGCCCACAAAGACTAGAAGGCATACTTCTATATGACACATAGAAGCAAATACAAAGACACAGTTAAAATTGGGAGATAAAGAAAATAAAATGAGAGAAAAGAAGGAATCTCCAGAAAAATAACTAAATGAGAAGGAGGCAAGCAACCTATCATATGTAGAGTTCAAAGAAATGGTTATAAAGATGCTTAAGGAATTTAGTGCAAATTAAAACAGCATGAAAAGGGAAAAAAGAGGCCACTAATAAGAACCAGACAGAGACTAGGATCCTGGCCTCAACACCACCCAGTCTGGTCTCAGACACAAACCAGGACCCTGCAGCCACTGGGGACAGAGACCTGTGACCACAGCTTCAGACCACCGACAGACACAATCCAGATATCCCGGCCACAGATTTCTGTGAGTCACAGAACCCATGCCCCTCCCCGCAGGCTCGCAGCAACACCATAGGAACTGCTAGACCTGCCCCTTGCACAGGACCACAGTGCCGCTACAGTAACTTGAGCTTGGGAGCGCAGACACTGGGAACCTGTTCCCCGAAAAGCAATCTGGTGACCAAACACCATGCCTACGCAGGGTGGCAGTGCCACCTGACTTCGATTCTGGGCAAGCGCACATGGAAGTCTGTTTTCTGCAGCTCAGGAGTGGACCTCCTGCTGACACAGTGCTACTGTGCAACCAAGTCCCCCAAGCAGACCGGGACCCTGATTCTCCAGGCGAGGGGCAGCACTGAGCACCAGTGACTTGACTCTGTTTCTTATTGCATACTCCTGGGATCCCTGATAGCCAGTGACTCCAATTCTTGGTGCACGCAGACACAGGGACCCTGATTCTCAGAGCAAGGCCACACCAAGCAACAGGGACTCTGATACTCGATTCTTGGTGTGGACACAGGGGAACTCTGACTCCTGGCACGTGCTAGGGGACTCTGATTTTCAGCATACGCCAGCGAGGTCTCTATTTCAGCACAGCGCAGGTGGGGTCCCTGATTCTAGGAGCACACACAAGGCCACACTGAGCACTGGTGACTCTGATCCTGGGCAAGCATGGCTCCCACCAACCCAAGGCAGCCACACATCCTGGTGCCAGAGCTCTTCAGTGACACTTGTGGGGTGCGAAGCTCCCAATTCACATGGCGCAGGCCCATGCAACTCAATGTTTGAAACTTCTGATGATAGTCAGAATGAGGAGATGACACAACACACAGAGGAAAGAAAATGAGTAGTCACCAAGAAAGGAAATTAGTGAAATGGAAGCATGCAACTTGACAGAAAAAAAATTCAGAGTAATGGTCTTACAGTTCATACACTGGATGGATGAGAAATCAACAACCTATGCAAAAATCAGGAAGAAAAAAAAGTGATATACCTACAATCAAAAACACCATGGACGGATTCAACAGTAGAGTAGAAGAAGCAGAGGACCGCATTACTGAGTTAGAAGATAAGGCAGAGAAATAAGATCAATCTGAACAGCAACTAGAGAAAAAAATTTAAAAAGAACGAGATCTTAAGGGAGCTTTGGGACAACACGAAATGAAGTAACATACGTATAATAGGGCTACAGGAAGGACAAGAAGAGCAGCAAGGATTAGAAAATCTATTTGAAGAAGTAATGACAGAAAACTTCCCGGATATGGGGAAGAAAAAAGTTAAACAAGTACAGAGAGTCCCAAGCAAGCTGAATCCCAAAAGACCCACAACAAGACACATCATAATTACAATGTCAAATGTTAACAACAAAGAGAGAATCTTAAAGGCTGCAAGAAAGAGACAGAGAGTGACCTACAAAGGATCCCCAATCAGATTATCAAATGATTTCTGAACAGAAAGACATCAAGCTAGAAGGGAATGGAAGGAGGTATACAAAGTGATGCAAAGCAAAGGACTGAATCCAAGAATACTCTATCCAGCAAGACTATCAATCAAAATTGAATGGGAAATCAGGAGATTTGCTGAAAAAAAAAAAAAGGCTAAGGTATTTTGTCACTACCAAACCAGCAATGCAAGAAATGCTAAAGGGAATGCTGTAAAAAGAAGAAATAGAAAGGGATAAAGGAACACAGGCATAAAGTACAGAAATGGATACAAACAAGTACCTATCAATAATAACATTAAATGTAAATGGATTAAATGTTCCAACCAAAAGACATCAAGTGAGTGAATGGATAAGAAAACATCACGCATATATGCTATCTACAGGAGACCTACCTCAGAACAAGGGACTCACACAGACTAAATGTGAAGGGATGAAAAAATATCTATCAGGAAAATGGAAATGAAAAAAAAAGCTGGGGTAGCAATACTTATATCTGACATAATAGACCTCAAAGTGAAGACGATAACAAGAGACAATAAAGGTCACATCATAATTCTATAGGAATTGATACAACAAGTGGATATAACTCTGGTAAACATTTATGCACCCAATGCAGGAGCACCCAAATACATACAAAAAACTTCTGGAAGAAATCAGGGGAGAGATTGACAGCAACACAATCATAGTAGGAGACTTTAATACCCCATTAACATCACTAGATAAATCCTCTAGAAAAAATTAACAAAGAAATATCAATCTTAAACGACTCACTAGATCAGATGGACTTAATTGACATCTTTAGAACATTCCACCCCAAAACTACAGAATATACATTCTTCTCAAGCGCACATGGGACATTTTCAAAGATAGACCACGTATTGGGACACAGGCAAAGTCTCTCCAAATTCAAGAGGACTGAAACCATATCAAGCATCTTCTCAGATCACAATGGCATAAAATTAGAAATCAATTACATTAAAAACAGTCACAAAAATTCAAACACTTGGAAGCTGAATAGCACACTATTAAACAATGAATGGGTTACTAAATAGATTAAAGAAGAAATAAAACATCCTGGAAACAAACGACAATGAACAATCAACAATCCAAAATCTCTGGGACACAGTGAAAGCAGTTCTGAGAGGGAAGTTCATAGCACTACAGGCCTACCTCAAAAAAAAAAACAAACAAAAAAAAAAAAACAAGAAAAACTGGTAATAAACCATCTAACTCTGCAACTTGAAGAATTAGAAAGAGAGCAACAAGAAAATCCCAGTGTGATAAGAAGGTTTGAAATAATAAAGATCAGAGCAGAAATTAATGACAAAGAGCAAAAAATAAAATAAAATAAAATAAAATAAAATAAAATAAAATAAAATACAAAAGATCAATGAAACCAAGAGCTGGTTCTTTGAAAAGATAAACAAGATTGATGAACCTCTAGCCAGGCTCACCAAGAAGCAAATAGAGAGGACCCAAATAAACAAAATCAGAAATGAAAGAGGTGAAATAACAAAAGACCCCACAAAAATATGAAGAATCATAAAAAAATACTATGAACAACTCTATTCCAACAAACTGGTCGACCTAGAAGAAATGGACATATTCCTAGAAAAATACTACCTTCCAAAACTCAACCAGGAGGAATCAAAAATCTGAATAGGCCAATAACTATGGAGGAAATTGAAGTAGTAATAAAAAAAATGTCCAACAAACAAAAGCCTGGGACCAGACGGCTTCACAGGGAAGTTTTACCAAACATTCAAAGAAGAAATAAAACCTATCTTCCTCAAGCTATTCAAAAAAATTCAAGAGGAAGGAGCACTTCCAAGCTCTTTCTACGAAGCCACCATTACCCTAATCCCAAAACCAGATAAAGACAATGCAAGGAAAGAGAATTACAGGCCAATATTCCTCATGGACATAGATGCCAAAATTCGCAACAAAATTCTAGCAAATCGAATCCAGCATTACATAGAAAGATCATACACCATGACCAAATGGGATTTATGCTAGGAATGCAAGGATGATACAACATCTGCAAATCAATAAATGTGATACACTCCATAAACAAACTGAGAGATAAAAACCAAAGAATCATATCCATTAATGCAGAAAAAGTATTTGACAAAATCCAACACCCTGTCTTGATACAAATCTCTCAGCAAGGTGGGAATAGAAGTATCATACCTCAACATAATAAAAGCAATATATGATAAATCCACAGCCAACATCATACTCAATGGGCAAAAACTAAAACCATTTGCCCTAAGAACAGGAACAAGACAGGGATGCCATCTCTCAACACTACTCTGCGACAGAGTACTAGAAGTACTAGCCATTGTTATCAGAAAAGAAGAAGAAATAAAAGGCATCCAAATTGGAAAAGAAGAAGTAAAACTGTCCTTATTTGCAGATGACATTATATTGTACATAGAAAACCCCAAAGACTCCATCAAAAAACTACTATACTTATTAAATGGATTAGCCAATGTAGCAGGATACAAAATTAACACCCAGAAGTCTATTGCTTTTCTATACAGCAACAATGAACTCACAGAAAGAAAAATTTAAAAAGTAATTCTATTTACCATTGCAACTAAAACATTAAGATACCTTGGAATAAACTTAACCTAGGAGACAAAGGACCATTACTCAGAAAATTTCAGGACGCTAATAAAAGAGATAGAGGAAGATATGAATAAATGGAAGAATATACCATGTTCATGGATTGGTAGAATCAACATCATTAAAATATCCATACTACCCAAAGCAATCTATAAATTCAACGCAATCCCCAATTAAAATACCAATGGCATACTTCAAAGACCTGGAACAAATTCTCCAAAATTTTATCTGGAATGAATAAATACCCCAAATAGCTGCAGCAATCTTGAGAAAGAAGAATGATGTTGGAGGGATCACAATTCCAGATATCAAGCTATACTACAAAGCCACAGTTCTCAAAACTTCCTGGTACTGGCACAAGAACAGGCATATAGACCAATGGAACAGAACAGAGAACCCAGAGATTGACACAAGCCAGTATACTCAATTAATATTTGACAAAGGAGGCAAGAACATACAATGGAGTCAAGACAGTCTCTTCAATAAATGGTGCTGGGAAAACTGGACAGATACTTATAAAAAAATGAAACTAGATCACCAACTTACACCATACACAAAAATAAGCTCAAAATGGATATAGGACTTAAACATAAGACGGGAAACCATAAAATCTTAGAAGAAGCCATAGGCAACAAAATAGCAGACATTTGTCATAGCAACATCTTTACCGATACAGTTCCTATGGCAATGGAATCTAAAGAAAATTAACAAATGGGACTACATTAAAATAAAAAGCTTCTGCACAGCAAAAGAAACCACCAACAATACACTAAGAAAGCCCACTACATGGGAGAATATATTTGCCAATGTTATCTCCGATAACGGTTTAATCTCCAACATTTAAAAAGAACTCATTCCACTTAACAAAAGGAGATAAACAATCCAATCAAAAATTGGGCAAAAGAACTAAATAGACACTTTTGAAAGAGGACATTCAGAAAGCCAAGAGACATATAAAAACCATGCTCAAAGTCACTAACCATCCAAGATATGCCAAATGAAACAACAATGAGGGTACCATCTCACACCTGTCAGTATGACTATCATCAACAAATCAACAAATGACAAGTGCTGGAGAGGATGCGGAGAAAAAGGAACCACCTTCACTGCTGGTGGGAATGCAGACTGGTGCAGCCACTGTGGAAAACAGTATGGCATTTCCTCAAAAAATTAGAAATAGAACTGCCATTTGACCCAGTAATACCACTTCTAGAAATATATCTCAAGAAAGCAGAAATACCAATCAGAAAGGATTATGCACCCCCATGTTCATAGTAGCCCAATTTACCATAGCTAAGATTTGGAAACAGCCTAAATGCCCATCACCAGATGAATGGATTAGAAAACTGTGGTACATCTACACAATGGCATACTATGCTGCCGTAAAAAAGAAGGAATTCTTACAATTTGTAGCAGCATGGATGGACCTGGAGAGCATTATGCTAAGTGAAAGAAGCCAGTCAGTGATAGAAAAATATCACATGATCTCACTCATGTATGGATAATAAAGAACATTACAAACTGCTCAACAAAAATTGGAAGAGGGCAAAGAAGCATCAAACAGACCGTCAAACTACAGCGGGAAGGTAGGGGAGAGTTGTGGGGGTGGGGGTAAGAGATCAAACTGAAGGACTTGTATGCATGTATATAAGCACAACCAACAGAATCAAGACACTGGGGCGGGGGGACGAGGCAAGTTCCAGGTGGTAGGGGAGGCAGTGGGGAGGTCCTTGGGGGGGGGAAGTAGAGAGATATATTACTATTTGTAATACCTTAAACATATAAAAAAAGAACCAGACAGATGTGAAGAATGATATATCCGACATGAAAAGCACACTGGAAGGTATTAAAACTAGATTGGATGCATCATAGGAAGAATCAGCATTTTGGAAGACAAGGTAGAAATAAAATACTCAATCAGTGCAGCAAATAGAACAAAAAATTAAAAGCAGGAAGATAGCATAAGGGAGCTCTGAGACAATATGGAAATAATAACATGTGCATTATAGGAATACCAGAAGGGGAAAAGGGTGAGCAAGGAACAGAGAAACTATTTAAAGAAATAATGATGGAAAACTTCTCCAACCTGGTGAAGGAAAATGTCACACAAATTCCA